>NC_084489.1:16426500-16747250 GCF_030035675.1 Rhineura floridana
AGCATGTTAGACACTAATTGGTTAGATGTTTGGATAGAGTAATAGGCACTTTAAACACAATTTTCTCTATTGGATTTTCCTTGGCTCTAAACCACCTGGAATATCATTGATGAGATAGAATACAAAATGTATAAATCAAATAAAAAATTAAGAGCACCAAACAAAGAGATGAGCTTTTCTTTAGCCTTTTGTATAGTTTATAGCTAAAGATCTTTCTTTAATGGATATTGATGGCTAGAAGATGCTTGCTAAAAAGAGGATTGATGACATTTGGTAACTTCTAGGTCCCTGACACATTCTGTCTGCATGGGTGTGGGCTGGAAAGAAATCATTTGGAAAGGAAAATGCAACAGGCATCTGAGTTACTGCAGCTGGATTTAAAGAGGAGCCCTGTGGTTGAGGATGGGAGCTCCAAGGACACACTGGAGGGAAATGTTGCTGTCTGGTTGCTTGCCTGATTCCGTCTGTTCAACTTGCAAAAGGGACATTTTTTCTTACTGTAAATTTATGTCCTTCGATCTGTCAAGAGGGAAAGTCCCCAACACTAAAAGGAGTTATTCTTCCAGCTGGGAAAAAAAAAGGCAGAACCTGACTTCCTAGACCAGAACTGAAAAAGAAGCCCCTAAAAATTCTGTAAACTGTAATTGTATACAAGAAAAAACTGTAAAAGCTCAAAGCTGAAAAAACAAGCAACTCACCCTGGCAAGGCCCTCCTATCTCACCCACATGCGACTAAGTATGGACTTGGTCAAGGCACTGCTGAATGGACAGCATGCCCTCTAAACCTGCAGAGAGATGGGAAATTCTTTTTCTCTCCCCTGTCTCTAGTGATTGGACTCCAACTCTGGAATGTAGAAAAGCATGTTAATGGCATCTTCGAGCATCAGAAACTTGCAGCAGAATTCTATATTCAAAAGCTACATCAGCTAAAAAATCCACCTTTTAAGTTTAGTAATTGGGTGGACTGAAGCCCATAATGCAGCCCTACAAATCTCTTCCATGGATAAACCTCCTCAGCTTCCCTTAGTGAGTAAGAAGAAGCTTCTTGTGATGAGGGCTTTTCAGCAGCCTTGTAAGCTGTGCTGATACTATCCCTAACCACTAACAAATGGAATTCACTCCAGCTTGGATTATCTTGGCCTAGTGACGTGAAGGCCTGGAGGGGGGGGCAGAATTTTTTTTTTTAGGTGGGTTTTTTTCTTGTTTTCCCCCCATTTTTTTGTTAAAACCCAAGAAAGTTTCAGCGGGGAAATGGGGAAAACCCATAGAGGTTTTTCCCCTGCTTTTTTCTGGGCCTTCACATTTCTAGCTTGGTCCCTGGGTCATACCTTCTACCCATAAGGCAGGGATCCCCATCCCTTGTGATGCAGACTTCCTTCCAGACAAAAGGACAGGAATAAACAGATGCTACAAGGAAACTGCAAGTTTCCAGTATTTATTTATTTATTATTGAGACTTATATCCTACCTTTCCTCCAGGTTGGAGCCCAAGGCGATTTACAATAAAACAAAACTAGACATGAGTGTCTATACTCAATATAAAATCACCAATAAAATTCCCTAAGCAATGGAGCGAACAACAGAGTAGCAGATCAGTAAAACAGAGGAATAAAAACTCTTCAACCAAATGCCTGGCGAAATGAAAGTCTTTACCTGTCTCTTAAGTAAGAAGCCCTGGGCTCCTGCTGGGAGGAAGGGCAGGATATAAATCAAATAATAAATAACTGGGGATACTCTTTCCTCACAAGGAAAAAGATGCTGTGAAATGCTGCCCTTGGAACTTCCTGTCAATCATGGAAGTAGGGAGTGTGACAGGATGATGATGATGAATGATGATATATTACTATTAATAGTGTCTTTTGAAGGTAAAGTATCATGTCTTTTGAAGATTGATAACTGTTTCATTGCATCTAAACCACAGAAAATACGTATTTAATATTCAGTTAGCACAGTGGCAGTTAAATTAACAAAGCCTGAGTTAAAAATTAAAAAAAGATACAGGATCAGACCCTTTAAGAACCCTCACCTCAACTTTTCCTGGATATGCAAAAAGAAAAGAAAATTAGGGCCTATCACACTGGATGAAAAAGGATGGTGTGGTGTAGTGGTTAGAGTGTTGTAAAACGACCTGGGAGACCAGAGTTTGAGTCTCCACACAGACATGAAGCTCATTGTGTGACTTTGGGCCAGTCACTGCCTCTCAGCCTCAGAGGAAGGCAGTGGTATACCACCTCTGAATACCACTTACTGTGAAAACCCTATTCATAGGATTGCCATTAGTCGGAATCAACTTGAAGGCAGTCCATTTCCATTTTTTATTCTTTCATGCCATGCCACATCCACGGGCAACTGATTGCTACAAGTTTTAAGGCTCTGTGCAAGGAAAACACAATGTTCCCCCAATTTCTGGAAACATGCATACCACCCTGTATATCCACACATGCACATCCTTTGGGAGTCAGATTAACCTTTTCTGCTGCCTGTGTTACCAGCACAAGGTTGGAATCATAGGCCTCATGCAATGTGGCACAATGGGCTCCTGCTGGGAGGAAGGGTGGGATATAAATCAAATAATAAATAAATTAAATAAATAAATAAGATACATTAAAGTGACCTGTTTGTGAGGTCAGGGAGGGAGCATATATTTTCCTCATTAAACTGTTGTAAGAAGCAGAGGTAAGGGCCGGGACTGGCCTCAATAGTTGTGAAGGCCCATGGCCTGGCAGACAGCCCATTGCCACTTGTATTTCTTGATGAGAAAAGTAACTGGCAACAGCAGAAATGAACTGGGAAAAGAGACATCACCCTAGAATCACCTGCAACATTGCAGAAGCCTCCATGATGATCTCCCATTTACTAGTGGGAGTAGTGCTACAGGGAGTGGGCAACAAGTCATACCTCATTTGTTGAGGATACATGGAGAAGGGCCTCTAAAGATGACCTTTGAGTCTGGGTAAGTAAATATGGAAGCAGCCAATTCTTCTGACCCCAAGCCACTTAAGGCTTTAAAGGATTTTTGCATCATTGGAAGGGGCCGTTTGGGTAATCTCCCCTTTCCTGCTGAAATCAGTGCAGGAGAGAGTGGAACATGTTCGTTCATGTTCCTTTGAACCCCACCAGCATTGACAGGGCTAAAAGAAGTGTTCAAGAGTAACAACTGGGGGAGGAGAAATGGTGGAGGCAAGAGGAACAGAGCCACACTGTAAGGGCCATAACCACCCTGTGCTTCAGAACCCACAAAACCCTGCAACCAATCCTGCTTGCTAAAGTCATCAGCTTAGGACACCCAGGAACTAGAATCATTCCTGATGGTAAAAAGCAGAGATGCTGCATAAGATAAGAAGTGGCATCAATTCTGGAGATGCTGTTGCATATTACTGAAGCTTAAATAACTTCCCTAGATTCTCCCTGCCCCACAAGGAAAGAGATTCTCTGAATTGCATGTTTGTTCCAGAGCACTGGGTTAAAAAAGAGACTGGAGAGAGAGTGGGAAGGGAACTAATATGTTTCTTCCAGTTTATCTACCTAGCAGCAAAACTCATTTTCAGATTCTCAGCTCCTGTGCTGCATTTGAACTGGCAGTTTGAGAGTTCAAGTGATTGCTCCCTTGCACCATATAATAATCTACATATCTCAGTGGACACTCTCTTTGCATTCCCAAAGTGAGAAATTAAATAAACACATGGATACCATATTACCATTCTCAATTATTATATTAATGTTTGTTTGCTTTTCTTTCCAGCCCACGTTGCATCATATTATATTACCTCATACTGAGTCAGGCAGACTTTGAGGGTTTAAACAGAAACAGTTTCACAACCTGCTGGTGCACACTGTATGCATCACATTTTACATGGAAAGAAAATACATGGAACTTGTATGTTTGATGCCACTTTTGGCCAGATTTCCATGTGCCAATGAATTATAAAATCCTGGAGAAGATAGTATAGTAACTTGTACTCATGCATGCAGGATAAGTACACAGAACTAGTGCTATATAGCGTATTTACTGCATCCAGATCACATGCAGAACATTCATGCTTAGCAGAGAAATCTTTGACAAACCCAATACAGTACTAGCTACCTGTTTTAGACAGTTTGCCGGTACTCCTGTTACTTGATGAGCTATCTCCTCTTGTCAGAACAGTTATTCCACCAAAACTTGCTGTCTTTGTTATGGCTGGCTTCAAATTGCGATTGGAACTGTCCGAGTCTGTGCTGCTCCACGGCCTCTGGTGATCTGTCCACTTCAGTTCATTATCTGTACTGCTTTGCCGACTGCCAGATGCCTTCCCTGTACTATCTCTGTTACCCCTACAGCACCAAAGGATGGGGGGGGGGAACAAACATATTAGACCAAAATGCATTCATTCTTGCTTAAGTTGCTATAAATCTGGACGAGATTTGCTGAAGTTTGTGCAGGTATGATTATGTGTGAGTGAGCAAAAAAGCCAGGATATTTATCAAGCCATTAGTGGGCCACTACATATTGCTAGTAGGCTATGCTCACTTTGGTGGGTCACAGGTTGTAGAGGCCTCTGATACAGTAAAAGTAGGCCAAAAGATTTATCTGCGTATGCTGTTTGTTATGCATGTCTTAATGTAAAACCCAGTGAACTTCCTTCAATGATTTTGAAATGCAAGAGGAAAACTGAGGGCACAACACCATTTATATTGGAAGACCTGCTGGATCAGTGGTGGTCAATGTGGTGCCCTCCAGATGTTTTGGACTACAACTCCCATCAGACCCAGCCAACATGGCCAATGATCAGGGTAGATGGGAGTTGCAGGCCATGGCATCTGGAGAGCACCTTATTGACTACTTATCTGATATTTAAATAATAGGTGTATCTTCACTTCACTCTCTGCATTCTACTACCATTAAAAACCCACAGGACAGAACAACATTGTATTGTACATCAGGATGTGACAGAATTCTGCCCAATTCAGATTTGGTATAGAATTTTCCATTAATTCAATTTATTTTCAATTGCTGAGGATTGGATTTTAATGTAGCGAATTTTGGCAGCTATTTTACAAAATGGGCTTTAAAAAAAAAAAATCCGCCTCTAGAACACCAATTTTAGGAATTATAATTCATTGATATTTCCTTGATCTTTTCTTTATTGATATTTCCTTCAAAATACCAATATTTTTAAAGAAAAGATCAATATTTCCTTTAAAAATATTGATATTAATATTGACATTATTTCCGAGTGGAAAAAATACCACGGATCAGTAAAAATAGCAGCTAGTGGATAACGAAGGAACTCAAATCGATGCCAGCCTGTTAGATCAGCAGACCCCTTTCAAACAGGCACCAGACAACAGATCCCATCCCTAATTCTACATACCAGTAATCACTATATCAACTGCTGAGAAACAACCATGTAAACAGAGAGGCTGGCCACTCTTTTTCACAGATGTACTTTACACTTCCCTGCACTTCAACACCATTCTCAGGAAACCTTCTATCACCTCATTTTCAACTAAGGAACATTATATTTGCAATTCAAATTCTATGGATGTCAAAAGCACTTGAAAAAAACCACATACAGCAGTGATAAAGTATCCATCTTTGTAGTTGAATGCTACATGACACTACTAAACTTTTCTAAAACTTTCTTCCCCCTTCATCTTTATTGTCAAAAAACATCAGTCTTGAGGGCCAAACTAGATGATTCATAAATGCATGAATGCACTGAATGTGCCTGTTTTTTTAAATTGTAACTGGGGAGTGGGGATGAGGACTGGGACTGTAGCATATGTAGTGGGAAAGGGAGTTTAATCCAATTCCTGATGTTGTGATTCCAGTGAAAATTTCCCCTTGAAGCTGCTATTCTCCCCACTTTGAGGAAAGGGACTTTCACTGGGAACACGGCACAGGAGACAAAGGTTAAACTGCCCCTCCTTGTCTGGTACAGTCTTTCTAGGTCCCCAATTCAGTTTTGCTTGTTTAAAGACAGACACACTAAACATATTAACACATTTTACATATCGTTTAGTTTGGCCCAGATCTACTTGGAATTTTTCCAAGCATTTTGAAAACTTCATGTTCTTCAACAGACTCTTGCATTGGTTCTCCCTTCTTCTATATCCCATCAAATAGATTTCTGTTGTAATCTTAAACCTCTTAATTCCGCTTGGCTATAATTCTGCTTTCTTATTAAACTTTAGGGTGCCCTTTGCTCTTGCCTTCTTCAATTACCTGCCTATTTATCCACTTCTCCCATAATTTCCTAGCTGCCTCATGTCAAGTGTACTCAGAGCAACTCCAATGAACATTCCCTTGTCTATTTGTACTTATGCCTTCCTATAGCAACTATTGCATTCAAGCAACTATTATTATTTTTCTGAGCTCTTTAATATATAGGTTGTTTTCTTGAATGGTTGTGAAGCAATCAGCAAACTATGGAAGACACTAGCTGAAATATAAATGGTGACAAACAATATAGTATTATATAAATATCCAACGTCCACAAAATAGGAAACGTGTTATTTTCTAAAGTGTTGTTTAAAACTTCACACTTACATTTCAGAGAAGAAAACTATCGCCTTTACCTTTTAATAGGTATTCCTGGTAAATATTATACTTTATCACATGTAGCTGAGGTCTACACTTCTAAAAAGTGTTTCCTCTTTTTCATTTTGAGGCAGAGAGGAGCCTGAATTTCATATGCACAAAGTACAAACTGAATCCACTTAGAAGCAGCCCCTTCATCTCAAAAAAATAAAAATAAATTTCTTAAGTGTCTTATTGCTGTCACAGAGGTACAGCAACCTAATGTTAGCAGAAAAAGATGCATCTCAAATCAGAGGAGAGCTGATACACATCTGTTTTTAAAAAAATACACAGACCAGAACTGCAGTATAATTGCATTTTAAATACTCAAGGAAAACTGACTTAAATAATCAAGGAAAACGGTAATTTTCCTTTACTTTTGTTAAACACACAAACCTGGATCTAGAGATTTCTCCCATATGTGGGAATTCCAATGTACACAAAGAGCTTGGTACATACAAGGATTTCCCCCACCAGTGCTGTCTGCAGCTCAGTGCGTCTGCTGGCATGAGCTATGTGTGTGAATATCCATGTGCCTGCAAGTTTGGCTAAAATTATTTCCTTTCACACATCACAGTGAGAGGGCATGTGAGGATTACAACACCAAGAGTTGGTTGAAATATATATTATTTTATAGTTTGATATTCCATTTGCAATTTGTTGTTTTATATTGATTTGAATTTTTTTAGAGTAGCACTTCATTAACACTAAAAAGAAAAATAAGTAACAGGGGTAGGATGGAGATGGAGATTAAAACCAAATTAGCACAAATCCTGGGCTGGTTCTGTGATTTCACTGACATATGTATAGGTTTCAAAGACAGATGCTGAAATGTCATGCAACCATGGGTAAAAAGACTCCATGGTTACAAATAAAACTACGTATGACTGTTGTGAACCGCCCAGAGAGCTTCGGCTATGGGGCGGTATATAAATTTAATAAAATAAATAAATAAAATAAATAAATAAACCATTCCCTTTCTCTTGTACAGCCATTATCCCCAAGGTCAGCCAACAGCTTCAAACACAGCTGAGTATATGATCTATGTACTAGCTCCTTACAAACCAGGTGCACCAAGAGTTTTTCACAAATGTGGAAGTTGTCCCTTTGGCAACTCATTCAAGTTTGATCCTGATTCTCTTCTGAAAGCTTTGGCAAACTTTAGTGACTAGGCATAATCATGTCAGGAGAGGGACAGGTAATAGTGGGGTAGGCTAATTTGGGATTGCCTGAGGATTATCTTAATGTTTTCAATGGTGTGTTTTTAGATTTTAAAAAATGCCACTCTGAGGACAAATATCTAAACAAGTATGAATATATATTTAATTACATATACTGGGCATACCTGAAAAGCTGTCTTTTCTTAAGGGTTTCATTGCATACGGTATCCTCTAAGAGCCTGATGAAAATGAAAAGGAAGGAAACAAAAGTAAAAAACAAAAGGGATTTTAATTGTTTAAAATCAACATGATACTTCAGCTGTTATAGCCAAATTTTTACCACCACCTTTCTTTTTTTAAACAGGGAAGCAGTAAAAGACACAATAGGTTTCATTGTAAGAGATTATTGTGGTCACTTCTTTGCGTTGATTTGTGGGCAAGGGATCGCAGTCTAGGCCCCTTTTCTATTCCATGCTAAAATTAATTATTTTTACATTATAGCAACAAGTTTGCTATAAGAAATTATGGGAGTGCATCAACCAGTAATGTGACATTAGAGTAGGCTCTGATGAAATTAAGACACTCATTATTTTTCAGTGATATAATTACAGCAAGAATAATTCCATTTTCCACAAATCAAGAGCATTTGTATATTTAAGCAAAGACAGCATGAGTGTTCCTCTTAAATTCAGGATATTAACATATGTGGTTCTACCATGATATAAGATGAAATGGCCACCACAGGTGGCAGATTTTAGTTGCCATTAAGATGGGGATCCAGATCGTACCCACGGGGCCATGCTTTTGTGAAGGTCTCGTTCTTTTCAGTGGGGCTGCTTTGCACAGGAGAATTTTTTTGGCAAATTGCTCCTTGTGTTAACTAATGGAAGGGGAAGAAGAGCCGTTTGGATTTTCCACTACAGTCATTAAAATGTCTTAGGACAGCTGTGGATATTCAGTAACAAACAGATACATTCCCCCAGGGTTTTTTTGATCACACATATAATACATGTAAGAAATGAGTGACTTTAGACTATCTGATTAAATTAATTTACACTTTTTAATTTTAAACTAAAAAAACCTCTGCAAAATGTAATGCAAACTTATGCTCTAATGTCTGCATACATTTCATGATAATTACTTTAAGTTGGGACACTTTTCAGTTTAATTCTATTACCAAGTAACCGATCCCCCCCCCTCGCCAGAATTACAATACAAGTTGTAGCTGTTAAACATACTGGCTGGATCCAGATTATGTATGCAACAGATCTTTATATCTATGGAAGGCTTCTGATCGAGTGGAGGAATCCTATTGGGAGAAAAGGGGGAGGAAGTTATTTTCATTGATTTCCTTCTCCTGCAGCCCTTATGTCCTTCAGAAAAACTGTTCCATAGGGAGATAGCACTGGAGGCTGCAGGGGAAAGGGGATACTGGCAAAAATAACTTTCTACCACTCCCTTCTGCCAGTGGGAGCATCCTGTGCTGAACTCCGCAACCTTTAGATCTAACACAATATGGCTTGAGTCCCAGGTACTAGAAGGAGCACCTCTCCCATTAGTTGCCAGCCCATGTCTAAAATTCTGCTAGGGAGGTTCTGCTGGCAGTTCCACCTGTAACCACAACACATTTTGCGGTGACTCATAGTATGGCCTTTTCGTTCTGCAGCCCTGGTTATGGAACTATGTTACATTAGAAATATGTTTGTTGCACACATCGACATATTTTTGATATCTCTTACAGACATATCTGTTTCATCTGACCCTTTGGAGACTGAAACAGTGTTGGTTGGTTTTGATTTACTGTGATTTCTGTATTGCTGCCAATTTGTAATTAAACTGTGATTTAGATCATTTTATGTTGTATTTTATTGCATTCTTCGTATATGATCCTGAGAACTTTGGCTGAATAGAGGTCTAAAAATATGATAAATAAATAAATGACCCAACATAAAATATGCATATACACATTTTTACCTGTTATCCACAAAAAGATTTTCTTGGGAGCAAACTGACTGTAAAACAAAGCAAATAAAAAAATAAAAAGCATTGTAGTTTATGAACAAGGTAACACTTATATCCAGTTTTTCTATGATGAAAATGGAACCATTTTCCACGTTCAGGCCAAGAGCTTGCAGTTCATGCACCATGGAGACAAGGAACGCTTGGACATTGTTAGCAAGGAATTGATAACAGTTTTTGTAGATTACCATATAGCAAGGTTCTTATTTCATTTACATTTTTTTACATATTTTTAAAAGAGGAATAGGAGGTACTTTCCTGGTATGGTCTAGAATTATCAGATCAACCAGCTCAAACCAAGGATCCCAAACCAAAGATAGCTAACTGTGCTTAAACCCCACTGAAATCAGTGGCACAGGTATGTTGCAGCCAATTTGTCAGTTTCAGTGGGACCTAAGCACAACCAGGTTCTTCTTTTCTAGGGCAAAGCAGTAGATGAGAAAAGACAAACTGTTCTGTTGAGTTTGGAAAACTTTTTATATTTTGTGTGTGTGTAGGGGGGAAGGGAAGACAAACAGAAGAAAAATATGCTGAGCCGGTAAAACTCAGAGAATGAAGCTGAAATAAATTTTAAATCCTCCATGGGTTTATTATAAAAAATAAATCCAAGAAAGCTCACAGTACTTTTAAATGTCAAAAAAAATTAGAAAGGAATTTTTTTTAAAAAAAGTTCTGTTGGCAAGAATATATCACTTTGATAATTTTTTAATTTTTAAAATTTTTGTGGAGAAATAAGTCTATCCTCACTATTGCATAAATAATTCTCCTTGCCTTTGATGTTTCATTTTCTATTTGTTTTAAGTTCATAAAGAGAGCAGTAGATGCTTCTGGATATAAAACCCAGTGAACTTTTAAAGATACAGAAGACCTCTTGAAGGCCGGGCCTGGCAACCAAGAGGTCGTCTGTATCTTTAAAAGTTGTGCAGGGGGAAGGGAGAATTTCACCTTGTGGTTTTTCCCATTACATTGTTGCAAGAAAACATGCACTTGGCTGAATTTTCTCTTCTCTTAAAGATACAGAATCATTCTCAGGCCCTGAGCCTGGCAACCCTAGACCCATTGCTTCCATAGACCATAGACAAACAGAATGGCATCATGAGGCATATCAGATTCTAGTGCTACAAAAGTCCATTTACTTGGTATATTCTAAGTTTTGACTGGATGAATAGAAAGAGGCCTCTTGAAACTGCAGTGATAAACCACAGAACACATCCATTTTCATTTCTTGTGTTCTCTTGTGAAATACATATGGCTCAAACCGTATGTATAAACTTAGCTGGCATTGCTTGGCTGAGGCCAAGGTGGCCATGGCCATTTTTAGAATAACAGATTGTTCATTTTCAAGCTGTAATAGTAATAATGATCCCAACTCACAATGGAATAACATAGGGCCTTCCACAGAGAGTATAGGGGATGTCTACTCAAACTTTCACTTGCTGTTGTAGTCATCTTAAGCAGTTGATTCTATTTAATTAACTAATCTGTATTTATTTCATAAGATAAAACAAACTGTACATATATAATGTTCTCCAACCGTTATGGAAAATATTTTCAAATGACATATTTTTGTTGTCAGCTGTGTAAATTTATTAGGGTGCGTTTGTGTTTCTGTGCTACATAGTGAATGTGGAAATTATGAGGTGAACATAGGTCTGGAAATCTGGGAGAGAGGACTACAAGAGCTGAGATGTGCATACGAAGTCCAAGTTTAGGGGGGAAAACCTAGCTTACGAAAATTGTTGTTGTTTATGTCAGGCATAAGGGTGAATAAGCACTAAGGAGTTATTGAAAAGTGTGAGCTGTCTGTTACCTCTTCAGAATCTTGAAGGGTATCAGTGTAACCAGCATTACAGTCTTATGGATAGACTCAATAATAGTTCTGAATCTTCCATGCTGCAGAAGCTGGCACAAGGCCATGCCATCTCCTGGAATATCCATTTCTCAGTGCTGATGTGGGTCTCCATGGCACAGAAGACGGACACATTTTATTATACTACCCTTGTTATTTAAAAAAAAAAAAGGAAAGGAAAAGGCCAAGAAGCAAGTTAGCTCAAGTTAGCTATTATCATGTTGAGTTTCACTTTGCTCTTTTATATGCAACAGTCCATTTGCTTAATGCTCATGCTATCATAGTAGAGCAATTGCTAACACTACCTTTAAATTTTTCACTTGCCTGCCAGTCATAAATGTAAAGAAATGTAGGCCAAAAAGCTCAATATATTTATGCATACATGCATTTACTTAAAGGCCTACTGAACTATCCCTGCATGCTGAAAACGTCTTACAATGTCCTATGAGTAGCCTTTTCTTCTGATACTAATTTTCCACCTTGTTCCAATCCACAGTATAAATATTTTTGGAATACATGTAAGCTATTTTATCAAGTGGTTTCTTAACATACTATAACGTCATAAACTAATAGCTTAGGAAAGGCCTAGATAAAATAATTAAGAGGCTATGTGGGAAACAGTGTGGATAAAGCATTTAATTTGGGTCTAGGATTTAGACATGGACTGGTTGGTTGACCTTCAGCTGTTATGTGGAAAAGTAAATCCCTGGTCAGTCAGTCATTCTCCCCAGTCCCATGTGATTACCACTGTGTGAGGGAGAGGGTAGGGACAAACTTGTTGACCTCTCCTCCTCCATGTGCCCGTTGCCATTTTCCAGTCCCCGGGCCCCCATTAGTAGGAGGCAAAACTTCTACAGTATGAAGCCTGCTGTACTTGATTAAGCATCCTGTGTGATTTAGAACTCTGATATTCTAGAGTTCTGCATTACATAGGGAACCCGCTTGAGACTTCCCACTGTAGAAGAGCAGCTCCCAACATATGGGGTGCAGGAGTGGCAATGTGGGCATGGAGAATGGGGGCAACATGCTCTCCCCCTTGTGCAGTACTAACCACATGAGGAAAACAACTGAACAGGGCTTTATGTATTGTAAAATTAGGATTGTGAACTATCACAGATCTAGAGACATTAGACAGTTATCTGCACATATAGGCAATGGGTTGGATCCAGACTAAGTTGGATCCCATTGAAAAAACTAATCAAGTTAGCCATGGCTTCTGTCCCATTGATCTTAGTGGGACTTAAGTGCAACTCAACTTAGTGTGGATCCAACCTACTATTTTTTTTTTTAAACTGGGACAAGGTAGATTGCCATTTTTCCTCCTCACTTCCTTGAGCTTTGCTTCTTGTTCATCTGAACTTTGCACACAAGCTCTCTCTCTCTCTCTCTCTCTCTCTCCGACTTGAACCTTCCTTTTCCCAGAGACCACACTCACGCATTCTTCTTAAATGAACTTTGCTTTAAGTTGTTCATGTGACTGTTCTATTACTCTCTTCCATGGCCTGTATATTGAACTGGATTCCTCCTTCTGCAGAGCCTATACAGACAACCAAACCAATCCAGGGACATCTATATCATCCCATGAAGTGGCAAAAAGGATTCTCAGCCACATTTATTCTTGGATAGGTTTGGATGATACCAGAAAACATACTTCCTGCCTTACCCAGGTGGTCAGGGTTTATTGCAGGTTGAAGTGATGTATAACGTTTCCTGAATATACAGTAGTACAAAAGATGGGCTTTCCCCACTCTCCATTATCAGCAGTAAAGAAACTGTGATGACAGCTCTGTATTAAACACTTCCTGTTGTGTTAAGTTCATATGACAAAACCATTAGGGCAGACTTTTCAATACAGATAGTTGTTTGTTCTTTGGGGCATCAAATTTTTGTCATTGGTTGGCAGCCTCATCTTTCCTTCCAGAGCTGATTAGATGTTAGGCCTTTTTGTGCAATCGGTTTAGTGAGGATACCAATGTGTAATGATAGCTGAAAATCACAGTGCATTGTGGCAGATTCAGGGCAGACAAAGGAGACAACATAGAAATCTACCTAATACTAAGACAGACCTCTGGTCCACCTAGCTCAGTACTGTCTCCACTGACTAACAGTGAATCTTCAAGCTGTCAGACTGGAATCTTTCCCAGCTTGGCCTGGAGATGGCAGGGACTGAACCTGGGACTTTTTGCATGCAATGGATATGTTCTACCAAGGGAGTACTTGTTCGCAAAACTCCCAAATGATGTGGAATTCATTACTAAAACACAGGGTGATAGCCACTAAGTTACATTTAAAAAACAAACAAAACCCAAATCCAAATAGACTAATTCCTGGAGGACTGGTCTGCAAATAGATATGAAATATGAAAAGCCAAGTGGAGGCTCCATGATAGAAGGTAGTGTGTTTCTGATTGATAGCTGCTAGGGGCAAACAACAAAACATGGGAAAGAAGGTCATATCTGGGTGCTTCTCCCACATATGTACTAGATAGACTATTGGCTAACATGATCAAGATTGGCTGATATAGGAAGATTCTTATGGGAAGATTCATAGGAGGAGATCCTATGAATTTACTCTTAAAAAGTGCTGTGATGATTTGCCATGACTGTGTTAATTCACCTTTAACTAGGAACAGCAGAGGAGTATAAGCAATGTTTTCCTTAAGAAGCATTGAGGTATTACACATTTATGTAATAAAAGTGCATGTTCAGTGACAGCCCATGCATGAGAAAGTTATGCATGTGCATTTAAAAATAAGAGAGGGTTTTGTGATTTGGTTCCAGGGTCACACAATCTCTGCCAAGCAACCAGATTGCTACCCTTGCTTATTTGCTTCCTTACAATACTGTTATGGCAAAAGACTGTTCTTGATATGTTTCTTCTGCACCCACTCCTGTATCAGTAACCCAAGCCTCTTTGTTTACACAGCTGCCAATCTGCTCAATTTTCTCCTGACAGCATCTGCTTGAAGTCATGCCAAAGAAGATATTTGAGGTGTATCAGAAGGGTGGGGACAGCATAAATTAAACACAATTTATAATTAAAAAACAAGGAATGTTGCTATGATAGTATTAAACATGTTCATAATTTATTCATTGTAAGTTTCCAATTAAAATGAAACGAGAAAGAAAACTGTATGTAATTTCTGCTCTGCTGTCCTTAATCAAGATATCTTGTTGCCAATTTCAGGGTCTATATTGATAAATGTAATATAAATATGGACCTAGATAATTTGTAAACTTGGACACTTGAGCACAAAATTTCTACTGGTTATTGATTTATTTTGCCGCCTCAATGGCAGGGTGGAGCTGGAGCAAGAGCTCTATATACATATTTCCTGGAAACCCAGGATCATTGCATATTGCAGATGCTCTGCTAGTGCATCATATCCAAATTTTCATATTTATTTTTTTATGGATGTAAAGAAACCTTATTGCTATGGATTAAAATATACAAACATGGGCAGGGATACTTGTGAACCTCATTGCTGCAAATAGTAGGATTTCACTTTGGGGGATACCTAACAGATGAAGATGAAGCAATGAATTTTAAAAATGATTTTTTCAAAAAAACACCTCTTTAGACAAATCCAAAGAGATACTATCCCATGTGGAAGAATCTACATAAAACATCCACACTATACTGCACACAAAAATAGTTCACCTAGAACTTTTACTGAGTCAGATCTTTGGTCGAACTAGCCCAGTATTGTTTACTTTGAATAGCAGCACCTCTCCAAAGTCTCCTTCCTATCACCTACTGCCTGTGAGTTGCATCCAACTAAGTCACTGCAGAAATGGAATTACTTCCACTTGTGCAATGGATCTTCCTCTCCCCGTCCTCCTTTTGCACCCTCACCTCCAAATCTGCTCTGTGGGTTCCCACAACCTTCCAGAGCAGATTTGGGGTTGGGGGAAGCAAGGTGGGATAAGAAAGAGCAAGGGTAACTTCAGTTGTGCGAGTGGAAGTCATTCTGCTCACAAAATTATTTAGTTCAATTCAACTCATACCATTTAAGTGCAAATGCGGACTGGATCTTGGACCATCTGCATGCAAAGCACATGTCTGCCACTGAATTATCAACGTTTGACTTGCTGGTATGTTAGAGAGAGATATTACGGAAAACAGATAACTGACACTGCCTTCACAGTGTACTCCTTTTTTATATTATGTCAGTTTTCAGATATTAGTTCCTATTAATGAGGCAGCTAGTCCCATCCTCAGATGATAGATGAAAAAATGTTACTTCTGAACAGTGAAATTTGATCAGATAGGACCTTCACTCATCCCTTTTCTCACTCCCTGTGATGAATATAGCAGGAGAAGAAGTGAAGCATCAGCTGTAAATTGTGCAAAGTAGTAACAGTAACATATTCAATCTTGATGTGCTCAATTGCACATTTGATTTCCATAATATGCAATGCCTGTTTTGGGAGATTGAGCAGTAGCAGCCCTAGTTATAATGTTTAGTTCACCTCTAGTCTGCATAGGACCGCACACATCCAGGACTCATGCGACCATTCATTATGTTGGGGTGGGGAGCAACTTTTATTTGTAGATATGTTTCTAATGTACCATATAAGATTCAAAATTTGCAAGAGGA
The DNA here is from genome assembly GCF_030035675.1 of Rhineura floridana. Taxonomy (NCBI): domain Eukaryota; kingdom Metazoa; phylum Chordata; class Lepidosauria; order Squamata; family Rhineuridae; genus Rhineura; species Rhineura floridana. Next base: position 16,442,690 of record NC_084489.1, read on the forward strand.
AAGGGAGTGGTACAGGTACAAATAATATATTTAAGACCTTTTCTGTGACTTTTACAACATTCATTTGTCCCTCACAGAAGGATTGTGAAGAATTATTAGTTTAACAATACTTCTGTATTGCATCTTACAATTGACTGATGTAACTGTATGTAAAATTAAGAGCTTTGTAGTCATATCTGGTAACATGATATAATGTTTTTGTTTCTACCTAGATGACTAAATATTTGTACAATGATGGATTTCTTGTGTATACCTTAGTTCATTGTACATCTTAGCTAAAAATAAAAATCCTACAAGTTCTTAATGTGTTATTGAAATGGAATTATTTTCTTAATATGCTGTTAATGAGTGTGTGTGAGAGAAAAAACCATGAACAAAGTATAGGAGACTGGAGGAGAGGTATCTCCACTACTAATCTCAAAAAATATTTATTCACAATGTATTTACACAATTTCATCATTTTTATAAAGGCTAAAACAGACCAAGTTACTCTTGTGATTCTAGTGAATGGGAAATTCCAAATGCCTATTAACTTTCATCTTCTACTTCCATTCATAGTTGCTGAAAGACTCAGTGCATGGCTCTCATTAAAAAAATTGAAAACTGGACTCCGATACAGCAGTTCAAACTGCAATCAATACATAGTTCAAAAAAGCATCAGGATAAATTTGAGCCAAAAAGTAATTTAAAAGTTTTAGGACAAACCTGGGGCAAAACGTCCTCTGGCAAAACACATTAAAGCAAACATAACTTCAAGGAACAGATTTTGTTTGCCTCTAACTTCTTTGATGCATGAATTGTGCCCTTTTAAGTACCTTCTACTATCTGAAAGCATACAATTACAAATAGAGAAAGATTCTTATAGCTTCAAAAAGTAACACATAGGCATCAGAACAATAAGGACAAAAAACTTAAGAAATGATATTTTACTTTTCTGGATGATGCAGGTTTGCTAGTTGCTATTCACTACGAGGAAGGTTTGGGAAGGGCAATTTTGAGAAGACAAATGGGAAGAAGGGAACAAGTCAAGCATTCTACTCAGCCATTCCTCTACTCAGACTGGCAGCCTCTTATGCCTCTCTCTCTCTCTCTCTCTCTCTCTCTCTCTCTCAAAATCTTTTTGAAGTTTTCAGGTTTCTCCTGGCTTGGTTCTCATGCTGAAATTATATGAAGCCACCAAACATTTAAGTATATTGGAAGCTGGCAGTAGTGTTGTGGCAAATTCGGAAGTGCAGGTTCCCTTCATGATAGTCACACCACACCCTGCACAGCCACACCCCCAGGATTCACTGTCTCTTCTGTAATTATAGAATTATAGAACCAGAATAAAACTCCTGTGTACATAGGCTTCCCCTCCATCTCTCTCTCTCTCTATGAAATGAAGCTAACTGTGGGACTAGAAGCTTACTTCTCACTTATCCTAGGAATCAATCAGCGTAAAAGGGGAGGCATATGTTTTCTCAGTGATTGACTCACCATCTTTCACTTTGATTGGCTCCAATCATCACAAAAAGACAAGGAAACATATTGTTACCCAAGTGAGAAGACTCTTGTCAGTGGCTAACACACTCCCCTTTCATGCTGATTGGCTCATACATAGGGATCCTGCTCACAAAAATGTAAGAGATCTACAACACCCCCCCATGACTCTGTCCAACTACACCCCTGGAAGCTGCCTTATACCAGATGCAGATTATTTGTTCATCTAGCCCAGTATTGTCTACCATGACAGGTAGCAGCTATCCTGCAGAGGTCTTTCACATCACCTCTCCAACCACCTTTAAGATGGCTGTATTAAGGCCTTTATTGGAAAAAGCCTTCTCTGGACCTTAGTGTCAAATCTGCCATTTTTTGCATGGTACTCAAACATACTGTGGCATCTCAGCTCCAGAATGAAGCTATTTTGTGGATGGAACAGATTGTATAGACATTTTTCGATCTGGTGTCATGTTTGGTTTTGGGACTGGAATAGCTTTGGTAGCTTGGTGGATAATCTACACCAGGAACTAGACAGGGGAGTATGTCCCTATTGGTTGTGCTGGACCTCTCAATGTTATTCAGTACCATTGGCCACATCCTTCTGGACCACCTGGCAGGGATGGAATTGAGAGTTGCTGCTTTGCAGTGGTTCTAGTCCTTCCTCAGATATTGGTCCCACAAGGTGGTGATGGGGAACTGCAATTCAGCACCTTAGCCATTGGTGTACTGTAAGGTGTTCCTGAGGGATTTATTCTGTCCCCCATGCTGTTCAACATCTACTTGGGAGAGCAGTCTGAGATTTTGGAGTGCATTGCCATTGATATGCAGACAATACACAGGTCTATTTCTCTTTTTCATCATCTGAACGGTGTCTGGAGAAGGTAACTGGAAGGATGCGGGCTAAAAAAATGAAGCTCAATCCAGACAAGGCAGATGTGTTCCTGAGCAGAAGGAAGACAGACCCAGGATTCAACCTGTTTAGAATGGGGGTGTAATCCTGTTGAAAAATCGGGTTCACAGCTTGGGAGTACTTCTGGATGCAGTGCTACATCTGGATGACCAGGTGGTAGAGATGGTCAGGAGTGACTTTACTGAGCTTTGGCTGGTGTGCCAGCTGCACCCATTCTTGAGAACGTCATACCTGATTATGGTTACATGTGCCACAGTTATATCAAGATTGGATTACTGCAGTGCACTCTACATGGGGCTACTTTTGAAGAATCTTGGGAAGCTGCAGTTGGTTCAGGAAAACATTCAGTCATGGGATGGATCCATAGTAGGCTAATACTGAATGTGAAATTAACCTTAAAAGCTAGGATCAGTCCAATGCTACTTCCCAAAATATTTCTATATCCACCCATCCACCACAACACTCCCTTCTACTTTTAATAAACATTTGCTCTTTTGAGATTACTTTTTGGATCCTCCAGCATCCATTAACATCGGCATGATCTATAGGGTGCATACAGATATACCTAAAAATAGGAGCTTAGAGCAGGGCTTTTTTCTTGAGGACAAGTCCCGCTTTCATGCTGCAATTGAAAACATACTGGCTTCCGCTTCATATATTTTCCCCATTCATCTTTGCTTTGCTTTTTTTTAATTAAAGTAATCTTCACACCCAGTACCATTTTTATTTTTATGTAATTAAAGGTTCATACAGCCGCCCTTGGCTCCTTCTTGGAGGAAAGGTGGCATATACATTAATTCAAAAAAAATTATTTTGCAAAACTGTTCAAAAGGAAGGGGAAGGATCATGAAATCAAAGCCCTCAGCCAATCAACATGGTAGACAGTTGGCTTCCACTTCCAACTTATACAACTGGTTTTCCCAGATGTCAACCCTAGAAAGGAATAGTCATGTCTGGCAAAAATGTGGTAAGTGTAGTACTCCTTCATATATATCCTAATATTTTTCATAGGTTGATTATGTGTTCCAAAAAATGTCTACCAGGTTACACTTGTTTAGTATTTCCTCCCTCATCTGAATAGTTAGAATTTTTTTTACAAATATATATACTCCTGAATTAATCACACAAGATGATGGGAAAGAGTATATGTTTAAATCAATGTTCTGCATCAGGGTGTTACAGAATGACGCCTATGCCACATGCAAGACTTAAAAAAAAGCCAAGAAATCTGAGTCCGACGTGCCTGCCCTATGTTATCCCATACCTCTTATAATTTCGATTTCTGTCCTCTCAAAAAACAAAAGGCAAACAATAATCAAACTTTATCCCCTCTAGTTCACTTCACATCTCTCCACTGTCTCCTGCCACAAAGTGCAATCTTGCCACAGTGTCAGAGTGGGAGGATACTGGCTGACTACTGATAAAGATATGGCACTAAAGAGGCAATTAAAACAACTACTCACATCTTGTGCAAATATTCTCTCCCTCACCCTCTGATACTCCTCTTCTCTCTCTTCAATTGATTTACTTCGTCTGTCATCGCTAAATGGATGAATTCTGTTTTGCTGAGCATAAAAAAAACCAGGAGGATTATATAAGTTGAGCTGCTAAGAACTGCAGTTAAGTAACTGTCAGTGGAGGATAATAAATGTTCACTTAAACAAATGAGGCAAGAGAATGATAGCGTTGTCTCATTACTAAAGTGGCATGTGAATCATGGTGTTATGCCACGTACCCTACAGTATCAAGCTGGATGCTGCAAAAATGTTCTATTTTACATTGGCTTCTTGTGTTCTTTTTGCTCATATGAAGTTGCCTTATACTCAGCCATGCTGCTGGTCCATCTAGGCCAGAACTTTCTACTTTAGCTGACAGCACTCTATTGTCTTTATTATTTTTTAATTGATTGACTATATTGTTTTACTTTTCCCTGTATGCTGCCCTGGGAGCACCTGTGTACTGGAGGTGTATAGGATAATTTAACAATAAATTAAAAAATTGAATCCCACCTTTCTTTCTGAGATCTAACTGGAATTGCCAGGTACTGAATCCAGGACCTTCTGTCTGCAAAGAATGTGTTCTACCACTGAACTATGGCCCGTAGCCCTTCTGCAGATGAAGATATGATGGAGCATAACTGATTGATCTTTATGAACCTGCAATCCAGAGTAGAGATGCATTTGTTCCTTGCACTGAGATACTCCTGACTAGTTAGGGGAACAGAAGATTTGTTAAACTTTCCTGTTATTTCTTGAAGATGCAGCTATCAATCAAGTGAAGGAAAAGAACATGGAAAACTGAATGGTATTAAAGGCTGAAAAAGCCTCACAGATGAGGAGGATAAATGCTTTTGAGAATATTGTGCACAAGAGTGTTAATTTCAGTGGTAATCCTTAGGCTTTTTACTGTAAGCAAGAGAGAAAACGCAGATTTTCATTGCTCCAAAGTGCAGAAAGCAGTAAAGCATATTTAAGGTGCTTAATAAGGAAGACATCACCCCATACAAAGTTTTATATCTGCTGTTAGCCTCTAGTTGTAATTCTCTTGCTTCTCCTTTACCCACATCGTATTGTTTCCAGTCTGCTTATTTTGGTCCTTCCTCACAATCTCTGTTCCCTAAACCCTTCTTTTCCATTATTGAAAGCCAGCTATGATGTCATGTGTCTAGGAAAACAGCTATGAACTACAGAAGAAAATCAGAGAGAAAACAGTACCTTACGTATGAGGCGGAGAGACACTCTGGTGTTGAGTGACTCTTTAGAATTTACTGAAGTGCCAAAAATTTAATGAGAACATACACATTAGCTTACCTTCATGAATTTTCCTCTAAAAGCTCCTTCAGAATCAAAACCGTTTTTTAGTTCTTCCTTTTTTCAAAGTGATTGCATGCATTTCTACTGGATTTTAGAATGCTCTTTTGAGCAAGATTTTGTTTCTTTGATTTCTTTTACTAAAAGGTTGTTACACTAGCTAGTTCCAGACACATTTATATATTGGCATGTATCATAGATACCTTCAACAGTGCAAAATGATACAACAAGCAGCACATAGAGGGGGAGGTTTCTGCCACACACATGCAAAAACGAGCAAGTAAGGTTTGTTTACAATAAAACTTGGGGTGGGGGAAAAGAATCTGAAACGTTAAGCAACTCCGCCCCACCCCAAGTGAAAAACCATATATCGATGACTGCAAAATCAATCTGGTCTCACTGTAACATTTTGCCCCTTGATAGCTATCATCAGTCTGTATCCATCTCCAACCAGCTTGGTATGACTGTAGAAGTTGGAACAAGTGCCATTGAGACACAAAGGTGTTTGCCAAACGTATGTAACTAACGCTTTCCGAATGGCTTGGGGGCCTTTTGAACATTCCAAGTCAACCCTCAACATGCAGCATTACCTGCAGCAAGCAAAACTGCCCATGCAAACTGCCGCTGCTGAAACAAACACACGCATGGTTGATGCTATTCCATTGTGTGCCAAAAACTGGGGAGAAGAAACATGAGAGGGAGATCAACAGGGGCAGGAAGGGAAAGCAGCAGCAGCAGTAACAAAGGTACAAGAACACCATTCAGCCCACTTCCAACGGAAAAAAAAAAGGAAAGGACAAAAAAACAAATTTCAGCAACTCTCGAACCAAGAACCAACCTGATTGTCTTCTTTATCAATACTAGAGTTATCTCGCTTCAAGATAAATCGCTTCTGGGATTCTTCACCTTTTTCATCTTTTAAATGTTCAGAAAACCTTTGCTCTGGTCTGCCAGCAAAGTAAAACATATCAATAAAAAATCTATTTGGTTTTGCTTTGAATTTGTCAGCACTATATTAGACCACAGTTGAGGTTGCTCATATAATCAATATATGGCATCTGTTCAAATGCTGCTGTTACTGCTATAAATATATTTTGCTGTTATGTAGGTGGCAAGGTGAATTTGAATTATCAGCCATTGCACTGTTCACTCTGTTTATAGAGACTGAATGACAAGAAAGCAAACCAACATATTATATGTTAATTTCCTTTTCCAGTCATCATGACCTCCAGCAATGCTGCAATTTAGTAAAGGCTTATACATACTGAAAAGGACAAATTTGATGGTCTTTACAGAACTTCTCGTAATACACTGAATTAGTAGACTGGGGCAGGGGAAGGTTCTAGCGGTATTTTCTTTAAACAAATAATTATCCAGCAGTTGTTAAATTGGGAGAGGGATCCAAATTGTCATATTGTATTGCTTTGCGAAATGATTTAAAATCCATCCAGATAGTTATTAAATTGCCAGACATTACCAGCTGACGACTTCAAATTTCTGGGTTCAGAGGCTGAGATAAATTGCTCTGTGCTCTTCTATGACCTTGTTCAAAAAGGATATGGAGAAAAATGTCTCTTTACATTGAGCTAGCATTTGACATAATTGCAGACTTAGGGAACGTTTTAATCTCCAGGACATTGTGCATCTTAATTTGTTATTAACATCCCAGATTTTGCATTTTCTGCCAAAGCAGCAAGGTGGTTTGAAAAGTACAGAATCGCATGTTATCACATAATGTGTATTTTGTTAATTGAAGAGAATCTATAAAATGGAAGAAAAAGTGTGAACAGAAGGGTTCTTTCTCTATTCAGTTCACATGTGTTACTTCCACAAGTGTTCACAGCAGACAGGACTGTCAAGGAAGAACTGAGAGCCTGCATATCATAAAGAGCACAGTAATGTATTCAATCTGTGCACAGATCTCCTGTCAACATGAACAGCATGACAAACATGAAAAAAATAGAGTAGTCTCACTGGAAATAGCTTTCTTGCCAAAATTTGAAAATTCAGATTTTTACATATTTCAAAAACATGTTTTCCTCCCCTTCCCCTTACAAACATACAGATGAATATTGATTCCAAAATAAATAAATTGTACTGAAGTAGACCATCCCTTCCCACTGTTTTCTCTTTCTTCCCTCCCTCTGCTATTTTTCCCCACTGTCCACTTTAGACTGAAAGCTTCTTGGTATAAGGACCTGTCTATTTTTTGTTGATAAAACAGACAAGGCACCATGCATACTGAATGTGTAAATAAATAAATAATCTTCACAAACTTCAGTGTGATGTTTATACACAAACTTCAGTGTTATGTTTATAATAAAGGCAAATCCAATACAGTATGGCAATGCATGCATGCCAACTAGCCACCATTTTGACTCAGCAGTTCAGTAGCCCACTTCATAAAGCTGCAGCCAAATCCTAACATAAATGTTGAACACGTTCCAACCAACATAATTACTGCTAATGTAATCCATTTAATGTAATGAATTACATTAAGATCACTTGATACAACATTGAAAATTTAATTGTATTTCTACCGTTCATTTTTACCTATTCTCATTTAGAGCAGCATTTATCCACATTACATTCTTTCTTTGTGTGTCCCCCTCCCCCTTTTCTGTTCATATGATGTGAAATTATACTGTATTTCAAATGCCAGCAACCAAATCAGAGATGATACCCTCAGCTCCAACTGTTTAATGGCAGCTATGGATATTCAGCTCTAGCAAAAGCCTCTCTGCAATAAATTAAGTACATGTCTCCTGTTATACCTAGCGTATTACGATTTTGATTATGATTACAATTTAGATTTATTGGTTGTTACCTGTAGGTCTCCAAGGGACTCACAACATCATTAGAAACAAAAGTAAATATACCATACCATACCAACAGTAACACAACAACCACCCCCATACAGCCACAGAAAGCTCTGGCAGTACACTAATACAAATAACTTCATCTCAGTCTATCAAATGCCTAGGAAGAAAGATAAGTCTTTACCTGACACTGAAAAGATGTCAATGAAGGCACCAGGCGAACCTCATTGGGGAATGTATTCCACATATGGGGAGCCACAACTGAAAAGGCCCTTCCTCTTGTAACCATCCTCTAAGCCTGCCTGAGGAGGGACCTGGAGAAGGGCCTCAGAAGAAAATCTAAGGGTCTGGGTAGGTTCATATCGGGAGAAGCATTCCAGACAATATTGGGATCCTGAGCTGCAAAGAGCTTTACAGGTCAAAACCAGCACTCTGAATTGCGCTCAGAAGCATACAGGCAGCCAATATAGTTGGAAGAGGATTGGTGTTATATGGTCTGTTTGCCTTGAACCCATTAACAATCGGACAATTAGTACACATTCTGTACTAACTGATGCTTCTGAACTGTTTTCAAAGGCAGCTTCATGTAAAGTGCAATGCGATAATCCAACCTTGCAGTTACCAAAACATAGATTACTGTAGCCAGGTTATCCCTAGTTCTAAAGAGCTCCAGAAGAGTGCAATAATACCTGATAAACCAAGCCCAGAGATACAAATTAAGCATGTGCATGGGACATAACTTGTAGTGATAGTGGGCTGTAGTTCTGAAGTAAGGACTCATAATGGCAAAAATATGAATTCACTCTCATAATCTGATTATGAAATTATGAGATGAGCTCACATTCCAGCAAAGTTTGGTTCTAGCTCATAATCAGTTCACTAGTATCATCACAGGACCCCATCACTATAATTGTCTTCTTTCCACTTCCCTTCCAGGAGCAACAGGGAGATCTCAGAGCAAGCATCTCTTTATCCCCTCCTCTTGCCTTGAACACTACAACAACAGTGTGCCATTTACCTAATGCAGTTCTCCAAATTTATCTTGAGTATGGACGACAAACACTCTGGAAACTACATCATGTTTTTAGGAGTATGACAAGGCCCAGATCTCAAAAAGTGGGCTATGGGCAAAATATTTTCAAAATTTTGGAAAATAACTTGTTTTAGTTCAACCCATTCCAAATCAAGGAGAGTTTGCCCATTAATACTAACTTGTTGTGCCTTCATGTGTAGAGTCCAATACATGCAGGACCAATATTGTAACATACATATTTGACAAAATTCATTGAATGTATAACAATTGCAGGGTATTAGGTTTACACACATTGGAGTTTACATGCACAGGTAACACTACACGTTATAACCAATGGGCTGGTCTTATAGAAGAAAGGGTGGTATTGATCCTACTGTCCGCTGAACATTCAGCACTGAACATGTGTGATGGCTCCAACTGATGTCTTTCAAATTTTGGCTGTAGGTTGGGAAGTGTACAGTTTAGAAATGAATAAATATTCTGCCTCAATTCTCTCGAATTAATATATTACCTAACCTGTAAGAAGAAGAATGGATTTTCAGATATTGTCCCTGAAAAACAACAAATGAAAATCTCAATTATTAAAACAAATCTAATAATAATAATTCAGTCCATGTACTGATAGGAACATGGTTGCACCATCAGCTGCCCTAACAAAGACAAAATGGCACATGAATGAATAAACAGCCTAAAAGTTTCATATGTGCAGATTATAGAGATTACCTTCCTAGTTGGATAGGAATGTCAATTATAGAGAAGGAAAAAAGAGCTGTATTTTCTGGTGAGTGAAGAAAACAACAAAAATTATGTCATGCTCTGTTAGATTAGGAAGAATATAAACAGAACTGAGGATAAAGGTATTGGCCTTCAAGGGAGTAGTCAAGTAACAATCCTTTCATTCCATTTCAATAGATGAAAGTTCACAGCAGAAATATGAATACAATTCAAGGTAGAAATGTGTTATATATACTATCTACTGAGCTCTTTACTGGGTATCTTAATTCTAAGAGATTATCAAACAAAATCTATGGCAGCATAGTTTGCCATGTTGTGACTTCTAGGTAAAAGACACAGAATTAGGAATAAAAAACTACTTTAAAAATGAAGTTTGGAACAGACTTAAATTCCAAGACAAATAACTGAATACTAAAAGTCAAGAGCACTAATCCCTCTCTGGCCAAACATGTATTACCAATCTTATAAGGTTTAGTGGGCAAGCTGGGTAATGAGAACAGGAGAAAAGAAAATGATTAAACAGTTTTGATTATCAAGGACCTGGAATAACAGAAACTAGTTTGGTTCCATATGACATGGACCATTGCCATCCACTTAGTGACACTTAAACAAACAGTGCTATCTGAAAGAAAGTTAGGTCTCTTAATAAGTATCAGTTGTAATCAATGTGGAGTTTTATTTCAAGGTTGGACAGATGGATTCATCTCTCCACTCCTTTTTGCTTCAAAAACATTCCAAGCCCCAATGAGGCAATATACTGCACCAAAGCAGTACAATACCTGAAGACTAGGAAGTGGCTACCATTTTTATAAAGAAAATCCAGAGGGGGATCCAAGATGCTACAGGCTGGTTATAACATCTGTTCCAAAAAAACCAGTGGAAAGATAGAATTACCAAGCATAAAATAAATATTGCTGAAGCAGAACCAGCATGGTTTCTGCAAAGATAAGCCTTGTCTTACTAACCTTTTAGAGTTTTAGAGAATTCTTTGAGAGTTCTTTGTCAACAAGCATATAGAGAGAGAGATGATCCACTTGACACTGTGTATTTAGTTTCAAAAAGATTTTTTATTAAGCTCCTTACCAAAGGTTTCTGAGTAAGCTTACCAGTTCCAGGATAGATCTTCTTATGAATCAGTAACTAGTTAAGAAATAGTAGGAATAAATGGACAGTTGTCCCAATGGAAATTTTAGAGAACCCCAAGGATTAGTACTTGGACTGGTACTTGTTAACTGGTTCATAAAACATCTAGAGTTAGGGGTAAGCAGTGATGTTTGCTGATGATGCCAAATTGTGTAGGGTGGGTTAAAAAAGTGATTGTGAGGAGCTCCAAAATGGTATCTCCAAACTGGGTGAAGGGGCATTAAAATGGCAAATTCAGAGTAAGCAAGCGACCAGGAATGAAACCATGGGGTTGTAGCGAATAGCTCAATTAAAATGTTGACTCAGTGTGCCGGAGGTGATGAAATAGATAATTTCCATGTTGGGGATCATTCGGAAAGGAATTGAAAATAATAGCATAATGCTGTTATACAGATCTATGGTGTGGCTACACTAGGAATACTGTGTACACTTCTGGTTGTCTCACCTCAAAAAGGATATTGTGGAGGTAGAAAAGGTTCAGAAAAGGGCAACTAAATTGATCAAGGGGTTGGAGCAACTTCCATATGAGGAAAGGTTGCAACATTTGGGGGTTTTAGTGTAGAGAAAAAAATGAACAAGAGATGACATGCTGGAGGTGTATACGTTTATCCATGGTGTGGAGAAAGTGGATAGGGAGAAGTTTTTATCCCAGTCCCATAATACTAGAACCTGGGACTATCTAATCAAGCTGACTATTGAAAGATTCAGGACAGACAAAAAACTGTACTTCTTTACACAGTATATAGTTAAACTAAGGAATTCACTCTACAAGGTGTAGTAATGGCCACCAACTTGAACAGCTTTAAAAAAGGATTAGACAAATTCATAGAGGATAAGGCTATCAAAGGCTATTAACCATGATGGCTATGTTCTGCATCCACTGTTGGGGGTAGTATTCCTCTTTAAATCAGTTCTGGGAATCACAAGTGGAAAGAGTGCTGTTGTACTCAGATCCTATTTGTGGGCTTCCCATAGGCAACTGGTTGGCCACTGTGAGAACAGGATGCTAGACTAGATAGACCAAAGGCCCTAGAAAGACCAAAACCAATTCCACTCTAAAAGATAGGTACGTCTAACCATAAAAAGAAACGACTTTATACAAGAATGCTGTGATTGGGAAAATATCTTTTAAAATATAGCAATGTATCTAAGTGCTTGGTCTTGCATTTTTAACTACATTTCAATCAAAATTGTGCAGCTCATGAAATACTGATGGAATCACATTACCACCTGAAAGACATCTTTGTCTTAGAACACACACACACAAACTATACATTTTATATTATTACATTTTATACATGAGAACCAGGCTTCTGCATGTGGAGTAGCTATTTCTCCCTGCAAACACATATGAAAGGAATATAAAAAAATTCCAAAAAATCTGCTGTGCATATACAAAGTATTTCATATAGCTAATTGTGTAATTATAGACTTTATTTTTGCACAATTACTCAATCATGTAAGAGCTTGCACAGTAGGGTATGTGTGAGAGGAAAAGTGGGTATAAGCATAACAATGCTGATGATGATGTATGAAAACCATCTGAATGAATTTACCTGAAGAAATTCACCCTAAAAAAAATTCCAGGTGAGATTGTTCTCTAGCAATGTTTTAAAGATAAACGGTTCACAAGAAAAGGGAAGTTATTAGGCCATGTCCAACCACTTGAGTTAAATTCCCTGAGGAGAGGGTTCAGTAGAAACAAGAAGTTTGCAAGTAAAAAAAAAATCCCAGAATGTTGGGCAGTTGATCTTCAGCTCTTTTGAGATCAATAATAATAATTAATAATATTAATAATAATATTAATAATATTATTATTAATAATAATAATAATAATATCCTGCCCTTCCACTCTAAAAAAAACACTCTAAAACTTCTTAAAAAGCAGACTTTAAAATACATTAAAACAAAACATCTTAAAAAAATCTTAAAAAGCAAATCCAGCACAGACGCAGACTGGGATAAGAGCTCTATTTAAAAGGCTTGTTGAAAGAGGCAGGTCTTCAGTAGGTGCCAAAAAGAGAACAGAGATGGGGCCTGGTAAATATCAATGCAAGGTTCAGAATACTGTGTATCTCACTGACTGAAAGCCAAGAAGCATTAGCCACGTGTTAACCTCTTTTAAAAGTACCATATGATAGTTATAAACATGTGGAGGGCTCTTCATCGTGGTTCCCAACTTCCTATATGTTCAAGTTGTCACAGAAGGGTATCAGTCCTTACTTATCATATAGCTAGAGACTATGGATGATAATTTCATCTCTCCCTATAAGGCAAGCTACCAAACCATATGTTTTTTAAGACGCTATCCTGTGATTTCATTTTTATTTTCATCCTTCTTTCTGGCCCAAACAAGGAAGAAAGACACTGCAGGTGAAGGTAGGAATACATTTTCATCAAGGAGGCCTACCTCACACTTGCAGAATCATAATTGTAATGATTCTTCAAAGTCCAGTCCTAAAGCAAGTGAATTTTGGATGTTTATTAGGAGACAATTGTACAGGTTTGCTCTGTTTATTATCACAATGTAGAGCTGGTTCCTCTAATAAAGCAGTTGAAAGAATAACTCAGTTATGGTTTAGCAAAACACATACACAAAATAATTAATCCAACTTGTATAAATGGGCTTATTCGCTGGATAACTTTGTGACAGATTGATCTAATGATTCCTTCAAACTGGTAGCAGATCTAGTTGATGAAAGCATGTCTATGCCACTGTATATTTCCTCTTCTAGCACCACTACAGCTATTAAGAAAAAAACTATACCCTAACTCCTTTTAATACTAACACAAAAAATATATTGAAGCATACTGACAAACATAAACCTACATGTACACACACTGTAATAGAACAAACACATGGTCATTATTTCCAAACAAGATCTGTTCTAATTGATGAAAGGTTGCCTTTGCTTAATTCATTGTTTTCCTTGCCTAATTTGTGTTTAACATTTTCATTTATTTTTAAAGTATGTCGAAAAGGTTTGAGGTAAAATAGAAGAATGAATCAATGGAAGAGAGGATGGAGATGCCTGGATTTTATAAGATTAGCACTAGTGGTGCCCCAGGAGCTGCCATAGGGGCCTGTTTTCCCTAACAGAGGCACAGCCTACATGTTATGATTATCAACCAAAGACTACTTGAAATGGCTTCTACATGAAGACTTACCCCTCCTGTCTTCATAACGTAAAGAGTTGTCATGTTGTACTGTTGCATCATGTGCGTATGTTTTCCATTCCTGACTTGCGAGCATTGAAAGAGAACATCTTAAGGGAGAATTTTCATGCATCCAGCTGAATGCACAAGATGCCTCTATGTAAAGAGGAACCTCCATCACATGGAGTTTCTGTTCACATAGAGAAATGTCTCTACATGGCTCCTGAATGTCTGAACAGGGCTAATAGAAATGCAAAGGACAGAGAAGGAAAGCATTTGAAGCAACACTGCTGAAAGAGGGCAATGACTGCCCAGTGTGAATATAGGATAATCTCTCTCTCTCTCTCTCACATACACACACACACACACACACACACACACCAAAATGCAAATCTAATTATAAATGTAAACCATCAGGAGCCTAATATAACTGATATATATATGTTCTTCCTCCAGGAGAGAGAAAAAGTGCTGCTACAAAGAGAATTCAAATGAGCTGAACACGATTTAGAGCATTACTGAGCATTTTGCTGTATTCATCTCTTCATCCCTCCATGTCCTTCATTTCAGTTTGTCTTTAATCCAAGCTGTCTTTTATTCACAATGCCTTCTGTTTTCAAGGAGTAGAGTGGCACAGCATATTTTCTTGCCTTATTTTTGTGCCCATGAATCATGCTTTTTATAGATTGCATGCAAAGTGATCTCAGCCTTTAAAAAATATTATTGACAACTAGAAATTTGTGAAATACAGCACTGTAACCATAGGCATATTTTGTATGACAACCATTACACAAACGTTACATATGCTGAAGCAGAGGTGATGGGCTGATAAGGATGTGGTCACTGGGTGTTTGAATGCACGGCCGCAACACAGGATCATAGCGTTGGAAGTGACCTAAAAAGTAATCTAATCCAACCCCCTGCTGTTAGAAACAGGCGAATGTCACTCATTTTAGTTTCCCATTTTGCCATTCTTAAGTTCCCACATCCAAATTGTACTTTTTTAAAAGTCTGCATAAAAATTTGTACACATTTGCATGTGCATTTCTCCTAATGTACAGTTTTGTACATAGCTTTATCTGATATACCTTTTTTGTTTGGAGAACTGTATCTCTATATATCAAGAAGCATTAATTTTGAAGGATTCCCTGTTTAGCCCCTGGGCTCTGAAAAAGCTTCGGGGGCAATGGGCTTTGCAGCTGGGCCATGTCAAAACCTAGCATGGCCACGGCCACGTGGCGTGCTTAGCATGCATGCTACGTTGCCCTGGGGGATGGGTTATGAGCCTTTTTAAGCCTGCTCCTCCCCCTTTCCTGCTTCTTTGAACTCTCAGTGCCCGCCTGCCCTCCCTATATGCAGTGCAAGTTTCACTGGTTGCCTATAGGGGGCCGAGTAGGAGTCTTCTGACAATCGGCCACCTTGGTGACTGGTTCGTTTTGCCTACTCTGCACTGTGTCTTTCCAATTTGACTCATTTGGTCCTCTATTTTGCCTTTAATCTGGCTGTCATTCAGTTTGGATATTAGCTTTTTTGTAAATAGATTAAGTTGGTCATGTTTAGGTGGATATGTGCGGGAACTGGCACAGGTGAGGGTGTTGGTGAGCACCCTTAGGTACCTTTCAGATGAAAGGTGACACCTGAGACTGGCCCATGAGTTTGTGGGGACTTGCGGGATACATAGGTTCACCTTTGGGGCCAACCTGGGCTACCTACGTGGAGTTGTGGGGCACCAGGACAGGGTGAGTCAGGAACGCCTCTCTAATCAGCCCTGTTGGGTGGTGCTGGGGAAAAGGGGTAGAGTTAAGGCCACCACCTTTTCACATAGCAGGGTGGGTCTTGCCCAAGGATTGAGAGTTAATGTTCCCGCACCATCACACACACCATTATTAAATTTAATAAACATGGCCCAAGTTTGCACCCAACTTCAACTGTGTCCTGCCTCTTTATTTCATGGTTACGGGCGCAAAACTGTATTTTTTTGATTGCATATTAATTTGGGAAGTGTGAATTGAGAAGGTTTGCATTAAAATGCATTTCTCCACCACCCCTACTTGCTAATACATGAAATCCACTACCACAGTCTCCCTGATATATGGCCATCAAGCCTCTGCTTCAATACTTGCAACTTGAAAGGAAATATTAATAAATGAAAGAAAATATCAATATTTTGAAACACAATATTGATATAGGAAAGGAAATCAGTTTTACCCCCTCCGCCTCCTCCTCTGCTGCGAGTGACTGAGGCTGGTCAGTTTTCATGTTAGCAAGCAGACACCGGCTATTTTCCTTTTGGAAAGGAAAAGAGGAAAGCACCCCACCCCCTCCTTGGCAAGCCCAGAGTCAATGTGGGTGAGACTAGGCTTGTTTCCTCTTGCTTGGAGTTTGGATTATTGGAGTGGTGGGATTCGGGGAGAGAGACGGAGACAGACAGACAAACTTGTACTGCCATGCTATAAGCAAAATCAATAAAAGAACAATATATTTGAGGGAATATTCAAAGGGAAAAATGGTGTCAGGGAAAAGACACTGAAGTTCGGAGCAAACAGGATTGCTCCACAAAGATGGAGAATATGTGGACCATTGAAAAATCCAGTGCTAAATCTGAATTCAGCAGAATTCTCATCCATCCCTACTGTAGATAGGAAAAACATCTAGTCCAGCATCCTGTTCTCACAGTGGCCAACCAGACGCCCGTGGGAAACCCACAAGCAGGACCTGAGTGCAAAGAGCATTCTCCTCTCCTGCGGTTTCTAGCACCTGGTATTTGGAAGCATACTGCCTCCGACTATGGAAGCAGACCATAGCTATTACGGCTAGTAGCCACTGATAGCCTTTTCCTCCATGAATTTGTCTAATCCTCTTTTAAATACATCCAGGTTAGTGGCCATCACTGCCTCTTGTGGGAGTGAATTCCATAGTTTCGCTATGTGCTGTGTGAAGAAGTACTTTCCTGAATCTTTCAACATTTGGCTTCATTGGATGTCCACGAATGATAGCGTTATGAGAGAGGGAGAACAACTTTTCTCTATCCACTTTATCCATGCCTTTTTGAGGTGAGACAACCAAAACTGCACACAGTATTCCCAATGCAGCTGCAGCATAGATTTATATAATGGCATTATGATATCAGTTTATTTTCCAAGCCTTTCTAATGATCCCTAGCATGGAATTTGCCTTTTTCACAGCTGCCGCACACTGGGTCAACATTTTCATCTAGCTGTTCACTATGACCCAAGGTCTTGTTCCTGGTCAATCTCTGCCAGTTCAGACCTCATGAGCATTTATGTAAAATTAAGATTATTTGTTCCAATATGTATAAATTTACACTTGTTTACATTGAATTGCATTTGCCATTTTACTGCCCATTCACTCAGTTTAGAGAGGTCCTTTTGGAGCTCTTCACAATCCCTTTTTGTTTTAACAACTCTGAACCATTTAGTATCATCAGCAAACTTGGCCACTTCACTGCTCACTCCTAATTCTAGGTCATTAATGAACAAGTTGAAAAGTACACGTCCCAATACCACTCCTTGGGGGACTCCACTTTCTACATCCCTTCTCTCTGCTTTCTGCTGCTTAACCAGTCCCTGATCCACAAAAAGACCTCTTCTCTTATTTCATGACTGCTAAGCTTATCAAAAGCTTTTTGAAAGTCTTTGTCAAAGCTTTTTAAAAGTCTAAGTACACCATGTCAACCAGATCACCTCTATCTATATGGTTGCTGACACTCTAATAGGACTGGGCTCCTACTGGGAGGAAGGCCAGGATATAAATTCAATGGGCCTGTTCAGATGCTGGTATAGTCTGGATCTGAGGCTTGTTGCAGATCCTTTTAATTTGGACCATTTGCATGAAGTTTTTGCCAACGCGATTGCATTCAGCTGCTTCTTTAACTCCAGATTAAATGGATGCGACAAAATCCCGAAATTGCTTTTAAAATCTGCACCTGCTTCTACTGTGTATTACCTTTTAAGCGCCTTTTTTTGGCTGCACAGTTTCTTCCCCATTAGATCCTCCCTTTTCTCTGCCCCTTTAACTGTCTCTGGGCGTCATTTTGTTTCCTGCCGTTGACGAAGCAACTTCCAGTTGCTCTTGCCTTCCTTTCTCCCGCTTTCTCCCACTTCCCCCCAATACATTTCCTCTCCCGCTCCTTTAAACAAAATCACATTCCCCACCCCTTCATTCTCTCTCTTCTGCAGCGACACCAACAACTCCCCGAGGGTAGCAGGGGAATCCTGGAGCTCGGGAAATTCCTTCCTGGCCGCCAGAGAGGGAGACTTCAGCCTTGGCCGGATCTCTTGCTTGAGCTGCGGGGGGTGTGTGTGTCCGCAAGCAGCTGCGTGCCACTTGCTGGAGCTACACCCAGGCTTGAAGCACATGCAGCCATGGTGAGAGGAGGCTGGCGAAGGCGCCGCTGGGGAAATTTATAAGAGCCCAAAAGCGCAGGGGAAAGGGGAGCTGCCTTGGCATCTTAAACGGTCAATGCTTCCTTTGGTAGCTGCTTTTAATGTCTCTCTAAAGATAATTGTTTGGGGTTATTTTATGTTTCCCAGAACTCATGCTGAGGCTTGTCGGGGTGCCAAAGGCACACTAATCTCACGCAGGGACAGCCTAACAGCCACAGGTGGGAGCAGGGGGGGATGGGAGAAAGCCTCTTTCAAGCGCCTATTCCTCCTTTCGTTTAGGGAAACACCACCCATTCCCCACCTCTGCAGTTAACATTCTAATTTGTGGGCATGGCAACAAGGAAACGCTGATAGCAATTAACTCACACACGTGTGAATGCTAAAAAGAAAAACAGGCAATTTATTCATAGCAAGGGCAGAAGTATGTGAACTGTCAAAATCAATCGCGATGGAAAAAGCAGCATTTTTAATGTAGATCTTGGCTCATATGTGAAGAAGAAGAAGAAGAAGAAGAAGAAGAAGAAGAAGAAGAAGAAGAAGAAGAAGAAGAAGAAACTCTAATAGATTAATGAGACAGGACTTACCCTTGCAGAAGCCATGCTGGTTCTGCTTCAGCAAGGCTCGCTCTTCTATTGTATATGCTTGATTATTTATTTTTAACAATAGTTTCAACTCATTTTCGTTGGATAGATGGTAAACTAACTGGTCTGTAATTTCCAAGATACCCCCCCCCAGATCCCTTTTTAAAGATTGACATTGCATTGGCCACTTTCCAGTATCATAACTCTAGTATAACCCATGAATAACTTTTTTTTCTCAGCTGATGACAACAAAAGCCATTTCACTGAGGTGGTAAGCCTGTGTCTGGACTGTACTATTTCAGACCAGAGATGGAAATTCACATGATTGAATGCTTCTTCATACATTACATAATCCCTGCACATAGATAACTAAGTGTCAAGGGAAAGAGTTCTTGCGTAGCCTTGCTTGTATGCTTCTTTCCTATGTGCAAGGATTTTTATTTTATTTTTTAATGGCCATCATTTGAGCCCAGCTATTAGACCGAAGCGGCATAGCTCAGACTGAGGTTTACCACTTCAAAGAGAACTATCACATTATTTTGTAAGCAAGCTTGCACTTTCAGACACAGATAAGAACACTAATTTTGCGGGCAATGAAAAAGGCACTGAAAATGATCCAATTTGCATGTAATGCTAAGCCAAACCATGGCATAACATGAAAAAGCAAATGTGTAGCTTCCCAGAGTGAATATCACAACTGCTGCACTCCTCCTCTGGTCCAGCCGCTGGCACACTATTCGGGGCTAAGCTGTAATTTGGTTTTGCATTGCATTTGAACCTGGGCTCATGGTTTGTCTCGCTCCAAACAAACCATGAGCTGTAACCAAGGTTTGTTCTTGGTTTACAGTTTGTAGTTTATCTGAAGCATGACAAACTATGGTACGTCAAACAGCACTGCCAGAGTAGCACAGTAGCAGGAGGACTGGGGGAGGAGCACCGCAATCTTCATTCCAGGAACCCACATTTGCTTGCTCATACTAAGCCATTGTTTGGCTTAGTGTTATGTGTGAATTGGACCAATGAATATCAGTCCCAATGATGTGGAAGCTGACATTCCCAAAGAAGTGTTTTCCAGCACCATGCCTGGACTAGGTTAATGTTGACTCATAAAATAATGCCATTTAGTGATATTTCCAATATTACTGCAAAGCACATTATTTTATTTATCTATTTATTATTTGATTTATATCCCGCCCTTCCTCCCAGCAGGAGCCCATTACATTACATTTCCTTTGGCAGATTTCCATTTTCCAAGCTCAGAGTAGAGATTAAGTATTTCAATTTTATTTATGGTAATAACTCTTTAGTTGTTAGACTGCAGTGTTTTACCAAGACTGCAATGACTGACTAATGTTTAACTAACAGTTTATTATGGTGTAATAGCTATGAAGTACATGACAACCCTGGTTCCAAACAAATTAGTTTAGATATTATACTACACTGAAAAATTAATAGTGGAGTTATTAGGCATGGCTCATTACTCCTAAGTTCTGTTCTTGAATATACGCAGATAGCTTTGGGGGTAAGAGAGCTCTACATTATTATTATTATTATTATTATTATTATTATTATTATTATTATTATTATTATTATTATTATTATTATTTATTAAATTTTTATACCGCCCCATAGCCGAAGCTCTCTGGGCGGTTCACAACATCAAAATATCAACATACAATTTAAAACCACACATTAATCAATTTAAAACATAACTCATTAAATTTCCAAATAAACCTATACTAAACTAAAATACTGAAATACTAAAAATACTAAAATGCTAAATGCTACAATACTGAAATGCTGAAATGCTAAAATGCTAGAATGCCTGGGAGAAGAGGTAGGTCTTAACCTGGCGCCGAAAAGACAACAATGTTGGCGCCAGGCGTACCTCATCAGGGAGATTGTTCCATAATTCGGGGGCCACCACTGAGAAGGCCCTTTTTCTTGTTGCCATGCCAGGGAAACAAGAAACTCTGGGAAAGAGGTTATTCACAGAAACATGAAATGTACAGAGTCAAAATGGTTACAATTCTGTACATAAAGAACCAAATGGTAATCTTTCTCTGTTTCTCTTTTAAAGGCCTTTTCTACACTTTGTGTCTGCAATAAATCTTTCCTCATCCTGTTTAGAATTCATGGAGTGCAATTCTGGAACATATCATAATCTTAATCACCTAGAGCAAATACCGGTGTTGAGTAAATCCTTAGAATCACATTAGCTATTGGATCAATAGATTGCATTTTGTAAAAGGAACAAAAATAAATACCTATTCCTCATAACTTAGGACAGATTCACATAGCTACATTTTATACCACAAGGTAACTTTGTGCATTCATGTTACAGCAGAGTTCCAGAGGGCTCATGGCGCCACCAAGCAAGCAGAGCTATTTTAAATGCCCCAAAAAGCTCGAAACGCCTCCTCTCCTTTTTTTATTCAAAAGGCAGCCAGTATGTACCCTCAGCAATTTGCATCTTTGCAGTAAAAGTCATCGCCTAGATGCTCTACAGTTCGCAAGTTTGCACCTATTCCACCGACTCCCCTTTTGAGTCATTCCAAACCCGATTTCTACGCTCCCTTCTCGGTATACCAAGCTGTGTTCCTAACTACATTCTTTGTTCAGAAGTTGGGGCCCTCCAGACAGAAACGCGTATTTGGATGAGCAAGATAACATTTTGGTTAAAAATGCTATTTGTGCCAGTTGGCCTTACCTCACTTATATTGACGGATTCTTTCCAGTCCAATTGGAAATGGTCTTTGCAAGACAAATTGCTCAGTCTAGGCTTTTCGATCTCGTTGATCTCTACCTTAGAACATCCCAAAGCAAAAGCCCTAATTTTCCAACGGCTTATGGATATCGATTTCCAAAATCACATAATGCGAGCTGCACCTCACTCCCATCTCAGGTTCAATTCAAAACCATTCAGCGCCGCCTGCTATCTAACCACCTTGACAACACCAAAATTTAGGATAGCTTTTACCTGGGCTAAATATAACGTTCTACCTTCGGCTTACTTGGAGGGGAAGTTTAAAAAAATTCCAGTTAAGGAGCGGCTCTGTCCTTGCGGTGAAGAGGCAATCGAGACAATTGACCATGTTCTTCTCCATTGTACTTTTACCGCGATCTACGTTTTGCCCTTATTACCCCTATCCTGCAAAGTATCCCCAGCAGGCATGAGGCCTTCTATATCCAATTTCTTTTATCGGACACCACTTTAGAAGTGACCGCCAAGGTGGCAAGCTTCTGTGCGGGGGCCATACGTTGCAGAAGGACTCTGACCACTGAGCACTAATATAGTACTGACCTCAACAGGAATTTACTTCCAGAACTACTTTGGCCTTAATTGTTTTAACTGTTTTTACTATCAAACCTTATTTCGTTTTTATCTTCTCATTTTGTATCTTTGTCTGCTGGTCTAAGAACCGTAACAATAAATATTCATATTCATTCATAGGGAACCTACGCCTGTGAGTTCAGAATATTCAGGTGACTCACTAACATATTTATGTCCAACTTAGTTCTAAGCACGGAATCCCCCGTGGTCATACTGTGGAAATTACTACCAAATTAATTAATAAACTGATTACTCTGTGGGATTTTACCAGTGAGAAGGCACATACGTTTCTGGGATTCATCTTTCTCATGTATAAATGAGGTTAATGATTCATTCCCTCCTAGGTAAGTGAGTATATTATTTATAGATAACATTTATGGGGTAAAGTGCTACTTACTCTAAGAGTATATATTAGTTACAGATTTAGGCATATGGAACCTCTTAGCCCCTCTTATTCTCTTCCAATGATTCCTTTTTAGTGCTTCACATTAGTTTTGCAACTCTCATTGTGTTGACACATAACAATAATCCAGACTTTCTGGTTTATCATGATTTACTATTCATAATAGGCAAAAAACCTTGCAGTTTAAGAACGTACCCATAGCCAACAGACATTTCTATCAAACTTTAAAAAGCAGGGAAATTGCGCAGCTATAGTGAATGCACCAGGGGAGCAGGAGACCTGGCCTCCTCTCTGAGATATTGGACTGCCCTACAAATTGGTCAAAATGCAAACACCATTTGGGTTGGTCTTTCACAGTCCAATCCACTTGCTGTGTAGCTTGGATGAATTTGGTAACATGTGCCTCTGAGCATATGGTGAGTGGTTTTTAATCCGGGAGGTAAGAAATGGGATCCTGTCCAAGTTTGCTGAGAATGGATTGATCATTTGCATGCTTATTGAGTTCAGTGGGATTTACTCTCCTGCAATCATGCTCAGGATAGGTGAAACTGACCACAGGGGATGGGGAGGGGAGGAAATGCAGAGGGGAGGACTGGGATAGGATCAGGCAAGAGGGGGAGGGGAGGAGAAGGACATGTTTGATCATTTGCATGTTTACTGAATTCAGTGCGATTTACTCCCATGCAATCATGATTAGGATAGGTAAAAGTAACCGGGGGGGAGCGAGGGAGGGCTGGAGTGGGCAGGGGAGGAGGAAGAAGGAAGAGGGGAGGAGAGGAGGAAGGGAAAGGAGAGGGGAAGGTGGGGAAAAGCAGGTCTGATCATTTGCATGCTTATTGAATTCAATGGGATTTACTCCTATGCAATCATGGTTAGGATACAAAAAACTGACCATGGGGGAGGAGGAGGGGGAGGGGCATATTGGAGGGGGACAAAGGAAGGGGGAGGGGAGGGCAGGTTTGATCATTTGCATGCTTATAGAGTTCAATGGCATTTACTTCTGTGCAATCATGCTTAGGATAGGTAAAACTGACCATGGTGATGAGGAAAGGGAGAAGGAGGGGGAGGGGGAAGGGGCATATTGGAGGGGGGCAAAGGAAGGGATAGGGGAGGGCAGGTTTGATCATTTGCATGCTTATAGAGTTCAATGGCATTTATTTCTGTGCAATCATGCTTAGGATAGGTAAAACTGACCATGGGGATGAGGAAGGGGAGGGGGAGGAGGGGGAAGGGGAAGGAGGGGATTGGGAGGGGATTGGAAGGGGATGGGTAGGGAGGGGCAGAGGAAGAGGGAGGGAAGGGGCAAGAGGGAGGAGATAGGAGGGAGGAGAAGGGAGGGCGAGTTTGATCATTTGCATACTTTTTTTCAATGGGATTTATTTCTGTGCAATCATGTTTGAAAATGGAAACGGACTGCCTTCAAGTCAATCCCGAATTATGTTGACCCTATGAACAGGGTTTTCATGGTAAACGGTATTCAGAGGTGGTTTTACCATTGCCTTCCTCTGAGGCTGAGAGGCAGTGACTGCCCAAGGTCACCCATTGTGCTTCATGGCTGTGTGGGGATTCAAATCCTGTTCTACCAGGTCGTAGTCCAACACCGACCTGGGAGAGGAGCAGGGAGGGGAGCAGAGGAGATTGGGTGGGTGGGTACTGGGCACAGGGAAAGCCCCTTTCCTTTCCAAAAGGAAAACATTGTGAACAGTATCATTGTTTTTCAGCCTTTCCCCCATGTTTTTATTCTACAGCATGCACATGTAGCCTCCCACCCAAATTTAAACCAAAGCTGTCCCTGGTCACATCCACACCAGGCCTGTATTTCACTTTGGACAGTCATGGCTTCTCTCAAAGAATCCTGGGAAGTGTAGTTAGTGAAGGGTGCTGAGAGTTGCTAGGAGACGCCCTGTTCCCCTCACCGACTTCAATCAGAGCGGCTGACTGTTAAACCAGTCTGGCCAAAGGAGTTCTCTCAGTGGAATAGGAATCTCCTCTCAACACCCTTCACAAACTATACTTCCCAGGATTCTCTGAGGGAAGCCATGACTGTCTCAAGTGAAATCAAGTCTGGTGTGGGTGTGGCCCCCTGATTAGCCAAGCCCAGCAGCTGTGAGTCTGGCTTTTAGAACTCTGACAGTTGGTTCTTACTGAGCATGCCCGCCCGTATCACTGGCTTCCAGCCAAAATTTCTTAAATTAATTAAAAATCAGCCAGGCATTTTTTAAACCTTTAAACTGCAGAAGATGACTGTCAGAGTATGGGGCAAGGTCAGTATTAGGATTACAGGTACTCTGTGAATATTAATGAATATTAATGAATTTCAACAGATTATGAGAACTCTCAGAGAAAAAACTCCAAAAGGGCTCTGTGGTTTTTTTCTCTCTTTTTACACTTTGAACTGTCTATTCTCTCTGTCTGTTTTGTGTATCACCATGAAAATTTAGAGGGTTGTTAAGCAAGCATTTCTGAGTTCAGGACTAAGTTTTGAAAGGTTTTGTTTTGAAATGAGCTTATGGGAAGCATCAGAATGGCATGGGGGGATATTTTCAATTTTAACACTGCGGAATGTGAAAAATGCCCGCTGGCTATAGTATACAGCCACTCTCGTGGCTGTATAATAAATAAGTATCATGCTGGTGCGTGCTGCCCAGTTGCTCTCCTGCTTTTCACATCTCGCATTAGCAGGATAAAAAAACTGGGAAGGCTTGGCTTCCTGTTACATTTGAACCATGATTAATGGTTTGTTGTTCCCTAAGCTAAGTAAGCTGCAATTAGCAAATCAATAACCAACCAAAACTAAAAGTTTAGTAGGGATGGTGGTTTATTAGGGGGAAACAAACAATGATCCCCGGTTCAGATATAGCAGTAAGACAAGGCTTCTGGTTTGTTTCAACCTCCACATGAAAGATAAGGATGGGATCTATTGGCTGGTGCTGCTTCAAAAGCATTCTGCCTACCTAACAGGAAGTATCAGTTAGAGTTCATTCTTTGTCTGCTATCTGCTGCTTTTACTGGTCTGATTTTCCCCCCTCTCCAAAAGATATTGATATTAATATCAATATTTTCTTTTAAAATAGTGATATTTTCTTTCAAATTATTATTCAATAAGCAAGAAGAAACTAGCTGTTTTTGTTTGGGAAAGGAAAGGAAAGGAAAGAAGCTTTCAGTGCCCCACCCCCTCCTTGGCAAGCCTAGAGTCCTTAACATGGATGAGATTTGGCTTGCTTCTTCCTGTTTGGAGCTTGGATTATTCGAGGGGGGGGGAGTGACAGAGAAAGAGAGAGAGAGAGAAACTTGTACTGCTGTGCACTGCTATGCTGTGAGTAAAATCAATAAAAGAACAATATATTTGAGGTTATATTCAAGGGTAAACTGATAAACAAGAGAATCTGACTTGTGCATGGAGCATGTGCATTTGTGTGAAAGAAGATAGGTAGCTAGTGAGCGAGCGAGCAAACAAGAGAGAGATATTCACTATGTTTCCTCTTTGCTACGGATGGAAGAGGAATCGGTTTTAAGCACGTCTATACATGGATTTTGGCAGTACTGACCTGGTTGAACTTTGCTCACATCAGACTGCCTTTTGTACTGAGCTCTTGGTTATGTCTGAGCCACTTGTGCATTGTCAGCTTACAACCCTTTGACTACTTATATGCAAAATTATATGAAGAAATATGTATAGTACATATAAAATAGTCAAGATGCATGCTATACTATATTTTTGCAGCTTTATAAGTATTTTATAGTTTTATGCATTGTTATATGTATCTGTTTATGTACTGGTTACATAAACCACATAATATGCATATAATACTATACGTACAATAATGTGTACAATATGCAAAATTGTTCATATTTTTAGTTGAATCAGGGGGAAAAACCCTTACTTCTCATTGACATTAAGGAGGGAGAAAGGAATTAGAAAAAATCTGTACAGATGAACTTGACATCAAGAAATTAAGAAAATTTCATATGTGCTTGCTTTAAGGTAATAATTGAAGATTCATTTCTACAAGCTTTTAATGTCTAATGCTGCTGCTGCTTTTAAGGATGATTTTGTTTTTAAATTGACGTATTAGTTTAGTGCTGCTGTTGCACATTCCCCTTGTTGTTTATCTTTTGACTGGATTGTTTTCAGATTTTTGTAAACTACTTTGGATGTGTGCAGTAGAAAAGTTGGATAATAAATAAAAAAAAAGTGCAACTATTGCTACTATGTGCTTGCTATGAGAAAACCATGGAACTTCTTTTTCAAAGACATGGTATAGAGAATTTTCCACCAGATTCTATATAATAAGCCCACTTTGGCTGCCACATCCCTCTTGCTTGTGCCTGAGACACTCTTTAAGCATTAGCTGATTTTCCGTGATGTCATGGAATATTCATAACTCTGAGTCGGGGGGCGGATAATGTTAGCAGTTTGAATGCTAGCAGTAGGAATTCAGATAAACAGAACTGCCCCTGTGTGAAAAGTGAAAGATCTGTTTGGCTAGGAATACTTTCATACTGGAGGACGTAAACTAAGCTAAATGGTAGGAATCTGAGTGCAAAAGAAAGACAAAGAAACAGGGACCTAAGGGACACATAGAAGCAAAGTGTCCCAAGGGAAGGACACAAATCAAAGCACACAGTGGGATATGCAGCAGAGATATGAGTTGTAGAAGAGTGGAAGGAAGAGATAGAAGAGGCATGGAACTGATAGAAGTGGGGATGGAACATAAAGATCATAGGAATTAGACAACTCTAACATTGGCCAAAGAGTAGCAGGG
Source organism: Rhineura floridana (assembly GCF_030035675.1). Classification (NCBI taxonomy): domain Eukaryota; kingdom Metazoa; phylum Chordata; class Lepidosauria; order Squamata; family Rhineuridae; genus Rhineura; species Rhineura floridana. The sequence continues at coordinate 16,470,265 of NC_084489.1, forward strand.
GCTGAGTACTCTAATCCAGAAGGCTGTGTATCCTGAGTAGGGTTGCCAGGTCAGAAGCATCCCAAAACCTGAGATGGTAGGGGAGGGCCCGAGTGATGTCACGGGGCGGGCCCAAGTGATGTCATTAAGCATGATACATTAAGCATCAATCACAGTTGCTTGGAGCATACAATTAAAAAAATCTGATTGGAAATTAAGCTAGACATCTTAGCTAAAAGATGGAGCCTGGGTAGGGAACATTTAATCTAGCCTACTTGATTGTGGCAAGAAGGGTTTAAGTGCCTTCAGGCCAGGCCAGTCACCAGAAGGCCATTGTAGGAAGAAAGGAGCCTAGTGTTGTGGAGATGTTAGATGGGAACTTTGGGGAGTAAAGATGGATGCCCCTGAAGGCTGCAATTCTAAACACACATACTAAGGGACTAAGCCCCCATAGAACTCAACAGGACTTACTTCTGAGTAGATATAGTTTGGATTGTGCTGTTGGTAAAGCTTGACTAGGGATCCTCTGCAAGGCATCCATATCCAAGCAGGGTTGGCAACCCCCTGCCTGGAATGCCCTGCCCTTATCTTTTAATGTGGCTGCTCCAAACTTCTTTACAGATTTGACCCTTCACTTCAGAAAGAGGTCTGAGAAATGAGTAAGAGTAAGAAGATTCTCTACCCTTTCTGTCTGCATAGATGTGCTCATCCTTCCTCTGCACCCAACAGAAGCTCTGGGCCAGGCGGGACACAGTGGCATCTCATAGAGGACACCCTCCCCTTTCATGGGGTGTATGATTTGCCCTGGCCCAGAGCAGATGTTGGGTGGGCACCCCCAATTACTTATTTTTCCTGTATTTCTTTTTCTGCTTTGATTTTGTATAGATGCCCTCTTCTGTGCCCTGCGCCCAGCAGAAGCTCTGGGCCAGGTGGGATGCAGTGGCATCTCATAGAGGACACCCTCCCCTTTCCTGGGGTATATGATTTGTCCTGGCCCAGAGCAGATGTTGGGGTGGGCACCCCCAGTTACTTATTTTTTCCTGTATGTTTTGGTCTGCTTTGATTTTGCATAGATGCACTCCTCCGTGCCCTGCGCCCAGCAGAAGCTCTGGGCCAGGCAGGACACAGTGGCATCTCGTAGAGGACACCCTCCCCTTTCCTGGGGTATATGATTTGTCCTGTCCCAGAGCAGAGTTTGGGGTGGGCACCCCCAGTTACTTATTTTTTATGAATTTATGACATCATTATGTATTTATGATAATATCAGAAGCCTGATGATTTTGATTGCATAAATGTATTGTTATTCTTGACGGGGAGAGTCCCCCAATCACAGTGATATATCATACAGGGTACCCCAACATATATTTTGGGGTTCAGCGACATGTTAAGTTTGAAGTTGCTGTAGTTGTCAACTCTTCTTTTTTAGTGTTTTGAACTTTCAAGCAAATAAGGAACTGGGAACTGGGAACTAGGAACCAACTTCAGCATCGTATCACTTAAATAGATTAAACAGTGGTGGGGGGGCAGCTGACGTTTTGGTGTATATCTTGGGAACCAGACCACCTAGAAACTTATTTTTTTTTTAAATTGAAGCTCAGAGTCTGGAGATTAAGGGGTGCTAGCCGGAGATCCAGAGGGCCCCCCCAAAAAACCAGAGACTCCGCCCAAAAAACAGACCTGGTAACTCTAATCCTGAGATATGTTGGTTGAGGACTGGTAAACTGAGATGGAAGATAATTCAGAAACAGGATGGTAGAAGGGAACGAAACAGAGAAGAGGTGGGTTGAAAAGCAGGGAATTAGAAGAGGAATGGGTGAGGAAAATCCAAAAGCTTGTGCAGAAAAAGGGGCAGATTGGCAGGGTGTTCAGGGCAGGGGGGTACAAATAAAATTGTGACTAAGAGAAAACCTTCACACATTGCCTAGGGTAGAAGATGAACAGGACGTTCTTTATAAGGAGGCAGCAGACAGGTAAGGGAACTTTGGAGGTCAGGAGGCACAGGGCCAAGACTCAGTGAAGAAAGATACACGGAGGGACTCCATTTGAACTAACTAGTTTAATCTCAGATTCTCTCTCTCTCTATATTAGGGTTATTATGGAATGATCTCCTTAACGAGGTGCGTCTGGCGCCAACACTTATCTTTTCGGAACCAGCTCCTCTTCTCCCAGGCATTTTAGCATGTGTTTTTAAATTGCTTTTTAAAAATGTGTTTTTAAATTTGTATATTTGTTTTTCATGTTTTTAACTGTTGTAAACAGCCCAGAGAGCTTCGGCTATGGGGCGGTATACAAATGCAATAAATAAATAAATAAATACATTTGTCTGTATTGCTACATGTATGTTATAATTAGAGAGTAGACACAGAATCCAAATCCAAGTGAGGCCAGCTTCCTAGAACTGTGCTGCTGCCTGCAAGGCAGTTATAGTTAGGCACTGGTCTTCTAGTATTTAATTCACAAATGACCTTCCATCCTCTGAATTCCAATAAGCCGAGTGGATCCAGAGTGTGGTCAATGCATCATTGCGGGAGGGAGTGGTTCTGGGTGCCTTGAAGGAGGCAGTGATCCGACCACTCCTGAAAAAGCCCACCCTGGACCCATTGGTTTATAACTACCAACCGGTTGCAAATACCCCCTTTTTAGGGAAGGTGATTGAGAGGGTTGTGGCGCAGTAACTGCAACTACTCTTGGATGAAACAGATTATCTTGACCCATCCCAGTCTGGGTTCAGGCCTGGTTATGGGACTGAATCGGCCTTGGTTGCCCTGATGGATGACCTTTATCGGGAGAAGGACAGGGGGAGTGCGACCCTGTTATTCTTACTTGATCTCTCAGTGGCTTTTGATACCATAGACCATGGTATCCTTCTGGGCCGACTTGGTGAGCTGGGTATTGGAGGAACTGTTTTACATTGGTTCCGATCCTATCTCCAAGGTTGCTCGCAGAGAATAACATTGGGTGACTTGTCTTTCAGCCCCCCTGGCAGTTGTGCTGTGTGGTGCCACAGGGTACCATCTTGTCCCCCATGCTGTTTGACATCTATATGAAGCCCTTGGGAGCAGTCATCAGGAGATTTGGGGTGAGGTGTCAGCAGTATGCTGATGACACCCAGCTCTATTTCTCCATAACATCTGAATCAGGAGAGGCCGTGCAAGCCCTGGACCGGTGCTTGGACTTGGTGGGCTGGATGAGGGCCAATAAACTGAGTCTGAATCCTAGCAAGATGGAGGCGCTGTGGGTTGGTGGTTCCCGAGTTTGGATAATTGGTCAGTTGCCTGCTTTGGATGGGGTTGTACTCCCTATGAAAGAGCAGGCTCATAGTCTGGGGGTGCTCCTGGATCCATCTTTGTCGCTAGAGGCCCTGGTGACCTCTGTGGCTAGGAGTACCTTTTACCAGCTTCAACTGATAAGACAGCTGCGGCCATTTCTGGACTGGGATAGCCTGACCACTGTTGTCCACGCACTGGTAACCCCTAGGCTGGATTACTGTAATGCGCTCTATGTGGGGCTGCCCTTGAGGTTGGTCCGGAAGCTGTAGCTAGTGCAAAATGCAGCGGCGAGACTGCTCACTGGGGCAGGATATTGCCAACATGTCACCCCACTGCTGAAAGAACTGCACTGGCTGTCCATTTGCTACCGGACCAAGTTCAAGGTTCTAGTTTTGGTGTACAAAGCCCTATACAGCTTGGGACCAGGGTACCTGAAAGACCGTCTTACTCCTTATATACCCAGTCGATCACTGCGCTCTGCAGGTGAGGGCCTCCTGCAGATACCATCTTATCAGGAGGTTCATTCTGTAGAATATAGGAAATGGACCTTTAGTGTGGTGGCACCTACCCTGTGGAATTCCCTCCCCTTAAATATTAGGCAGGTGCCATCTCTGCTATCTTTTTGGTGCCTTTTGAAGACTTTCCTCTTCCAACAAACCTTTTAAGTTGAGACCTATCCCAGTCTGAGTCTGTGTTAGAATTGCTTTTAATATGTCTTTTAATATCTTTAACCCTTTTTAAAAAAGATGTTCTTAAAGTTTTTTTTAAAATGTTTTTAACGTTGTTTTCTTTCAATGTATTTTAAGGTCTTTTTATTATGTTTTAAAGTATTTTTAGTGTTTCTGTTTGCCGCCCTTGGCTCCTGCTGGAAGGAAGGAAGGGGTATAAATAAAATAATAAATAAATACCGTAAATGTGAAACAATGGATTAGTGCAACATGATCAATTCTTCAAGGACCCTCAGCCTCATTTATGCCCTCCTTCCTCTCATTACACACTGCAATTCCTCTCCTTTAGTAGATTTAGATACTCATCTGAATGGTCAAACTAATGCTTTTCAGCACTTAACATACTGGGGCTGGAAACCAAAATCAAATCATTAGCTCCAATCCTAGTTTGCCATTTCAGGTAAACATCAAATTATGCCTTGTCTTTCATCATGAGAGAACGGAGAAAATCACAGTGCACAAGGAGAGGGCAGAACATACAAGTCCAAGGGGCCTTAAAGGCTAGTTCACATAGCACCGAACCATAGTATCCTATTCTGTCTGAACATATGTGAAAATTATTACATTGCTCAGTATGACTCAGTTTACACGTAATGCTAAGCCAAACCATGGCTAAGTATGAATGTGTGAGTGTGCAGGTGTTTACAGTGAAAATCACGGCTGCTTCACTCTTCTCCTGGTCCTGTTGCCACCACCCTACCCAGTGTTAAGCCATGGTTTGGCTTAGCATTATGTCTGAACCCAAGCTTGTGGCTTGTCTCCGCCAGATACTCCACGAGCAATAAGCCAAAAACAAACCTTGGTTACAGGTTATGGTTTGTTTGGAGAGAAATAAACCACAAGGTTTGTGTAATCCTAAACCAAACCACATATCAGCTCCAGGTAGCAGAGTACAGGAGGAATGGAAGAGGAGCGAAGTAAACACAATTTTTACTGGGACTATCCACATATATGCCCAGTCACACTTACCCACATTAAGGTTTTGCTTAATGTAATATGAGGACCAAACCAATATGATATTACATGCCACAATAGACCATCTGAACCTATGTTCTAAATGAAACCCAAAATGGCATTCTCTTTTGGTTAGAGAATGAGATGCTAAGTTCTCCAGCTATGAACCACCATAAACCTATGTTTTCAGCTATTGCCTAGCTAATTTCCCATCATTTCATATTGTATATCTTGTTAAAGATGCAATCCAATGCAAGCTTATTTCAGAGACTTCTTTCAGAGTAAACATTCAAAGTTTGAGCTGTAAGTATAATATGCTGGACTTGTCTTTGGTAAATTTCATATTATTGTTCATCCGTTCCTGCTGTTTGCTATGATCATTTTCAATTTTACTTTGTCCTTCACAATGCCTTCCTGTTTTGTTTTATCTGTAGATCTGGTAACCATTTCCTCCTTTTAAATCATTAATAAAAGTATCAAGTCCCATGAGAAAAAGATCTAGACTAGGCCACCTACCTAGATACTGATACTGCCACCTACCTGAATGACACAATGGTGTTAATAATTACTCTCTGAAGTTTTTAATCAATACCTAATGGGAGATATCTTTCAGCCCACATATATCCAACTTACTAATGGCACAAAATCAGTTTTATCTTTAAAATGATTTTACATTTTAAAGAAATAATTATTAAATAATCAGATATTTAATAGAAAGTAAGTGTGTCAGTGTAAAATGTGAAACTTAGAGGCTTGCCAGAGTAACTTTATTCTGTTCCAATGGAATACTTTTGACAAATTTGAAGTGAGCCTTATCTTTTACTATAATTTACTATAAATACATCAAGTTATCAAAGTAGGGTTTCTTAAAATGGGGCATATTATCTAGGTTTGTATATAGAGAAGATATAGGAAGTGTACATTATTGTTAGTTTGTAAACCAACTTAGGCCTAACTCAGATGTAACAACCCCGCTTCGCACCCGGGACTTACCGGTTGCGAGGCGTGTTTGCGGCCCGGGTGAAGCCTGAGCCTCCATGCCTGAAGAGGGCAAGCGCGCCGGCTGGGGTGACACAGTCACGGCGTGCTTCTAAGAGGGGGCGGGGCATATGAGCTTATTTAGGCTCGCACCATCCGCCTGCCGTGGGATGCGCTGGGACGTGCTCCTTCCAGCGCTCTTCCAGACGGCAGTAGTTCGGAATGCGCCACAGTTTTTGGTCATTCACCTGGGAGGGAATGACCTTGGCATGTTGAAGGGCAGAGCCCTTATTGAACAGGCGACTGCTGACTTCCGGGCCATTATGCAGCGTTGGCCGGGGGTACACTTGATTTGGTCCGATATTTTACCCTGTAGATACTAGAACTGTATGGGTGACCCTAGTGGGATAAATAGGACCCGCAAAAAGTAAATAGGCATCTCCGTCTTGCTCTATTGGACTCTGGTGGTTTTGTCATTCACCATCCAGAGATAAGGTGCAGTAAGGTTGAGCTATATCGGTCAGATGGCGTTCATATGACCGATGTAGGTAATGAGATCCTTTTAGAAGACCTGCAGAGGGGCTTGAAGGACATCTTGTCGGAATGTGGGGTAAAGGGTGACTAAACAGAGGTTTGTCCCCTTTCTGTGGCGAGGAAGTGTGGGAAAGGTTGAAGGTGAAGGGCAGCTAGGTGACACCTTTAGACACCTTTGGAGGTGATAGGCGGTTCCGGAGGCCTGCAGCTCCGGGTTTTACGGCCTGAGGGCAGGATACGGGTCGCCTTTGGGGCCAACAGGTCTCATCCACCCGGAGTTTCACGGCACCGGGGGGTGGTGACGCAGGTTGGCCTCCCTACACACAATTGGAGTGTGGTCAGGGCAAGGGGTTGACAAATTGCACCCCTTTGCCCGACAGGGGTTTGGGTCGCCCGAATAGCTGCAAGCAGGCTTTGCCTGACTCACCAGTTGAATCCCGCACTTATGTTCCCCTTTGCAGGTTCATTGTCATAATATGAATTTGGTTTAATAAAGTGGCCCGTTATTTAACCCATCATATTGTGTCTGCGTCTTATTTCACCCCTGGGTCGCAATCAGAGTTCAATAAACCATTGTTTATCATCCTGGAAAAGAGCCGTGTGCCTGCATGCTTCCTTCCTTCCCCTCTTTCCCTATCTTACTGGATGATACAATATATGTCTACTTAAAAGTAAGCCCGATTGAATTCAGTGGGGTTACTGTCAGATAAAGATCCTCCGTGGTGCAGAGTGGTAAGCGGTGGTAACGCAGCCGAAGCTCTGCTCACGGCCGGAGTTCGATTCCAACGGAAGGAGGAAGTCGAATCTCCAGTAAAAGGGATCGAGGTCCACTCAGCCCTCCGTCCATCCCTGGTCGGTAAAATGAGTACCCGGCATATGCTGGGGGGTAAAGAAAGGCCAGGGAAGGAACTGGCAATCCCACCCCATATATATGGTCTGCCTAGTAAACGTCGCAAGACGTCACCCTAAGAGTCGGAAATGACTCGCACTATAAGTGCGGGGACACCTTTACCTTTTACTGTCAGATAACTGGGTGCAGGATTGCATTTCTTAAACCACTTTCCTCTGATGTCTGAACCAGGAAATTATGGTTTAACTGGAAAAAGAAAAAAGGATCTGAGTCTGGTTTCAGATGCCACAGGAAAGTGTAGCTTAAAGTAGATTTACAGGGCCAGGAACAGATGTGGGATGAGGGAAAGAAAAGGATGAGGGAGGAACAGGTTTACCAGACTGGGATCAATACATCTGAAATGGCCCAGTGCTTGCTGCTGAAATTCTTATGGAATTTAAATAGATATATCTGTGTAGCTGTAATGGATGGCTCCTTCCCCCCTGCAGTTGGTACAAGATGTTAGCAGTGAATCAAGCCACCATGTTGCTGACACAAGGCATAACAGATTCAGTGTGGGCAGGACTACCTACAATATATTTTAGCTATGACATATTTGGCACAACAGAATATGTAACATTATGCTGCCATAATTCTTCTGTGTTAGAATTTTGTGTTAGCATTCTGGAGGAACATCAAAGATGCCTAGAGTTTGTGTGACTGTACAACACACAGTCACACAAAGGCTAAGATGCAAAGAGACTTGCTCACAAGCACAAAGCATTTACATTGCAAACACAACACTAGTCCCTTTGACCTTGTGGCATGCTGCTCTACACATTTACATAACCTTTGGCTGGCTTGGAGCGAGGGTAAAACTGAGGTTCACAGCCCAATGAATCCCAGTCACACTGAGCATTATACTTGTATGTTCCTGACAGCAGAGTTCTGAAATATACACCACCACCCCAGACTGGCTTTCCTACTCACTTATACTGAAGGATGAGATTTGTTTAATCAGGATTCTCCATACAATGTATGGGAGACAACACTAATTAAAAAAATAATCCAGATATGAAGGTATAATAGGCTGTAATAGAATGCTGCCCGAATTCGCCACCTCATTCATGCATGACAAAACAGAAGGGTTATTCCATTTATTTTCAGATAGTGATTTTTTGAACCATTTTAGGGACTGCAATGTTCTAGGTGGAGAATAATGGAGGAGAAAATTGAATGCTTGTGGGGGAAGAGATAATGGAGTGTTTTTGATATTGCCATCGCACAGGTGGCATCAGAAAAAAACTTAAAAAAGGATTGAACACATGCTCACAGGCCTGTAAACTTTGCCCATCCCAATCTACTTCCTGTTTTGGGGGCACCCATTACATTTCCAAGGAATCTTTGGTATGAAGCCAAAGCTACTATCTCTAACTTTTTTTGGATCAGTGTCGCCATCTATACAGATCATTTGAATGGGGCATGTCTGGCACTGGCTAAGTACCAGTCCTTCATATTTGAAGAATGTATGAGCTCGTAATTCACTATAGTCTCTTTCAGACCTTCAAAAGTGTGCTGACTTGATGCATGCCCATACCCCCAACTTCTACATTCTCAGCCAAGGGGACCCATATTGAGCCCAAATGCATAAAATCCATGCATTCAACCAAATATGTCTATATTGTGGATGGGCTAGTCAGCAGGTCTCACTCTCCTCTATATATGCTTAGTGAATATATGTGTGGGAAATGTCTGAAGACCATTTTAGTTGTAATTTTATAATGAATTGATTGCCATTTATGCAGTCTGTGGAATGTATCTTTGATTTTCTGTTCCACATGGGTATAGTGAAACTAAAGTTGGAATTCTATATGCTTAAGGTTACGAGGGTTTGTACTGCTATGGAAAGATAGAGAAGGACACAAGAGTGCTAGGGAGTTTGGCCAAAAGACAACTACTTATTAGGTCTAAGAACTGCAGGTTAGTGATAATATCACATAATAAATTTTCAAATAAGCAGGCAGTTCTGTAGGTGTACGCTTCTAGGTTAAAGAGAAACTGGGCAATAGAGTCTATGCAACAATTAGCAGAGCTTGGAAAAGTTACTTTTTTGAACTACAGCTCCCATCAGCCCAATCCAGTGGCCACTCTGGCTGGGGTTGATGGGAGTTGTAGTTCAAAAAAGTAACTTTTCCAAGCTCTGAATTAGTCAAAGTATTGTTACATTAAAGCCTATGAAAATTGTGTACTGATTAGGAAACATTCCATCTAAACTTTTATGGTTACAATATTTGCTATTGCAGCCTTTTCCATCTTTAGATCCCCAGACATTGCTGGACTACAACTCCCATCAGCCCCAGCCAGCATGGCCAATGGTCACGAATTATGGCAATTGTAGTGCAGCAACATATGGGAACCCAAACATTGGGGAAAGCTGTGCTATTGCATATACTGGATGAATACTAATAGCCATTTCCAAAACTGACTTTCTGAGAGCCAGACTATATGTTAGATGTAAATGCATGGGTCAGGCTTAGGGTTGCCAGGCTCAGGGCCTGAGAATGATTCTGTATCTTTAAGAGAAGAGAAAATTCAGCCAAGTGCAGGTGTTCTTGCAACAGTGTAATGGGAAAAACCTCATGGTGGAATTCTCCCTTCCCCTGCACAACTTTTAAAGATACAGAAGGCCTCTTGGTTGCCAGGCCCAGCCTCCAAGAGGTCTTCTGTATCTTTAAAAGTTGTGCAGGGGAAGGGAGAATTTCACCATGTGGTTTTTCCCATTACAATGTTGCAAAAAAACCTGCACTTCGCTGAATTTTCTCTTCTCTTAAAGATACAGAATCATTCTCAGGCTCTGAGCCTGGCAACCCTAGCCTCAGGCTGATGGTGGCCTGTATGCTGCTTCTTTGCAAAGCAACTTCAGGAGGGAGAATTTGTGACAGAGAAGTGCCAGGGGAAATACTTAATACTTTTCCTGTTTGCAACTTTTCTGCTACAGCTTCCTCAGCCACTTCCCCTCCCCATGGAGTTCCAGAGTTGGGAGTTAAACACGCATCTGGAACCAGAGGAGGGAAAGAAGATAAAGGAGGAGGGGAACTGTAGGAGTCATGTGCTAGGTCAAGAGTGTCAAGTACACCCTTGCTACTTACAGTATATGCTGCCAACTATCCTATCTGCAAGCTACTTTGCCTAGGAGAAGTGGTTATCAGGATTTTATTGCACATGGTGTAATACATACACACTTGAAACTTATTTGATATTTGAATGAGTTATTTGAATGAAGATTTTTATGTGTATTGTCTCTCAAAAACATATTAAAATGTGTATCTTTTCTTTAATACATGGAAACATTCATGGAAGTGAAAAATTGGATTATTTCATATAGGCATCTGCAAAGACTGAATTCCTCAGTCTACCCTGATTTGCTGTGCTAGTGTTATGGCCTCAGAATATTCATGAACATTTCAAGAACTAGGGAGCCAATTTGTCAGAATGTCTGTAATCCAGTTGTAAAAAGAGTTGTCAGATTGGGAAGCGTTTAAACCTCACAGAGCTGAGAACAGGAGAGGTTAGTGGGTGAGTGACAACTTGGAAAAACTGGGACAGATAGGAAGGTAAGGAACAGGGAGCCAGAGACAAACGGAATGAAGGAAGGTACAGAGTAGACAACAAATTAAGAAACAGGGACTCAAGGGACAAAGAAGAGGAGAAGAGCAGATTAATAATGAACTGAGGCAATAAACAGCTAATAAGAGAGGGGGCTAAATTTCATTCATTGATCTGAATCAAGCATCCAATTCTTTGGGTGCAGACTTGTAATTTTATGCAGGACAAAATGTATTTCCAATATTTGCTTCCATCCAGCAACTTCTTAGAGATGCAGGTACACCAAATAATCTACAGAATACCTTCAGCTTCATGGGCTGCCTCATTCATTTTAATGAAATCAGCAAATCAGACTGCACAATTCTGTTGCCTCCACCAAAATTAATAGAGCAACCTGCACTCACCAGAGCTCCATGCACTCAACAGAGAGATTTGAAAGTTCCTGGATCAGGTGATCATGTCTGTTATAAAAGGACTGCACTCTGAGATTGTGCAATTAGGCATCAGACGTTAGTCGGTATTATTTTATTGTCTTTTTTTAAAAAAAATGTCTTTTTGTTGTGAGTTGCCTTGGGTACCTTTTGAAATGGAAATGGAGATATATTTGAAAAATTAAATAAATGAAGAAATTGCTGCCTACCTAATGATAAAAGAAGCTACTCTTTGCATTTTCTGATGCCCATTTTCTCCGCACCAGATGCTCTTAGCTCATTTATTATGCAAAGTGAATTAATTCAGAGACAGTTGAGAAACTGTGGAGGCATAATAATATATATGGAAAAACCCATGCATTAAAAGAACAAGATGGATACCAGATAAGGAACTCATTGTTCAAAAGAAAATAGGAAGGAGAACGCCATGATGCTTTTAACCTTTTGAGTTAAAAGAACTATTACACATAGTTTGCACTACTCCAAGTACTGTAAAAACAAATAAACAACAATTTCCCCTTCCCATTATGGTGATAAAAAGGCATTAGGTAATATAACATCCCATTCTAGAGGCACTGCATAGCTTTCTTATCAACAAACACAGTTAGACTGATTTGCTTCAACATATTTCATGTCCTCAGTGTTCTTCCAAGCATAGGCATAATGATATTCCACATGAGAATGAATGGTAAAAAATAAAATTTAAAACATGTATTACTCAAATAGAACAAAAGAACAAAGAAAGGAAACACCTAGGATGTGATAAAGGGAGTGTACTCCAACAGTTTCAACTGAAAGGGAAATAGAAAGAGAACAGTGAGTGGCACTTACATTCTCATATTGTTGGTCTTGTTGATAATTACAGATTTCCCAGTCTGATCCACGTTGTGATCCATGCCAAAGTAAGCTGCCACTCTGTGCACTAGCATTCGCTGATATGATGACATCTGGGGGAACTTTTTATAATGATTACTGGAACAAAACGTCAACGGGCTCAATATGATGCAGCCTCTGACACGATGGAACAATAGCAGTCCACTTTTTAAAACTTGGATTTTTAAAAACATGAATCTTAGTTAACAGGCATTTGGTCTGATATGTCAAGTAGAGAGCATCCTGGCATTATTTTTATTACTTTCTTTACAAAAGTCTCCCAATCATCCATCCCAGCATTCTGCATATGTTAAATTGATTTTAAAAATTATTTGTGCAAATTGTTTTGAGTTATTGCTTTTTATGAGCAAAAATATGTGCATTATAGTATTATTAAAATTGCTGAAGAGAAGAAATCAAATACAAAACTTGATTATATTTTGGCCAAATTTGCAGGTGTAGTCTGATTTGCACTATACCTGTGCAACCTTGTTACATTTCAAAGTCCTTACACAAACTCTTTTGAAATAATGGTACATGAACACCAGCAGTAATTTTAGTAGTAGTTTAACAGTAATTATTTAGGAGTAATTATTTAGTTTGTTACATTTGTTTCCTGTCCTTCCTCCAAAGAATTCTGGTGGGCATACATGAAGTTATCCCTTATATCCTAACAACCACCCTGTGGGGTGGAAAGGCTGATACACTGGTCCATCCAGTGAGTATTAAGATAAGTGAACAATTGCTGCCCCCATTCTTAGCTCTGAAAGTCTAAGATTGTTTGGGGTACCTTTGTCAATGAAACCAGCATGACACAATTAAGGATCAATACTAAAAACATTTATCTAATTTCTTAAAGATGAATGATTACTGATGACATTCATTTTGTTAAAAGTTTGGAATTTTTATATCGCAAGGGCTGGACATTGTGCTGTAAGCCTTCTAAAGACTACAACACCACACTAAAGCTCATGAGCATCCATTTCTTATATTTATTTATTTATGAGATTTGTTAGATGCCCATCTGGCAGAGGTTAATCTGCCACTCTGGGCGACTTACAACCAAACACAAGTACATTCCATATGAACATAATCAGAATCCTAAAAATTAGAAATTAAAAATTAAAAGCTTAAACATTTAAACCCCCCAAGATTTGCAATCTGCCAGCCTAAATTTGAATTTAACCTCCCAAGAACTGCAATCTGCCAGCCTAATCCCCTTCCCACGCCTGGGTAAAGAGCCAGGTCTTCAAGGTCCACCGAAAGCATAACAGGGAGGGGGCCTGACGGAGGTCAGTTGGCAAGAAATTCCAAAGCGTAGGAGCCACGATAGAAAAGGCTCTAGACCTTGTCCTCACCAACCTCACCTCTTTTACTGGAGGTATAAGAAGTGAGCCATTCAAGGACGATCTTGTAAGCCAGCGCCCCTGGAGCGAGTGAAGGCGACTCTTTAAATAGAGTGGGCCAGCCTCATGAAGAGCCTTATAAGTTAAAGCCAGGATCTTAAATTTGGCCCACGCAACCACAGGTAGCCAGTGCAATTCCTTAAGGACTGGGGTGATATGGTCACGGCAGCGACTGCCCTAAATCAGGCAAGCCGCCGCATTCTGCACTAGTTGCAGCTTATGAACCGTAGTCCAGGGAAGACCAAAGGGTCAAGCAAAGGGTGCCTGGGATAGACAACACTCAGCAAACAAGAAACCAATACTGAAAATAAACTTACCTGTTGTCACTAATAAAATCAATAATTTCCTGCTCCATTTTTAACAGTATCATTCTGTCCCTGTTAACAAAATAATAAAATAATTCACTTTTCAATTTTTGGGTGGGTCATTGGGAAGACTACAATTAGATAAATAATTCTTATGGTGCCTTTCTGCTCTGCACTGTTCCAACAAACCCAAACACTGAGTTCTGTTTATGACTAACAAATATAGTTCACTTCCTGATGATGGAAGGCTAATCATTTTCTCTGCCCTCCAGATGTTATTGGACTACAACCCCATGATCCCTAATGACTGGCTTTGCTGGCTGATGAGTTTGGGAGTCCAAAATCATTACACATCCAAGTTGTGTGAAATTTTAATCTTATCCAAAATGGACAATCTTCCATTCTCTTACAAAAACTGGACTGAAAACATTCTTTCAAGCACTATGAATATTCAAGAACCTAGTGTATCATCACTTCAGTTTAGCTAATCAGTGTCAAAGGCCTCACTATCACAATAGAATACAACAAAAAATGAGAAACTTTGTTGTAGCAGTTTACTCCTTGGTGTCCCAAAATCACACAATCAGGCCATTGCACAGACTTGTTTTAAGGCTGGTAATTAATAACTTAGGTGTGGGTCCAAAGCTGTCCTTCTAGTAACAGAAAGCTTCTTTTGCATCTGATTTAGCAAAATGTTGCTTGGAAAAAGTAAACCCTAATCGAGATAAGTTGCTTCAATTGCATAAGCTCTTGTGTAAGACTTTACACAAGGATTTTCTCAAGACCTCTGTGTGCCATAAATAGTTTATATGCTACATTCTATAGTTTTCCTGCTCCTCACTCCCGGCAAAGCCTGGGACAGCAGGGTGTGTTTGCAGCCTGGGATTGAAGTCCCGGATGCCATTTTGGTTTAGGGCGGCAGACACGGACATGGCCGGCACTTGAATGTGTATGACCACGTGAGGGGTGGGGTGACACAGCCAGCGCCACCCACGATCCTCCCTCTTTGGCCTGCGCCATCTGTCCCCTCCCCTTGCTATGGTTGCTTCGGGGCCAAGTAGGAATTTTTGCCCTGCTCACCCATGGTGGTGGGCACTGTGGTAGCAGGATGGAATGGAGTTAGAGGGTGTCCTTGTTTAATAGGTTGTTTTGGCTAATTTGGCTAATCTGGCATATCTAAAGTTATTAACTGGGTTGTTTGTATTTTGGTTGTAGCTGGTCACTTTGGCAGGAAGATGCAGGAAGAAAAGCTGGTAAGGACAGCTAGGTGCCCCCCTTAGGCACCTTTGGGGGTGATTGGCAGCTCCGGAGGCCTGCAGTTCAGGGCTGTAGGGCCTGGAGGCAGGATATGGGCTGCCTTTGGGGCCAACTTACCTCATCCACCCAGAGTTGTAGGGCCCCAGAGGGTGGTGATGTGGGAAGGCCCCCCTATTCACCCTCTGGGTGTGGTGGGGGTAGGGGGAAAGCAGAATGGCATCTGTTTGCTCTAGCAAGGGTGGTTGCCGTATAGCTGTAATTAGGCAATTATATCATAGCCCAGCTCCCGCACCTATGTTTTACCTCTGCAGGTTATTTTAAGGGTTTAGTTTAAAGTTTAATAAAGTGGCCCTTACTTTAACCCAGCTTTTGTGTCCGTGTATTTCAACCCTCGGCCGCAATTCTTATTCATCATTCTGTAATTCAGGGGTAGCCAATGTGGTGTCCTCCAGATATTGTTGGACTACAACTCCAATATCCCTGAACACTGGCCATGCAAGTTGTGACTGATAAATATTTGAGTCCAACATCTGGAGCGCATCATGGTGGCTACCAGAGCTTGGAAAAGTTACTTTTTTAAACTACAACTCCCAGTGGCCATGCTAGCTGGGGCTGATGGGAGTTGTAGTTTAAAAAAGTAACTTTTCCAAGCTCTGTGGCTACCCCTGCTGTAATGCAACGCATGTCATATTGTGGTACTGCAATAGATTTTCCAATAACTCCTGTGCAGGAATTCATAGAACAGTGGTAATACATTTTCTCCTTTTATGAATGGTTCTTTGGATCCAAGCCCTCATGATTACTGAAATCATGTATTACAGATGAATGGCTAACTATGGCCCTCTAGATTTTGCTGAACTACTACTCACATCATCACTGCCCATGCTCGTTGGGGTTGATGGGAATTATAGTTCAGCAATGTCTAGAGGACCACTAGTTAGTCAACCCAGCTCTATGGAATAATCAACCAAATAGCATTATATATATATTTGTCAGAAAATGATAATTAAATATTTTTTCTAATCTTTTTTGAACAATACTGAGATCTACATCAGATTAGAGGATATCATAATTATTAATTTATTTGTTGAGTAATCTATGTATTGTGATATGCTTTAAAATGCATAGTAGTATTAACAGAATAGATGGTGACCACGAACTAAGCAATCTTTGGACTTTGTTTCATTATATATCAAAGTAGGGCCCACTAGTCTTTTCTTTGGCTATAGAGTCATACGATTTCCTAACTCACTGAAGTTCTATGGTACTGTGATTTTTTTTGGGGGGGGGAGTATGCTCTTTAAAAATAAGAGATAGGATTTAAACGAAGGAACATCTGATTGCCTATGCTGATGATTCTCCATAAAACTGTGGTGTATAAGAGTATGTATGGTGTAGTGATGAACAGCCTTGAGGATATTTGCAGGATCTACTCAGCATTGCCACTCCAGGCCCCCATGAAAGTAACAGATTTTTTTGGTTACAGGACTTGCTAATCCAACCACTAGGCTGAAGCATGATTAGCCATTATAATGGCAGCAAATTGCTAAATCAGATGCAACACTAAACTCCTTCCCCACCGAGGTGGCGACTTCTGGCAACTTCATTGTACAACTTTTGGTAAATGCTGAAGATGCATCTCTTTATCTTGGCCTTCAACATCTAAGATATGTATTTTAGGACCCACCCTATTTTCTGTGATGTTGTTAGGTTGTTTTTAACTGTTTTAGTTATGTGTTTTAAAATTGTTGTAACCTGCCCTGGGACCTCTGGATGAATAATAATAATAATAATAATAATAATAATAATAATAATAATAATAATAATAATAATAATAATAATAATACCATAGTTCAGTGCATGAGCCCGCTCTTTGCTCCCCCCCACACAAACGTCCTATCCTCTGGTGCAACCACAAAGAGATTGGAAGCATTTATTTCCATTTTCAACTAATCACAGTTTGTTGTTATGTTCAAAATGGGGACTGTGATTAGGATTTTTTTTAACTAAGTTTTGTCCAAACAGTTCAGGACTGTAAATCACAGTTTGAAGTTGGGTTGTTAGTTTGTACCAGTTTGGCCAAATTAACAAACCTCACTTAGTTGAAAATGGAAACAAATGCTTCTGATCTTATCCTCGTAGCTGTGCAGAAGGAGGGGTGCATGTACCTGAGGCTCATTCATGTAGCACTAAACCACAGTTCTCAAAACACAGCCAGTGTAGGCCTAATCAGTATTCCTGATTAACCTGGGATCTGAAACAACTGTTTTGAGCTGGACTACTTCTTATTGGTTTGCTATTCTAAATTTCCTCCCCTCTGCCCATTTCAACTGGGTCTCCAAATCCTCCCCCCCCCCAATATGTATAAGCCTTGTATTTGTGTCTAAGAGTTTTTATTTGATTCTTCATATCATTACCCATTTATGTTCAGGGCAATGACCTTACACTGCCAAAAATGTGTGATTACATGATCACAGATGATTGTGATAAATGTTGATTTAGATCAACTAATGAAATTGCATTCAAGAGCTTTCATAACTGCATCCACATCACACATTGCAGGGTGGCTACGTACAAGAAACACTGATCTACACTTTTTTGAGTTTTAAATGCTGCGTTGCAAGGCTGGAAGGGAATGTATGTAATATCTCTGAGAAAGGAATTAAACTATTATAAAATGGAAAGCTTATGAAGTACTTATAGGGATTCATGCTAAAATCAATATGCTTTCATAGCATCATACATATTATTTCCCACACCATGACCACCGCATATTCTAGAACTAACACTACATTGCTCCCAGTTGCTAGATCTCAAGCCAAGCAAAAAAAGGATACTTACCTAGGATTATTCTTTAATGTGTTAACCAGAAATTCATGCAAATCTATGCCTGTTGAGTCTGTGTATTCTTGGCTGCAGTCTGAAAAACATACATTACTAATAGTTTCTTTTTTAAAAAGGTAAAAAATTAAAGCCATTGTGTAAAGTTTTCCCCATCTCCAGCAGTTTGAAAGAGTACCTAGTGCATGCAAGCTGTGACTTACATTAGCTAAACTACCCCACAGAACAGTGGGAGGGTATCCATTCTTCCAATTCACTGTACCCACAGCTCCAAGCTCCAAGTACAACTGTATATTTATATATAAATTACTTGGCTTTAGAAGAACACAAGGGATGTACAGATCCACTTCAGCCTTCCCAATTATTTCAGCCACTAATATTGTGCAAGTGTGTCATGTAACAGGCAAATCCTACATTTTTGACATAGTCTGCTTTGCTTGAACAGTTATGAGAATGATAGTAAATCAAAGCAGACGTGGAAGACAACATGGCAAATCAAGACTAGTTTTGGGATTTGACTGGATATAATGTGAGGGTTTTTTTCCATAACCATCTCAAAAATGCATTAATCTATAGTTGTCACCAAATTCACCTAATGCAACATTTCAAGGTGAATTTGGAGGGTTCTGAGCAGGGAAATGAATTCTGAAGAAAGCAGATAAGTATTTTAAAAATAAAACCAGCACATTTCTCTGGGGGATACTGCACAGCCCTAAATATCCAGATAGCAGCTGTTTGTTTTTTTTATTCTGTCCAGCTGCATCCAGACTTATTTATTTTCTGGATTCATATATGAAACGTACATCCTTTTAGGCAACCCATAAAGCACCCACTCCAATGTCACATGATGCATTTAAATGTGATTACATTGCTAGAGTGCCTTGCAGATTGTATTCCAAGTCTAATTGTTGCATAGTATCAAAAGAATGACCTATGATCGGAAAAGGAATGCACATCCTGTAACACACTGGGAAGCACTAAGGCATGTAAATGTGTAGACAGCAATGAAGCATACAGTTTTTGTTCAGAATAGATTTCCAGCACAGTAGCAAGTCCATAGTGATGACACCAAACTTCATTCGGGAAGTTTGACAAGACTGGATCATCACAAATACACCAATCATCTCTTGATGGTTTTTTTGCACATTTCACATGTCACATTTATAATGTGTGGCAGGATATTTAACTGTATATTAATTCATAAGACCAGTGCTTTTTTTTGTGTGCTAAAAAATGAGATACCTGTATTCATATCTTCATAAACGTGAGGTGGGTACCAGCACAAAATGACTGCCATGGGCACCAAAAAAAAAAGAGGGTTAAAAAAAGAGCACTGTTTCAGATTAAAGTCAAGGGATAATTTCCCAACAAAACATAAAGAGATAATGGCTCAGTTAGCAACAGGTTTTTGTGCAAGATTCTCACTCAGCACATTTGGAAGAGTTTACAAGAACAGGGATATTACCCTTGCATATAACAAACTCAGGTTGTTTGCTTAGAAACAAAAATCTACAGGTGAAGGAGCTCCAAGTCCACCCCTTTCTATTTATTGGGGAGAAGTCACTCATTGTAGGCACACTCCCTTCCAACTAACTGCTGATAATCAGTAGCGCTCATGGATCTCTAGGTCAGCATGAAAATACAGGTGAAGGCTTTAGAGTGTACGGTGCCACTAATAATAAATTATATGATACTATATGTGCTACCATATATTGTGCAATATTTTAAGTGGACTTGTTATAATCACATACAATAATTGTGCACAGGCATCACATACAAACACACTGTACAAAAGCTGCCCCTGAGTGGGGTGGTGGAATAGGTTCCAAAGTGCACTGAACCTATTCACTCATTATTTGACCTTTGGGTTTGTATCTAGGTTAAGATTTGGAACAGGTCTCTGGCCCATGCACTCCTCTCCCTGCTTGCTTCCAGTCTCTCCACAGCATCCTTATTTTTGGGGAGAAGGTAATGATGATTATGAATTAGTTTGAACATGGGATGTTCCAGTTCCAGCATCATGCAGTTCACGTCTTACTTTTTCTCTGCAGTGAGGTAGAGAAAAGAAAGGCCACTACTGATCTCATTTCAGAGACTAGGGAGAGAAGTAACAAGTGATCAAGTTCACTGTGTTTCCTAAAAAGAATAGTTCATTCTCCTTCATATAGTTACTTATTCAAATTTATTTGCATATTTTCAGGTTAGCAGTATTTGTGGCCCAGCAAGCTGAACAGAGCCCACTGGCCACATATTATGACTAGCAGAGTTTTTGACAATTCCCTTGGTTTTGCAGTTCCAGGCAACCAGCCAAACAGGATAATCAAGCCCCTGGCAGTCTGACATACGTGGATTGGTTGTATTTGAATTTGTTGGTCAGAAATTGTGTAGACATGTTACATAATCAATACATACTGCATATATTTCACAAACAATGTGTAAACAAATACATGTACCAGAACCCCACAAACATATACAGAATATCAAATAAATGCACAAATACAAGCAAATACATTCTTGCATTCAAAAATGTCTTAATATGGGACTATGGTAGATGACTAAATAATGACTTAAATATTTTTGTTCACCTTTTGATAACATTCTTATCTTGGGTTTTTCACTGTTTCTATCTTTTTCTTTGTTTTTATCCTTTTCTTTTTCTTTCTCAGAGTCATCTTTACTAGATTTATCCTCTTCTTGTAGGCTGGGGAAACTTGAAAGCTGTAGTTGTATTGATTCCTGTTGAAAAAAATATAATAATTTAGGGCCAGATTAAGGAAACTTGGCATGGCTTCCAAAATGCTTTATGAAGTGCATGCTTAGAAAAGCTGAAGCCAGACAGTATTTTGTGAACTCAATCTTAGGAAAATATAATAGTGTACTTGTAGGGACCAATTTTTCTTCCTGATATTTATTTTACTTCCAGATATTTATATATTTTCTGATGTTTATATACCACTAAGGATCAGAATTTAGTCCTGAACATATCCTAACTTATTTGCTTCAAAGTGATTCTAATTTCCCTTGAAGCGTGCCCCACTGGATTCAGTGGGAACCACTTTCATGTAAAAGTGCATAAACAGAAAGGAATGAGGGATTACAACTAAAGTCAAGGATAAAATCCTACGGCATCAAATAAATTCCACTGAAATTAAGATAGCCTTTCAAAGTAAATGTATAGAGGACAGAGGCATTTAAAACTTAAGCACACTTAATTTTAATTAAGTATAGCTTAAAAACAAAATAAAGAAATTGGTGAAGTGTGCTTAGAACTAGGAAGTTAGCACTTGATACTGATCAAGTGCAGCAGTTAACTGTACTTATTAGATTATAGCACTAGAAATTCATTACTATATATGTTCTTTCAATAAAGATATATTTTTCATCAAAAACATACCTTAAGTCTGATCCTACTATGTACTCTACATCTTACTAAGTGTTCTTAAGAGTAGGGCCTTAGAAGTTGTTTATTATCATTTTAAGCAGTGCATGGTGATCCTACTCAGAAAGTGCTAACAAGCTAATAACTCAAATGTCCACACTTTCTATAAATATATGTATTGTTGAAGAGGTCCCGATAACTTTATCATGGATCTCATATTACTAGATCCATCAACTTGCACACTAAGCTATATCTGAATGTGTAGTTCTGAGAGAAGATGTTATAAAAAGTAAATGCCAGGAGAAAAGGCTCTTTAACTGTTTATGAACCCAATCTAGTGCACAGTTATGAACACAAGTCCCACTTGTGTCACTGGGGCTTAAGTGGACATAACTTACACCCATGACTCAGAATGTAATGAATGAACTAAAGGTTACTGGGAAAAATAAAGTGAAAATGCATTGTTTATCATTAGTAGGTCTTTCTGAATTTGTTGTAACCTCCCTCCAGATAATCTGGCTAGCTGATAAAAGTGCAATTGTGTTGTTCAAACAGAGGAAAGAATTCTAATTGGTTCTGCTACCTACAGTCTTTTATCCTGAAGTCAAAGTGACTCTTATAATGAACTTGCATTTTTACAGGAAATGGAAGACAGACTTTACATACATTCTAAAACAAACATATAAGCATACAGCATATATACTTTGTGCCATACATATAACATACCATTTCTAAATATTCATTGCATTTGAAATAAACACACACAGAAGTGCTGCAGAGTCGTGAAATCAATCTAAAGTTTGTTTCTTGTATTATTTTTATTGATATTTTTACTCAATAGTAAAATTACAACGTTGATAAGTACATTCATACATGATAAGTGTAGCGAACAACATGAGATGTTCAGTTTGCAATAATACACTGATAAACCAATATTATAACATTAGAGGCAACATTCCTTTAAAGTAAGGACAGAGTGTGCGATCAGATAAAACTTTCATGATCAAGTAATACAGGTAACAAGATTTTTCCTACACAGGAAAATCAAGGCAAATTTTTCAATATAATACAAACATTAGGTTTGTAGTACAATCTGTAGTACTGGCAATGTACCGTACATTCTCTGATTATTTAGACCCTGTGCTTTGTAAACAGTTAGAGTAAACTAATAAAAAAATCCAAATAAACTTAAAAGAGAGAGAGAGAGAGAGAGAGAGAGAGAAAGAAAGAAAGAAAGAAAGAATTTCCATTCTAACATCCTTTAGCCATCAAATAGGAGAGCACAGGTCTAACTTTCCCAGTGCAACATTAATCACCTTTTCAATTGAGTATATCTTCTATCCAATTATATAAAGCCAATCATCCTTAAGGAGGAGGCTTTGGTGACAGAAAATATTTTAATCCTTGCATTCTTTTCATTATAATCAAATAATTCTCCCCAATACTGGACCAAATAGTGACAAGGGAAAAGAAGGAATGTGAAGCTCAGCTTTCTTCCGCCTGACATTGGGGGGCAATTTAGGCTGTAATTTTATACACACTTACCTTGGAGTAAGTGGTACTGAACTTAATGGGATTTACTTCTGAGTAGACATGCATAGGATTGCACCATTAGGTGTTTAGCCTTTACCTCCAAACCTGATAGTCTCTGCGGTATATTACATTTCGTTTGCAGACTACCATGCAACATTTAATAATGTGATATATTTAAATTATCCTCCTTTCAATTTCCATTGAAAATGATAGAAAACACAAATAAAAGGCAGAACAAAAGCCACAGATTTCTAATATGCAAGTTGAGCCAATACTTTGTAGTATTGTTTTTTCTCAAAATATCTATACACGACTGATAAAATAACCTATCTAGTGTCCTACTGCATAAAATGTCATTGTAGAGCAGCAAGAAAGTACAAAAACCCCACAGCGCAATAAGATATGGGGTGGTGGGTTTTTTGGTCTTTCAAAAAAATAAAACTCTCCATGGTAGAGTTCAAAGAGGAGAGTTTGATTTGTTTCATTTCAAGTTAATAGAGGAAAGTCTTTGAAAGTACACTTAAATGTGATATTTATTTTGTGCTAACAAAAGTTCATCTTTTATTTTCTGTCTCCTCTCCCTCTCTATGGCTGATCTCATTCTTCAAATAATATCTGAGTCTTCAAGTAAGAAATACTGGCAAGAAGCTTACCTTTTTTTTTGGTTTGTGTTCTTGTTAAATTTGCTTTTATAAGCAAATGGAAAGACAATGTAAGCTGCTTTTTTTGCAATAAGTGTAGAAGATCTTGCAAAATTCTGAAGTCTTAGATTAAATTTTCCTGATTTGATCCATATATTATTTTCTTTGGAATAAATGGTATACAACACAAATACAGACTAAATCAAATACATGCTTTGCAAGTGGCAAACTGGCACCAAGAATCAGAAAAATGAACCAAATAGAATACAATGCACTTTCTTTTTTATCATTATGACTTAGAAAGTCAAAAATTTGGAGGTAACTACAAAATTGGTTCCAGGGAAGTGATACATGGACCTTGCATGACTTAGATGCCAGAGTGGACTCAGTACTATGCCTGGTGTAGTCTTACAAGAGATAGCCTTAGAGAAAACAACAATTCTATCTTTTTTTGTTTGAGTTTTTTTAAAAAATAATTAATCTGAATTCTTTTGAATTCTTTTCCATTTGTTGAATTTTTCAGGGGGTCTGGAAAAAAAGAGAGCAAATAACACCCTGTGACATACTGTAGAGCTACTCATTTATTTCAAAATAAGCACACGCTAAAAAACCAGACAACTTTTAAAAAAATCAATATGCTCTTGTGAAAGGTGATTTTGGTTTTCCAAAATCAAGATATGCATTTAAAGCCCAAATATGCCATCATGCACATAAAAGCAAAAATTAACCATGCAGTTAATGTCTTGATCTTAGATACCTGATTGTCATTCTCTGTTTCCAGACGAGGGTATGATTCTTCACATACAGCAAGACTTCGGACCAGTTTTCCCTTGCCTCCTGACTGAAATACAAGAAAAAGAAAATCACTTCTGAACAGCACTGTGAATATATATGCACTAGCCTTCCACACTGTTTTTTAAAAAAAATAGATCTCAAAGTAGGAAAAACTCTGTTTGAGTGGCATGCAGGTTCGTGTTGCTGGGAGGGAATGGGGGTAGAACACAAACAGGAAAAGCTGAAAATAATGTATTTCCTATGCAGAATTTAATATAAAACAAAAATGCCGGACAACATGCAGGTGTTCAAATGAAAAAGGATCTTAAGTGCAACACTTCAGCTTTTACACTGGATAAAATAAAATGTTCCAAGTTTGAAAAAGTGCTTGACTTTCTCCTTCCAACTTTGGGTTGCACACCTCTCTAAGCTTTAAGGAGTATTTGTACATAAATGTAAAGTTTATCCACAGAAGGAAAAAGAAACAGATTTTTTTCTCCAGTGGTATAGCACACAAAACACAAACATATTAAAAGATCAGCAGCTTGAACTGGCGGAAATACACTAGCAGAAGTAGCGAATAACTCATGAAAATCTACTAACCTTACTATAACTATATGAATGAAAAAATAGTAATAAGCTTTTATAACTAAGCACATACATGCAACATTTCACCCAAGCCAGTTTATCGTGACTCTGAGGATGTAGTCAAAAGCTATACCTTGGGTCTCTTTTTCTGCTGGTTCTGGTTAGCACCTCGTTTCTGCAAACAGCAAGTGACAAATTATGCATTTCTATGGATAGAAAATATGTATAAAAGCAATAACAGCAGTTCATTAAATCATTCACGAAGTACCAGTTTCATGTGGTGATTGTCAAATAAGTTGGTAACTTGTGGACTTTAGAATGACTCCTTAAGGAACCTTTGCATTAATCTCACTGGTGGTAACAAGCCATGGTAGATGACTTTTTATACATACATAAAAACTTAATTTTAAAAAAAGTAAGACTATATAAATCATCTGAATCTCCCTCTGTTTTCATCTTCTAGTTTTAATATGTATTTAAGTGGGAATTCAAAGCAGCCGGACATTTCAGTGGCGTTTTTATTATTTCTCTTTGTGGCAATTTGAAGCTAGATACAATAGGCATTACTACACAACTTCTGTCTGTACACAGCTGTGCTGAGAAGTCTTTTCTCCCTCCTTATTTCCTCCTACACAAGGGATTCTGACAATACAGGTAGTTTCTTCCCTTGGCATATTCATGAACTGGTGTATTTCTTTGAAAGAAATGTTCTATGGCCTTTCAGTGCAACAATATGAATGATGAATGTAATTAATACAAATGCAGATCTTCCAAAATAGAAAGGAAAACAAAGGCATACAATACATATTCAAAATCTGAATTGGGTGGAGTGGGGAGAAGGTCTAAAAAAATTGAAAGAATCAGAAAACGGCCAAAGAAAAGTCCACCCAATGGTTTAACAGAAAAGACACTTCTTACCTGGTCTGATTTGCCATTTTCCTCTTTTTCATCTGCCTCTGGGCTTTCAGTTTTATTAAGGATACAGTTCTCTTGTTGGGAGATGGCTGAGTCTTGTTCGTTTCCAGCTTCCTCTGTTTTACCTTGCTCAGACATTCTCCCAGATAGAAATTAATAGAACAAGATTTGATGACCTGAAAGGTCAAGACATTTAAAAACAAAATAGTAGGTGATATTTGCCTTTTTATTCCCATGAGGTATATATTTTATTTCCCTCATGATAAACTAACAAAGCACAGCTAGGAGCTAAAGAATTACGGTAATACAATTCAACAGAACCAATGGACTGAAGTACTCCGGGTGAAAGTTGAGTTGTGTACAAGCAAACAAGTAGAACAGCTTGCTTTCAAGTACACATTATTGTAGAAAATACAAATGTGAAGGTACTATTTAAATTCCTCCCCCTACCCTTTTTGTCCCACAACTACGAATGTGGGATGGGAAAGAATTATTTTACCGGGTAGGTGATGGACCAAATACATTATAACCTATTCATGCTTTTATGTTGGAGAGGCATCAAATAGACTAGACCCTCAGCTAGAATGTAAATTGCTTTTTAATTAATAAATAAATGCACACACATATCACTCATCATTCCCCCATGTACAAACAACAAGGATATAGCATTCCCAACAAGAAAGGGGGGAAATTAAACTTGGTTGAAGAGGTATTCAGCATAAACATTAATTCTAAATTTGGCAATAAAGCCTTCATAGTCAATGTCATCAAACTGACAACTCCATTGTAAAAATCAAAAGCCTCTTCCAAACCACATGTCACTCTCCAGCACAGCAGAGATCCTCCAGAAGCCCTTGGCAGGGTGGGTCTGATGAAGATATCTTAAATGCACAGCATTGGTCTCAGCTCACATTAGCCTGCTGTATAGCAGCTGAAAATGGCTCTTGAAAGTTAAAGCCTATTATTATTTTTCCTCTCCCTACCCATGAAATACCCCTCAGCCCTTACACCTCCCCTACTGATCAGTTGTCAGATTTATCTCATGAATAATTTAGGACTTTTTGTTCTCCCCCTTTGCTTTTTTTTAAAAAAGACTAATCTTAAGAAGAAAATTAAGTGCAGTAATGAAGAGGAGTTATTTCAAAACAGGTTTCAGTATTTCCTCTTCTCACAATTTAATAATGGTTATTAGATAAATCTAGACTTCATCATGTTTCTTTTACAGGTTGCAATTAACACTGAATAGATCTTTGTAATGTCTCCTTTCTTTGTTTATTTCAAAGGAAAATACAAAGTGCATTGAGGGCTTTTTTTCCAAAAATTTCAGAAAACTACATATATATTTATACTGTAGCATTTACTTTGTCAGTTTAAGAGAAATACACAAAAGGCCCTGTTCCATAATTAAATTTTCAAGTGAAACATAATTTTTTCTAAGAATTGGGGACTTAGAAGAATGAGGATTTTTTAAAAAAAAGTTACATATTCTTTGTTTTTTGTATGTGAACACTGGGGTAAAAGTTGCATGATTTAAAGAGCAGGTTGGTAACAACCAAACAAACCAATTATTTATTTAGGGTACTGTGTTGTACTGTCAAGATGTTACATTTCCCTTCCGTCCACACACATAAAAATACTCTTCCCTACAGTTTATGCTTTTATTTGCAGGACACTTATATATGAAACTAAGCCATTCCTTCTCTTAAATGTAAATATAATACTTTCTGTTACTTGAATCTTAACCATTATCCCCATCGCTTGGTAAGCGCTCAAGAGATATATACATAATGCAACACTCTCACAGAGCTGATGTGGATGTATGAGCATGGTACAAATCCACAAAAATTAAACCTTTTTGTGCCATTCGGTACGTAACAAAGAAGCCGTTTACCTTCAGTGCTGCGTTAATTCTTGATGCCTTTCTATCAGTCGCTGATGGTCCTCACTGGTTAAATCCACACAAGTGATCAATGACAACATGAGTCCCATGACCCCATTAACAGTTCAGAGTGCCAATCTCCATGCTGTTCCTCTACAGAGTTTGACAGATCATTGTCATCAACCTGGCGGGGAGGGAGAAAAAGACAAAAAGTAAATACCTATAGTAATAGTTATAATCATGGTAGGGTTAAAAGATAAAATAAATAGAGACCAGATTTCTAATACTAATGACCAGCTTCAAGCAAATCACTTTCACAGCTTGATCCAACTCCACCTGTCTCAAAACTGTGTGCTTCTTCTCTAATGAAGGCTAGAGCCGGCTGTTCAAGTCATAACAGCTCCTACGCACGAATCTAAAATTAACAATTGCATATTATGTGCCGAAGATTACTCACTTCAGTTTTAACCTTTTTAGTGAATTCTAGCACTTTGCATTTAAAAAAGGCTCATCTCTTTGCTTCAATGGAAATCAATATTGTCACTAAAGAAAAAATAATATCTTTGCTGTAACCAAAGCTTCAATTTTCAGAATTAATACTTAAAAAAACTGACCTCAATAGCAAGTATAAATGAGCTGATTTAATAAGTTAGAGCCATTAAAATGGCTAAGAGAGAGTTAACCATTCTGAGCTATGGAAATTAGGGGAAAGTCAGAATAACGTGGGATGTGAGGAAAAAGATTGCTTAGGGAGAGAGACAGAAGGCACAGTTGCTTCAAAAACGCATTAAGCTATGTTTATACCGAATGTTGCTACCAGATGGGCATTTGGTTTAAATGAAAAGCGAGAGGTTAACAGGAAAATAGAAACATTTACAAAGTACTGAAATATCATGACTGCCTTTTAGAGAGGTAGATTTGGCAACTGACTGAAATTCTATTGAAATCTTCATTAAATCTTTAGGAAAGGAGATATCATGTACCAGGCAATATTAATGTACAACAGGCTCTCGTAGGCATTGGAATTAAATTGTGAATAGTGGCAAAAACTATAAGATAAATCAGTTCTGTTATGAAAAGAAATCACAAGCAATTTATTTCAATAAATGTTATAAATAACAGTTTATTTTTTAAAACCATATTCTAATCACCCATTATGCTGAGCACTGTTCAGACAAATTACCAGTTGGTAAATATATTTGTCTCGCCTCTCCTGTTTTATATGCAACAACAATATAAATGTTATCTACTCCCTTGGAGCTTAATATTAGCTGAAACATATTAGTAGCAACACGCTAATTGTCCTTTGAGAAAAATGCAGCTCTTAATGCAACTCTAGTAGAAGCAATGGGAGTGGTCACAGAACCTTGAGAATGAACCAATTACTGACAGATTAACTCAACACCGCATATCCTTTCTAACTAAAAATCCTATCTAACAATAAGAAAATGAATTGGATACATTCTAAGCTCCAAACAAAACAAAACAAAATCTTCATTGTGTTTCATATAATTTTATGACAAGGTAACGGGCAGACGAAAACATTGTGAAAAGCCCAATCCTTCAACAGACTTCCACACTGAACCAGAATGCAGGATGTTTGTTCAAAAGCCAGTTAGTAAGCCAATCCAAGATTCAAGCTCTGTCCAAAAGTCCTAATATGTCCTTGTAAACTCACAGACACATTACAAACATCCAGACAAGTGGATCCTTTGCCAATGATGACCCAAAAATAAAACAATCCTGTTTTGCTTTAAACAAGTGTAATAAAAAGTAGGACAGTCAACCCATGTTAGGTGTTAGTAACTACACACATCATAATAGTAAAAACACTATGATGTGTCCAACGGCAATTCAAATATTGAAATGGAGGAAGCATCTTATTCTGGCATTCCACACATCCCTATCAGCGCATATACATAGAAGCGGTGCTTTAGGCAAATATGTTATAAAGTCTGGATAGCCGGACACAATTTTTTTAAGACAAGTCTTTAAGACTTTCAGTACTGGAGTTGCAAAATACAATGAACTCTGTTACCTAAAACAACAATGATATATATGTATTTCATGATGGAAAACATCATCATCATATTGGAGTCCATCATAATCATTTTCAACCTGTGTTGTTGGCAGCTTATTTTTAAAAAGGGACCACAGAACTATCTTTCAACCTATCTTTACATGCATTTAAGTGCTTTGACGATGATGCAACAGTTTCCTTAATGAGTCTTTCAAATATATATAAAGACATGCATATATGGGTATATTAAAGAAGTTTCATATGAAAATATCTAATTTTTAATGGAATTATATTTTCCCAAATCCAACATGCAATGAGTATCATGTATAACGATTGTATGTGCAATATACAATTCAGAAATTGCTTTTAAAATTTATTTAAGGGAACTAGTTTCTTTGTCTACGCAGAAACTCAAAGTTTAATCTTAGGCCTTTCCAAATAGTTAGGTTATCAACCAACAAGTGCAGACTTGTTTCCCACTTTGTAGGTGGAGAATCAAGATATCGTCCTTCAAGCACTTTTATTTCCAGGGTATCTCATTTTCCCCAATGCTCACATTGCTGTATTGTGTCAGTGGGGAAATGCCATTCTTCCCTGGGCTCCTACTGGCAGGAAGGGTGAGACAGAAATAAATAAATAAATAAATAAATAAATAGGAAATTTGCCTCTGCTGTACCGTAAGAGCTACAGCTGGGATGGGATCAAGCTTCCCATGAGTACTGGCAATCACAAGCAAGCATGTAGAGTGATCATATCCATATTTAGCAGAAGGTCCCATGCAGAAGGTCCTAAATTCAATCCCCGGCATCTCCAGGTAGGGCAGGAGAGACTTCTGCTCAAACCCTGTGTAGCCACTGCCAGTCAGTGTAGACAAGACTGAGCTAGATGGACCAATGGTCTGGCTCAGTATAAGGCAACCTCCTAAGTTTCTATCCATTTTTATATGGAAATAAATCTTTCTGTGCTTACTCCCAAGTAAATGTGCATCAGATTGTAGCCTTAGCTGAAAATAAATTCAATTAAAGTCAATGGGACTTGCTTTGAAGTAATGCATTTAGGATTAAGGTATTGACCTGTGATTTGGAAACTACATGAGCAGACACACCTGCCCCCAAATCAATATAAGCACTATGCAAATCTGTTGTTCTTGAACTAATTTAGCATCGCAGCCAATTCGCACAGCCATTTTTTAAAAAAATGTGGCAAAGCTATCTTTCAGGGAATTTTGCTATAGTGAACTGGTTTTGTGAATTTGAATTAATTTTGAATTAATTATTTTTTTAATTTTTTAATGTTCTCCGTTTATGTTTTTATATGGAATGTATTTGTGTTTTGCTGTACGTCACCCAGAGTGGCAGATTAGCCTCTGCCAGATGGGTGACTAACAAATCTAATAAATAATAACAACAACAACAACAACAACAACAATAATAATAATAATAATAATGTCTCAGTTATTTGTAAGCTACCAACTTTCTTTAAACTGTGCTCCAACAGGGACATAGGAAGTTGCCATATAATGAGTCAGACAATTGGTCCATCCAGCAATGCTGGCTGAGGCTGATGGGAGTTGTGGTCCAACAACATCTGGAGCCACACTGGTTGGGAAAGGCTGGTCTACACTAACAGGCAGTGGCTCTCCAGGGTTTCATGCAGGGTTTCATCCCAGCCCCGCCTGGAGATGCTGGGGGTTAAAAATGGAACGTTCTGCATGCAAGACAGATGCTCTACCACTGATCTATGGCTCTTCCCCAAACTACATTCATCTGCCATTGTACCCCCATGATTAGAAGTTCAAAATCTGGTATGGGTCACAATCCAAACTCATATATTATTATTATTAATTTTTAATTTTATTTCTTATTTCTTATTTTATTTAAAACCCTCCCTTCCTTCCAGCAGGAGCCCAGGGAGGCAAACAGAAACACTAAAAACACTTTAAAACATCATAAAAAGACTTTAAAATACATAAAAACGTTAAAAACATTTTAAAAAAACACTTAAAAACATCTTTAAACAAAGGGTTAAAGATACTAAAAGATATATTAAAAGCAATTCTAACAGATGCAGACTGGGATAGGTCTCAACTTAAGAGGCTTGTTGGAAGAGGAAAGTCTTCGAAAGGCGCCAAAAAGATAGCAG
The DNA here is from genome assembly GCF_030035675.1 of Rhineura floridana. Lineage (NCBI taxonomy): Eukaryota > Metazoa > Chordata > Lepidosauria > Squamata > Rhineuridae > Rhineura > Rhineura floridana. Next base: position 16,502,126 of record NC_084489.1, read on the forward strand.
AGATGGCACCTGCCTAATATTTAAGGGGAGGGAATTCCACAGGGTAGGTGCCGCCACACTAAAGGTCTGTTCGCTATATTGTGCAGAGCAGACCTCCTGATAAGATGGTATCTGCAGGAGGCCCTCACCTGCAGAGTGCAGTGATCAGCTGGGTATATAAGGGGTAAAACGGTCTTTCGGGTATCCTGGTCCCAAGCTGTATAGGGCTTTGTACACCAAAACTAGAACCTTGAACTTGGCCCAGGTGCAAATGGGCAGCCAGTGCAGTTCTTTCAGCAGCGGGGTTACATGTTGGTGATACCCTGCCCCAGTGAGCAGTCTCGCAGCTGTATTTTGCACTAGCTGCAGCTTCCGGACCAACCTCAAGGGCAGCCCCACATATTGCACATTACAGTAATCCAGCCTGGAGGTTACCAGTGCGTGGACAACAGTGGTCAGGCTATCCCGGTCCAGAAACGGCCACAGCTGCCTTATCAGCTGAAGCTGGTAAAAGGCACTCCTAGCCGCAGAGGTCACCTGGGCCTCTAGCGACAAAGATGGATCCAGGAGCACCCCCAGACTATGGACCTGCTCTTTCATAGGGAGTACAACCCCATCCAAAGCAGGCAACTGACCAATTATCCAAACTTGGGAATCACCAACCCACAGCACCTCCATCTTGCTAGGATTCAGACTCAGTTTATTGGCCCTCATCCAGCCCACCACCGAGTCCAAGCACCGGTCCAGGGCTTGCACGGCCTCTCCTGATTCAGATGTTATGGAGAAATAGAGCTGGGTGTCATCAGCATACTGCTGACACCTCACCCCAAAGCTCCTGATGACTGCTCCCAAGGGCTTCATATAGATGTTAAACAGCATGGGGGACAAGATGGTACCCTGCGGCACCCCACAGCACAGCTGCCAGGGGGCTGAAAGACAGTCACCCAATGCTATTCTGTGAGAGTGACCCTGGAGATAGGATCGGAACCACTGTAAAACAGTTCCTCCAATACCCAGCTCACCAAGTCAGCCCAGAAGGATACCATGGTCAATGGTATCAAAAGCCACTGAGAGATCAAGTAAGAATAACAGGATCGCACTCCCCCTGTCTTTCTCCCGATAAAGGTCATCCATCAGGGCAACCGATTCAGTCCCATAACCAGGCCTGAACCCAGATTTCTTACCCACCCTTCACCATAATATCCAAGGTTGAGTTACAACAATATACAACTACAATATTAATATCAGTTAAATCTATATAAATGATCTCCACATTTATTTTTATACTTTTTAGTTTTCTAATACTATACTGATTATAGTTAAAATCATTGCCTTTAATCCCAGAGCAAAAAGGCCAATTTAAATAATTGATTTAAATTTAAAAAATCTAATACTTAGATTCTTACTAAATAAAAGTGCATACTAATTGCTTGTTACAAGCATAAAAACAGCTTTATTTAAACTTAAAAGAGCCTTTATACAATTTCAGAAAGAACACTATAAATTTGTAAAATATTATTTTTACTAATTTAGAATATATACAAATACACAGAACACTGTTTATTTTTAAAGCTCTCCAAACTCTTTCTCCAAACTCTTGCTGAAGGCTGGCTGAGAGGAGTTAGAATGGGGCACCTCCATTGGTGGGGAAGAGCTCTGCCAACAGAACAATGCATTCATTCCAGAGATCCCTGGTATATTCACAGAAATCTCTGAAGAGATAGATATACTTCTAGCAGTTTTCCTACTGCTGATAGGGGCCAGAACAAGGCACTTCAGAAGTACATTTGGGCAGCCTTGGATCCAAAATCCCCTTGATCAGGCCACAACAATGGCAGTACAAAGCCATTGTAGTTAGTATTCCTCCCACTGCTTTCGGTGGGAGGGGGCAAATAGGGGAGGGAAAATACAGGCAAGAAAAAATTAAAAAACACACACCACCACCACCTCTACGTCCTGTTCTGGCTGAAGCAAGCTTTGGAAGTGGCAAATCATCCACCATTTTGGAGCACTCACCAAGATTTTAGTCCTTTATGTGAGCCATACTTCCGAGTACACATGCATAGGACTGCATTATTAGTGCTAATGATCAGGTCAAGCTGCATTATAATTGCCCATATTCATGGCTTGCATAAAGCACAGGAATTGTATTTTTAGTATAGAACATTTTTGTCATACCTTGCCCCAGCCTTACCTCAGAAAAAGCTGAATAGTCTCAGCTAGGGCTAGTAGTCGTTACTGGGAAAACTAGTGGTGTTGTGGTTATTGTTACTGTTGTTATTAAATAAATAAATAAATAAATAAATATCTCACCCTTCCCCCTAAAGGAAGCCCATGTGTTCATGGGATAGAACATAAATGTCCATGTTCTTTGACTGGTGGGTATTTATAAATATTTGTGCACAGACTAGGGCTGTAAACACACTAATCGCCAGATCAAAGCATTTCCATTAGCCACACCTGGAGGGGGAACAGGTTAATCTTCTGATCAGTTGCTAAATCTCTTTGAAGCTGAATTTTAAAAAAACCACTCAAGCTGTTCCCACCAGGTTCATTTTACAGTAAAAAGAGCAGGGTTTGAGTAGAGTCACGTGCCCCTGTTTTCAGAAGAGAGAGGTGGAGATGCACTGGAACCTGCAGAACAGTGAATGTGTTTCTACCCTAAGCTAACTGCAGATATTAAGTAGCAGCTGAACATAAAATAAAAGAATAAAAGGGTCATCCATATGAATCAGCCTACAGCCATACTACCCTGAACATGCCTGATCTCATTTGATCTCGAAAGCTAAGCTACGTGCACGCATCCCTGCCATCAACCAAGATGGTGGCGGGGCATCAGCCCCTTAGGGAAACCTTGGCCACCATCTTAGTTGATGGCAGGGTTGCACCCACAGCGTGACCAGCATTTGTGTCAAGGGAGAGGTAGGTGGAGCATGCAGGAGGGTGTTGTGGGCCTGTGCAATGGGGGAGGGCCTAGAAGCTCTCTCTTGTGATCTACTGCAGGGTCGGGAGCCCGGATTTGTGGGACTGGAATATGGCAATCCTACCATAAATTGTAATCGACTTGAAGGCATATAACAACCACCACCAAATGAATCAGCTGGTGGCAGCTGTAGTAATTTACCCCCAGTACTAGCATAAGTACACGAACTATTGTGCTGTACTATAACTTACAAATATATTTCCCCCACAATTCTCTCTTTACAAGGAAAGGCAGCGTTTCATAAGAGGAATATAAACTCAGTTTTAAGAGTTTGTGTCTTGGATTAGATGCATTCACAGAAATAGAGTTGCACTCAGAATTTTTACATACCTTGACAAGAATTGACTAGAAAATGATTAAAGAAAAAACCCTTAGCTATTTATTTCTTTATTTACATTAATTTGTTAAATTTGAACTCTGCCTTTCCATCAGTGATGGAAAGACTCATCTAGTCTGAGGCAGGATTTGCCACATATTAGTCCAGACTTGCAGTGCTGCCACACCCAGAGAGCAGAAATGATATGTCTAAAGTAGTTCTTGCTCAGAGATGACTTAAGCAAATGAGCCAAATCATATAATAGAAGAAAACATAAAAAATGCCTCAGGGTCACCAGCATATCCTCTCTGCTGATATGATTTCATGTATGCTGACTCCACAGGCCAAAGAAAACCCGTCGACCAAATTCACCCCAAACAACAACCTAAACAGTGGTCTCATTTGGACATAGTTAAACTATTATTTACCATTACACAAATTGACCTATCAGCTCCCATTATGTCTGTCCCCGGGCAAACTATTATTAGTCTTGACTACAATTGAAACAAGCCAACTTTAAAAAGTGGTTTATGAAGTTGCCTCATTTCTCTAAACCTTGTACAGTTTAGGGTTTAGACATAATGATAAACAGTGGTTAATTGAAAATGGAAGAAAAAGCAAAACTTCCAATCTCCTCACAGCTGCACCAGAGATGGGAGTGGTGAGAGGAAAATGCACAATGAAGTGCTAAACCACACTTTAGGGTTATGTCTGAACAAGCTCAGAGTTTTATATTTACTTTGTGTCAGGTTCTGCTTAGATGTGAAATGTCATTATACAATCCACTCACTGTGCAAGTTTGAAATAATAATAATAATAATAATAATTATTATTATTATTATTAGTAGTAGTAGTATTTAAACTTCTATCCCATCTTTCCACCCAAAAGGAGCCCAAGGCAGCAAAAAAAGGACAAAACACCAAAAACATCTTAAAACATCTCAAAAACAGAACTTCTTAAAAGCATTTTAAAAATAAAACATGTTAAAAAATCTTTTAAAAAATCTTTAAACACATCCTAAAAAGCAATTCCAAAACCGACACAAACTGGGATAAGGTCTCTACTTACAAGGCTTGTTGAAAGAGAAAGGTCTTCAGTAGGCATCAAAAAGATAACAGAGATGGCACCTGTCTAATATTTAAGGGAAGGGAATTCCAAAGTAGGGTTGCCAGGTTCAAAGCCTGAGACTGATCCTGTATCTTTAGGCTGGGCCTGGCAACCAAGAGGTCTTTTGTATCTTTAAAAGTTGTGCAGGGGGAAGGGAGAATTCCTCCTTGTGTTTTTTCCCATTACAGGGTTGCAAGAACACCTGCATGTATGTGGCTGACTTTCTCTTCTCCTAAAGATACAGGATTAGTCTCAGGCCTTGAACCTGGCAACGCTATTCCAAAGGGTAGGTACTACTACACTAAAGGTCCACTTCCTATGTTGTGGGAAATAGACCTCATGATAAGATGGATCTGCAGGAGGCCCTCGTCCAGTGAATGACTGGGTATATAAGGGATTACACAGTCTTTCAGGTATCCTGATCCCAAACTGTATAGGTCTTTGTATACCAAAACTGGCACCTTGAACTTGGCCCAGTAGCTAATAGACAGCCAGTGCAATTCTTTCAGCAGCAGGGTAACGTCTGCAATATCCTACCCCCACAAGCAGCTATGCCATCGCATTTTGCACCAGCTTCCTGACCAACCTCGAGGGCAGCTCCACAGAAAGTGCATTACATATCTACATTCTACTAACTGCACATCAATCATGAGAGGAGTGGCCTGTCATCCTTGAGTTTCAGTACTTTGAACTTTATACATCTATGTTAGACCACCATACAAAATAAAGGATGCCTCTGATTTCAGTGCATTATTCCACACAACCTAATGTTTTTTGTTGTGACAACCTTTTCCCAACTGTCTTTCTTTAAATATTTAATCTGCTAATCCTATTAGTAAATTGTACATAATCAAGATACTCAGACATATACTATAGGTTTATTCAGGCAGTTGCTTGCATATAAATGTTACACACGAGCAACGATGATTATGGTTCTCCAGCTCCCCGACCCCCCACCATCAATATGCTGCTGTTTTCCATGAGTTGGAGAGTAAATCTAAAGCAGTGAGCTTTCTCTATTCCTAGAAACTCCGAGTGGTTTAGAATCCTGCAACACTGGGACTCTGTATCATGCAGGGACCCTCTGCAAATAAGAGGCAGCTCTCCACTTCAGGGTGAAAGAGGAAGGCTTTTTGTAGAAAAACAAAAGACAGCTGAATAAGTTGGTATGGTTCCCAACAAGTTTGAGTATATGCTTTATCAAGGGAAATGTCTTTATGTCCTCTATAAAAACTGCCTGGGATAATCCTTCGGTCTAAAATACTGCAACGCCCAAACTTGGGTTGGTATTATGTGAACTACAACATGGCCTTTGCAGCCAAACAAATACTCTTTCTACTGGTTCAGCAGTGGTTTGTAGGTGGCTCATTAGCCAATAGAATAACCAAGGCCAACACATATCCAAAGAAACTGGCCAGGTGGAGGGGAGAACCCCAAGGCAAATTTCTTTGAAAAGCTACACTCACTTTCCTCATTGGATTCCTGGCTTTCTGAACTTTGCTTTAGTATGTTTACTTCCTTTCCTTATTATTCTTGAATTCAAAGTAATTTCTACAAATATTAAACAATTGGCAAAATTACTAATTTCAACATTCCAAATGTCTAATTTGAAATGAATATCTAATATGAAATTTAACCCTAAAAAATGGGTGCTTCAGAGCTGATGGCATCTATTGAATCTTGAACTTTGGCAGGCATCAAAAATGAAAGCTCCTAAAAAGGCAGATACCAAATTCTGTCACTTACTACATACCACTGCAGGTCAGCTATCAAATATGAAATGCCATTCCATGTCAGCTATCAAACACTTGTTATATATATCAAGTACCATCAGATGTAAACATTTCAAACATTAAGCAAATATTCAGCAAACGTTTGACTATTCATAGGAATGAACATCTGAAGCTGCTTTTATACTGAATCAGACCATTGGTCCACCTAGCTCAGTACTGTCTACACCGATGTGGAGTGACTCTCCAGGATTTCAGACAGGAGTCTTTCCCAGTCCTACCTGGAGATGCCAGGGGTTGAATGTAGAACTTCCTGTATGTAAAGCATATATCCAGCAAATATTCAAACAAAAATTCCCAGGAGAGAATTCTGAAGAACAAATTCATTTCAGCTGTACTCTACACCCTGCTAACTACTACCTCTGAGCTATATGATTTCCTGCTCCTAGTTCCATCCTCCTGCTGTCTTGGCCAGGTCATTACCTTCACCCCCCTCTCAGTCTTCACCCATTAGAACCTTATCTCAGTTGGAAGGATTCTTTCCTTCCTGCCTAATCTGTTCTTACTTTGATAGGCGTATCTCAATTTTGATCTCAGTGAGACCAGCAAAGATGTTCCTGTGCAGATTCAACACTGAAAATACTGGTGACATATTGTATTTGAATGCTCAAAATCCCTTCTGACATAACACAGAAATGGCACTTTTATCTGATAAAGATCAAGTCTTAAAACTATAATCTAAATCAATCATGAGGTCTGTGGCCGTATAATAAAATTTGTATTGTGTATATTGTACTTACCAGAGGTAGTCAGCATCACCTGGAAACACCAGGACAAATTCAGAGGGCTGGATTTGACCTTTAAATCCCTAATTAGTTGGGCCCAAGCTATTTATTGGATCAGCTATACCCATATTATCCTGCCCACACCTTAAGATCTACTGTGGAGGCTTTCCTCATGTGTCCATCCTCTAAGTTGGTAAGGTGGGTAGGCATGAGGGAGAGATCCTTCTCTAGGATGGCCCCATGGCTTTCCCCTCCATGCACCAAATCGCTACACTGCAGGCTTTTCGGAAGGCCCTGAAAACTTACATTTTTCAACTGACTTTCCAGGCATGATGCTTGTTAGTGGGTGACAGTCTGATTCAATTATGTTCTCTCTGGTTCTATATTTTTTAAAGTTGTGTTCATTTGTAGTGTTTGAAAGTTTCAAATTTTGCACTATTTTTTAAATCTTTTGTTTCATTTCTAAGCAGCTTTGGACAGTCATTAGCCCCAGTGGCCTAAAAGTAAAAAACCCTATATAAAGATGACAATATATTCACACCAAATATATTTTAAGGAACTGGTTGAATTTGAAACTCATAGTGCATAGTCATTTCAGCTCTGCTCTTAATCTATATAATTTAGTACATCTTAAATTGGTCTGTACAGTTAAATAATCCATAAAACAGTAAATATTCAGAGACAGAAATAAATAATAAGCAAGATTCTATTATCAGAAATAAATATTTTTCAGGGATTTGGGACAGCTATCCTAGACAGAGTTTGTCTTCCCTTTTGACATAGGCTAGAAGTCTTGGGATGCTTCTGAATCTACAGCTGCAGGTGGTCAATCCCATATGATAAAACGGGTTGCACCCTTTTTAGTCAAACGGAGATTGGCAACCACCATTCATAACATCATTGCCCCAACACTATTGTGCTGCAATTCTCTCTACATCCAGCTACCTGGGAAGCTATTGGGAAGCTTCAGCTGTTGTAGAATGCAATCATCTACTTACTAATGTGCGAGAAGATACTAGGAATGTATTACATCAATGCTTCAGAATACAGACGGTCACCCTGTTATTTTGGGGGCACATATAAAGCCCACCTCACTCCTGTGTCCCATTGTAGTTACCAAGACTAATCAATCTTGCCAAGTTCCCACCACAAGGGTACACAGAAAAGGTGCTTGGCATTTCCCTCTTCCCCTGTCCCTGCCTCCTATATGGTGCAAGACATAGAATTTCTCTCCTGAAACCTCAGCCAGAGTCAAAACTGGCATATCTTTTTGGAAGTTTGTAAGAGTATAGTCTGGTTTTAGGTGTGGTGTTGATCATTTTAATGTTGTTGTTGTTTTTACTCATCTTCTCAATCCTTTGACTGTATCTAGATAACAGATAAAATCTAAATAAATAACTTTGCTTGAAAGTGTGCCCCTATACACATGGACACTATGTCTGGGATCACAGCTCAAATGCTGACTGATGCATTATATTAAACTATGGAAAATATCATATAGTATATCTGAATATGTGAAGAACTGTTAATTCATGCACACTGCTTGAAGGTTTTAGAGGTTTGTCAACAAAAATATTTGCAACTACATTACTGAGTTAGTGGAATTTTAGATATACCTTATGCAGATTTCATGACATCAAATTTTCAATATAAAGCAATGGCAATCCTGCAAGGCCAGTTAACTCAATAGAACTTTCCATTATTTTAGACTACATTCAGATTTATTGCAACTGTGCCATATTTGAATGTCAAATCTTATCACACATCTAATACAAATAAGAATAATAAAATAAATAGATTTGAGGTTTTTAATAGGCTTCTTCCATTTGGAGGAGGAGGGAAAGGAGTATGAAACTGATTTTCCAAACTCATGTTTTTTAACTTCTGTATTTACAAAGACATTTTGAAAGCTAATAATAATTTTAAAAACAGGTAAAATTAACTCCTCCTGTGATGCGCCTGGACATTTAAAAAATGATTAAAAATATATTTTAGATCAGCTTTTTTTCCACTATAGGATGCTTTCATAGGATAATACAATTTGTAACTGAATCTGTTACAAAGTTTGTATTCCATTCTATAAAAGATTTTCAAGCAGTTTTTACAGAATTGTTAAGGGTTACTGGTTATTTTAATTTTGTCCTAACCTAATGTTAGAAATTTAAAGATTATGAATTTTATATTCTGAGTTTCTTTTCCCCCTGTGGTATGGAATAAAATATTTGAAATTTGAAAGTTATGGATAATTAATCACCTTGAACTGAACTGAGCACCAAGCAAATAGCATAATGCTAATAGTAATCACTCTTTTGGAAATGAAGTTGGATAAGAAGCAGGAAGTGGTTTCCTGACCACATGTCACAATTTCCAAGGTCATCTCATATGATCAACCCACACCATCATCAGTATATCCAAACAATTACATGGAGGAGTAAAGTTAACAGTTTCCTAGTGCTGATATTTGCATTTGAGGCTAAGGGCTGAAATAAGACACAGACATGATTGCTGGGTTGTACTATGGGCTTCTTTTATTGAAAACCTTAAATGAACCTGCAGGGAGAAAACTGTGGATTTGGGAGCCAGCTATCAAATATCAGGCCATACCTAGAGCTATTGGGGCCACCAGCCTCTGCTGGGTGAAGGCTAAGCCATTCTGCCAACTCCTTACCCCAGCCAATGACAGGGCCATTCATCCACCAGCACCCAAGTTCAATTCATGCGATCCAGACCAGTATGTGCCACAATCAGAGAAATCTGCTGGAGTGAGGAGATCCAGATAACTCAAACAACCAAATCAAGGTCATACTGATCATGTCCATATTTCTTTCCATCATATGGCATGAATAGCAGTAAATATAATAGTACTAATGAACAAAATAACAACTAATAATAAAATAGATTAAAAGGAAAAGCACTGTCATAGGATGGCTCTTATTGAATTTGCAAAAATCTGTATTGGCCAGATTGGAAGAAAGACTACTGAACATACACTTCCTTTGCTGTCTTTTGCTGACATGTAATACAACAAATGATAAATATCACTCACAACAAACAGAAGCCTTCACTGCACACCCACACAGCCTAGAAATCACAATAGAATGAAAAAGCATAGCCAAGTGACGATAATAACTCATTGCTGAAATACAGTAATGATTATAGCCATGATTCATAAGTAGTTAGAGCTTGCTGGGTTGAATACCCTTGCCTCACTTTGAACTTTAAGAAGATTCTCGGCAACTGCCAGAATGACATTGACTAGTATCACCAATATTTTATACTTTTCCTTATACTTTGTCCAATTAAATTCAGAAAAAGGTGTCCTGAAAGAATCTCATATTTTTCCTTACGTAAAGGCAGTAGCTGATTTTCCACTATTAGTGTTTGGAGGCCTTTCAACATGAAATAGAAGGGTAGTCACTTAAGCAGTCAATAGTGAGGAACTAAATCTTATCATTCACATGGCAAATTAATTCTGCTGGGGATCATGTGCAGGTGCATAATATGACATTTTAGTGTAAGAGCTGCTTCATACAGCAACCTTAAAACCCTGTTCACACAACACAATTCATCCCATGGTACTTAATTTTTCTTCAGTGTATAATTCTAAACAAACTATGCATATAAAGTTTCAGTGACTTGATGTTCTTATGAGTAAGGAATTCCCTCAAATCTCGAGCACGTTAATGCAAGGCTCTTTATCATGTTTTGCTTGTGGTGGTGAAGCCTGAGACATCAATTGGCTCAGCTGCTGTGAAGGCTTGGAATGTTCACTAACATGCCAAGTGCTAGTGAGCAAAGCTGTCGGAATGTTTGCAATCCAATTTCTGCACCCACACACAGTAAAGCAAATTGTGTGGGAGCAATGAATACAGAAAGGCTTGTGTGGTTTTAAAATTGGCCACAACTTTATTGGTCACAGTTTATCAGATTTTGGCATGGCACAGGGCAAAGATCTAATTATTGGGCAGTTCAACTGCTGGCCATTGTCACCCTCCCAGTCTGAATGCTGCATCAACATTCAGGGAGCTGGCTGACTCAAAGGCCCACCATGGAGTGTGCCACTTTTGTGGGCTCTACAATCAACTTTGGAGTGTGGTAGCCATACCAGTCCCCTGAGCTGGGGCTGAGGCCATAGTGTGATGCCCCCAGACACTTTATGGGGATCCCTCCATCAGAAAACAGGTTCCCCACCACTGCATGCCCCAGCTATGGATCCTGCCCAATACCTTCCCTGCCTGTAATACAAGTTCTAACATACAGCTCCTTCAATTTCTAATCCCAAAATTGCTATAGGGATTGCAAAAAAACCTCCACAGCACCTAGACCTCCTCCTCCTCATCATCATCTTTATCGTCTGCCGTTCATCAGCAGATTCCAGGGTGGGTTACAGCAATATTAAAATTCAGTATTAAAATCAATCAAAACAAATTACATTCACAAGAATAGGGTGCGTCCTGAAAACATACATCTCAAGTGCCAATTTGTGGGTAAAATTCCTTCCCAGACCCATCAACTAGCAGCTAACGTCTGACCACAGCAATGACAACAGTCAATTATGAAGGGTGGCTGAGGAAGTTGGTGACAGCAGGGCCAAAGCCCAAGCCCAGGCCTGGGTTTTCTCCCCTAGTTCTGCTCCAAAGGCTTTCCTCCTCTCCTGAGCCTGCCAATTGGGTGAGACTTGCCTGGGTCACACTGTGGCCAGGTGATGTGGCAGCTGGCAACCATGTAGAACAGCAGCTCCCTTCCGCCCTACACACACACACTAGGGGGCATAAAACGTCTTTCAATGGGCTATGAGGAACCATGACTTCTGTGAGGGAAGGAGAATTTGACCAATCTAACTAGGATTAAATCCTCATCCAGAGTTCAAGGACAGAAACTTTGAGGAGCAGGTTGAGGAGTCAAAAGAGTTCCTTGGAAGTAGGGAAGTTAGGAAGGAGGAGGAAGCTGAAGGAATAGTACGGAATAGACAGGTTGATAAATAAGAATCCAAGATGATGGAAAGGGAAGAAGGATGTTGAGGAAAAGGGCAGAAAACACATGGGAGTAAGACAAAAGTGTGCCTATGAGAGATAGAAGTGGGGCTGAATTTCACACTAAACTGATTCACACAACACGCTAGTCAAACTTTGACTTAGCGGCATCTCAGAAACACATGGGATCCCACAGCAGAGCTTCATAGCCGCTTTGCTGTACCCCAGTCCTTTTTGCTACTGTGTTTGACTAAGCAAAAGGCAAGGTTTGGGTTAGTATGTCTTATCTTCCAAACCAAAGCTCACAGTTAAGCTGTGTCCTCACCTGAGTTCCAGTTTGGATGACACACTATGCCAAAACTTGGATTTGCTTCACGGCACAGCACAGCATACAAAAGGACCAAGGAGAGACTCCTTTCTGGGAGTCTGCCTAGGCCACGGTCTAGCCAGCTTTTTGTAAACAAAGCCAAGATTGATGTGACATTGACCTGACGCAATTAATTATTTTCTACAAAAAGGGCTTAAGACAAGGGAACTGCAAAACAGTAAAGTCTGGCATGGTTAAAGCATTTCAAAATGGCTAAATACAATGTAGTATACTTACAATACCAAGCAAAAGAGGGTAAATGTATAATGTATCATAGACTGGACTGAATAAAGTTACTTATTTCTAGGTCATTACTGATACGAACAAACACATCAACATGTCCCATAAAAGAAGAGGAGTGCTCGTTTGAGTAAAGGCACTTCATGAGAACGAGAGTCAGCTGCAGGTTATGGAGCAAAACTTCTTGAGATTTTTAGATGTTAAATAGTGTTGCAGTTCCCCATGACTAATCCCAATAAACCTTTGACAAATATAATAACATTGGAAGTCTTAACATGCTTTAAAAAAACCTAAAAATTTGGTCAAATGGCTACTCAGAGAGGCTCTGGAAACTTGGATATACTGCACTACAGAAAATTGGGAAATAGAAATCAAATCAGCATCCCATAAGGGATTAGTTCTATCGAGGCCACAGAAAATTTAAGTCAGAAAAATATCAGTCTAGTTTAAAGGAGAGAAAGAAAAAACATTGTAAATCTTATTATCTGAACAGAGACCTCTAAAGCGTCAGATATGGTTTCAAAATAAGGGAAATATATAATATCCAAAATATTGTTTATGTTCCATGAAACAATCTGTCTTGTATTAAACAAGCCAGCTGCATCAAAGTATCCAAAACACTAAGATTTAAAGTGTACTGTACATATATCACTGTGTTTTGCTCTTCTAAGTATATCAGATCAGGCACCAATCCTATAACAAAGGGCATGCCTGCAAAAAGTCCTAGGACAAAGTTGCTGAGAAACATTCAAGAAAAAGCCATGCCAGTGAATACTGAACAAGGCTGGTCAAGAAAAGTAGATTCATATTTTCAGCTGCAAAATAACAATTGTAATACAAGGCTATATTTATTCCTGTCTGAACTGCATTAAAATGTAACACTGAAGTCAAATTCTGTAAATTGTAATATAAGTTACTCATATGCTGTGGACTTGGAAGAAGAGATGAAAGAACAAAAGACACATATATCATGTTAGTTTATGAATTTCCCTTAAAATATGCACAAGTAATAAATGGGAAAGGATTGGGCCCCTCCTCACAAGCATTTTGTGTAAAAAAGGCATGTGCCATTCATTATATCGGTGAAATTTGCATGAATTTTGTTACTTGGGGATCTGTACATAACAAATGTTTCAGGTTTACTTTTTTTACTTGCCTGTCTGCTAAAGACCTTCATGGGAACTAGGCCAAGCAACACTGTTCATCTTTTGAATAGGAGGGAAAACAAACAAATTGGAAAATACTGTAGTGATACTGTTAACGTGAAAGTCCAGGCACTGCTAAAGCAGCACAACCAACTAATAAAGCATATGATTGTAGCCTTTTTGAATGTGGCCAGACTTAGCTGGGACTTTTTAAACCCAATACGATGAAGAGGGAACTTAAAAAAACCCATGGAAGACTCTGAATTGGACTGGAACAATGGTACTGTGGGAAGGTAGAGATTTAACTCTTCTCTTCATCATGTGATGATAGATGTTAAGTATGTATCCCTACCCCCACCACCACCACCATGCAGCAGGATAAACAGCAGCTACCAGGGGAGAGGCAGGTGATTTAAGAGTGCAGTCCTATGAATATTTAGACAGACGTAAGTTTCACAATGTTCAGTTGGGTTTATCCTCAGATAAGTGTGCACTGGACTGCTGCTTTAAAATAGGAAAACCTCCTCCTCCTTCAATACAGTTAGCCCCCATGGCTGCTACTAAATATATATAAATGAAAATCTCCCAGGTCTGATCTTAACCCTGCAATAGCTGACTGAGATTTGTAGAGCTGAAAATTAGAGCACCAGTCTATCAGAGTAACTGAAAGAATACTATGCCAGATGCTTATCTGCCATATATATCCATCAAACCACCTTACACATTATATCCACTGGTGCTGTCTGGCTCTTTTCCTTTCATACAGCTGGCTCTGAACATGGCCAACTTATATACCTAGGAGGTTACTGCGTTCAGCAGGAGAGTTTCTCCTTTAAGCCCCATAACTAGATGAAGCCCATACCACAGTAACGCGAAGCAGGAATTTCAGTGTGGCTGCCCCTGTTCTATGGAATAATATCCCTGTTGAGCTATAACAAGCACTCACTATCTTCACTTTTCGGAAACAATTGAAGAAGTTTTTGTTTTGACAAGTTTTTGCAGCTGGATGAAAAGGTTTCTGCCTTGTTTTTAAACCAATGTTGTCAGGCATTTTAGCATGTGTTTTTACATTGTTTTTTTAAAAAAGTGTTTTTAAATTTGTATATTTGTTTTTAATGTTTTTAATTGTTGTAAACCGCTCAGAGAGCTTCGGCTATGGGGCAGTATACAAATGTAATTAATAACAACAACAACAACAACAACAACAATAATAATAATTCTTTAACCACTAATGAATATGATATTGTACTGATTATTTGCTTGCTGGCTTGAATGACACAAAGACAGAACATAGATATATTAATAAACTGATATGCTAGTGAAGCTCTCTGAGCTTCAGTTTCAGAAATGAACTTCAAGGGATCATAAAAGCCTAACTCAAATGAGAGGAGAGGTTTACAAATCCCAACATTCAACTCAGATTAAGATCTTAGATGTGATAAAAATACCTGCCTTGTGTACTATCCATCTCCACCAGCCCTGTCTGCCCTCATAAGCCCTCCTCACTATCCTCAGCCCCCCAAATACACTCCCCCTTCCCTTTACTTACCAAGTAGCAGTGATGGGAATAGCAGCAATGACACACAAGGAGAGAGAAGGGAGATTTTTTAAGCTTCTTCATCATGGTGTGCTGATTAGCAGCACGCTGGAGTGCAAAATCTGGCGGACAATGGAAGAACTATATCTCCAATAGTAACTTCTGACATACTTATTAGCAGTATGTTAAAGGGTAAAAGCATGTCAGGGTGATAGAGAAGAAGGAAATGATGGGGGGGGACTTCTCCTCTCCCCACACACTGCTGCCATCATTCCCACTCTCAAGTTAAAGGTAAGAAAAAGTTAGGTGGGAAATAACTTTGATGGCTACAAGGATGACAGGTATGGGAGAATTTTTTTCCTGAGCCGTTAAACTGGTTCAAAAAAATGATCCAAGATCTTTCATGTCTATACAGATTCTGCAGACCTTGCTACCCACAAAAATAAAAGCACACAGCTCTACAGCCATGTATTAAGGGCTACCAGGTGCTTGAGAATTACATGACCTGGCTCTGGGAGCAGGATTGTCATTAAAAGGATAACAAATTGTCTTTCTTTTGAGAGAGGGCATTATTATATTGTATCACCCCTGGGGTTGTGGGAGTGGTAGCTTATGGACTTTCTGCTTCAGACACTAAAATGTCTTGAGCTATCTCTGGTGGGTTGGCATCCATGGCTAGTGCTCTACTTTCATCCAGTAGTAGATGGTGTGGCAGGGTGTTGCCACTTACCTGACCTCTGATCGCTTGTATTGCTGCTGCTTACCAGAAGGGAGAAGGGCAGGGGTGAGGCAGTGGGGAGATTGGTGCAGTAAAATCAGATCAGTCGGAGCCCTAAATTGGCTCCCCAACTGCATTTGGACTGCACTAATCTTGCTGCTGCCTAGCCTCTCCTCTATCTCCTGGTAAACAGCAGCCATGTGACCAATCAGAGGTCAGGTGACCTGTGCCGCCCACCATGCCATCTGCTACTGCTTTCAACTTAGTGGATCACAAATATGCAGACCCAGTTTTTACCTCTGGCCATCCTTTTGATAGCATTACTTTCTTAAATGTCAGAATAGTTTCCAAAATAAAATAAGGGGAAATGGTTTTATGTAGAACTCACTATTTTATATTATACAGCAACCTGCAAGGTGACAATGTTTCAATTTTATTTTAGCATAAATTTATAGAGATATTAAGTCCTGCATAACAAACCAAAAGGAACTGATTAGTATAACTAGTGCTCATATACTAGATGAAATAATGTCATTAAGAGAGGTTTTTTTTACAATAAAGGTAAAGGTGTCCCCTCACTTATAGCGCGAGTCGTTTCCAACTCTTAGGGTGACATCTTGTGACGTTTACTAGGCAGACCGTATATATGGGGTGGGATTGCCAGTTCCTTCCCCGGCTTTTCTTTACCCCCCAGCATATGCCGGGTACTCATTTTACCGACCACGGATGGATGGAAGGCTGAGTGGAAGGCTGGCTTGTCATGTTGTGCAATATTCTAACTATATAGCTGGGATTTTGTAATTATTGCATGTACTGAGTACAAACAATCTTGCATGTATTCTAATTCAGCAAGAATACACAAAAGTAATCACACACTTGCTACTCAGAGACTCACTGGGCTTCAATAATGCATGACTTTGAAATGACACCTCTTGATTGAAGGATTATTTGAATTTGTCATTGAATCCTTATCTAATTTTAAAAGATTTCTCTTGTTTAAAAATGCCCTAGAAATGAGTGATAAGGTTGACAGTGGAGAATTATTATATTGTAGCTTCATAAAGCAAAACCGGGATTTTCAGTGACAATTTTTATTTTTTTTATTCTTTTGCATTAGCAAGCAAAAAGCTGAAAATGTTTATCACATTTTAATGTAGCGATACTATTCAAAATACAAAACCTTATCATAATGTTGGATCTTTTGTGATGTTAGGGAGAATGCTACAATGAAATGGAAACCTTTTCATGCTAAGTAAGTTTGTAGTGCTTGATGAGGATTCCAACTTGTTTTCTTGGTTTTGTTTTTAGACAGAGCTTGGCTCAAGCACTTTCTAAGTAGCTCACGTCAACTAAAATATACTGGCCTGGTTTGCACATCACAATAAGCCACAGTTTGTCTTAAACCATAGTTTAATTATGAATGTGGTTCCCCTCATAGCTTCTCTCCCCATGCAGCTCAAACAAGCCATTGTCTGGCTTGTCATGTTGTGCAAAATTGGACCATGGTTTTGTTTCAAATAAACCACAAGAAATTAACCAAGATAGTTTTTATTTCTGGCTTACCACATCATGGCAAGCCATACCATAGCTTGAGCCTCATTGGTGCCACATGGTGGGGAAGAAGCATGGGTGATGATGGTGGACCATCACATCCATTACATTAAAAATATGTTGAGTTTTAATTGCATTTAATTGCTCCTTTTATTTCTCATTTTGTATTTTATGGCATTACAATTTGAACTGTATGGAATTCAAACGGCAATATAATAAAATACAATATATGAGAATAAAAGAAGCAATAAAATAATGAAAAATCATTCAGCACAGCGCATTACAATTGCGAAAACAGGCAGAAAAATAATTAAGTAGTCTGTCAAGTCCTTCAGCAATTTTCAAGTGCTCCATGGGGGGAAAAAGTTTAGGAACCACTAGCCTAGACCCAAACCCATATAAAATAAAAGACCAGCAGCACTAAAGCCTTAACATGAAACAAAATATAAATATATAAAATCCAGGGATCTAAAAAGCCTTGGCAAATGCAAGGTCTTCACCTGGAACCACTGGCATAGATCCTAAGATAAATTAACATATCTTGCCCCAAAAATCAACAGGTAAGTCTTCGTGTGTTTTTGCTGAACACTTAAAAATCCCCAATATTCACATAGATAATATTCAGAGAAAAAATAACTGTAATTAAATGTAATAAAAATGTAACTGTAATTAAATCTCATAGCAAAAAAGTGAAAGGATTGTAAATCAGGATGAAAAAGAAATAAAATAAGATAAAACTATAATTTACCGAATCACACCTTGTAAACAAATTGGTTCCTAAGGGCCCTTGCAAAAGTTTTACCTTTTCACCTAAACCAGCAATTCCCAAACTTGACAATTGATGGAAGTCTTGGTGGACCACTTAATTATTTTTCTGCCTGTTGTAGCAATTGGAATGTGCTGTGCTACATGATGTACAATTTTTAATTGTATTTTTACAGACATGCCACAGTCCACTTGAATAAAGTTTGTGGACCACCATTGGTCCATGGACCACAACTTGGGAACCCTGACCTAAACTTGAGGATGTGAAATACAAAACACCCTGCATATTAACACTGATTGATTGCATACAATAATGAACAATATTTTTTTTTTAAAAAAGGATTGCCTTGTATTTAGTCCTAGCCACTATAGGGTTGCCAGGCTCAGGGCCTGAGAATGATTCTGTATCTTTAAGAGAAGAGAAAATTCAGCCAAGTGCAGGTTTTCTTGCAATTCTGTAATGGGAAAAACCACAAGGTGGAATTTTCCCTTCCCCCTGCACAACTTTTAAAGATACAGAAGACCTTTTGGTTGCCAGGCCTGGCCTCCAAGACGTCTTCTGTATCTTTAAAAGTTGTGCAGGGGGGAAGGGAGAATTCCACCTTGTGGTTTTTCCCATTACAGTGTTGCCAGAACACCTGCACTTGGCTGACTTTCTCTTATCCTAAAGATACAGGATCAGTCTCAGGCCCTGAACCTGACAACCCTAGTCTCAAGCTATGGTCTGAAGGCACATGAGGCTAACATACTGCTTGAAGCTAAGCAGGATCAGGTCTGGTCAGTGCCTGGATGGGAGACTGCCTGGGAACCATATGTAAGCTGCCTTGGGTTTCTATAATGAAAAGAAAGTATAAATGTAATAAATAAATAATGTATGGGTGGGCAACCTTTTTTTCTGCTGTGAGCCTCTGGGGTAATCTGTCACGGGCTGTATGAGCAGTGGATGAAGCCAGAGCTGATGATAGGCTCCCATCTGTTGAAATTTTGATTATAAGCTGCTCAGGGAAGGGCCTTAAGTGTTTTGCTTTTTTCACTCTGTAAAGCACCCTATACATTGATGGTACACTAAAAAAAAATAGGCATATTCTGTGCATGACATATTTGTTCCAGCAATCCTAACTTTTAATCCCCTCCTTTTGTATGTTCAACATGTGTTACAGTAGGATAAAGGAAATGGACAACATGGGCCCCAAAACAGTGCACAACCACATACGAGGTACAAGTAAGGCAGAACTGACAAGATGACTACCACCAAAACCAAACTAGTATGGTACAGCAGGTTTTTGTTGTTGTTGTTATGTGACAGGTATTATTAATATTTCGTTGGGCAGAGACTATGCCTTTTCCTTGGAACCATGTACCCTCTGCCTCCATGTCTACAGCAGTATCAAATCTACTGGTAAAGTATTACACTAGTAGCTTAGGGTTGCCAGGCTCAGGGCCTGAGAATGATTCTGTATCTTTAAGAGAAGAGAAAATTCAGCCAAGTGCAGGTTTTCTTGCAACACTGTAATGGGAAAAACCACAAGGTGAAATTCTCCCTTCCCCTGCACAAGGTTTAAAGATACAGAAGACCTCTTGGAGGCTGGGTCTGGCAACCAAGAGGCCTTCTGTATCTTTAAAAGTTGTGCAGGGGAAGGGAGAATTCCACCTTGTGGTTTTCCCCATTACAGTGTTGCAATAACACCTGCATGTATGTGGCTGACTTTCTCTTCTCCTAAAGATATAGGATCAGGATCAGGCACTGAGCCTGGCAACCCTACTTATAAGCCTCAGAGGGGAAACTTGGAAGGTGCGAATGAGGATCAGCCCGGCTGGGAAGGCAACCTAGGACCTAGGGAATATAGGGACTGTTGGAGTGGGATAACTTGGCTATTTTTTGTTCCCTCAATTATGAATCTGACAATTCATCATTGTCTGACAATAAGATGGCAGAACTGTCTAGTGGAGGTTTCTGAGGAGGTTGGGCTCCTGAAAATGGAGATTTCTTTAGTAGAATTTCATCAGCTGAAGTAACTGAGACATGAAAGCTGGTTGACTGAAAATACAGTTCTGCAATATGCAGCACAAGGACTCTGGCAAAGTCACCACATGGCTAGGTGGGGTCATACAAGTGACTTTACAGAGTAAGAAGGAAGAGAGTGGGGTGCATATGCAAGGAGTATTTTTCATTGGATCCTGAAAGTTATAAAAGTGGCCCTATCCCCCCACTCCCAGCATCAGCACAGTGAAGTACCTATAAACAGCTTTCTTTAAAGCTGCTCTTTAGAAGCAAGATATGATAAGCTGAACATGCTATTCAAGGTTCTTGTATTAATTCACAAGGCCCTTAACAACTTGGATCCAGGATACCTCAAGGACCACCAGATCCCTTATATGATCGTCGCCAGAAGGTAGTACTTGGGGAACATTGCTCGACACCTTGGACTCTCCATTGTGGAGTCCCTCAGGGGTCGGTTTTGTCCCCCATGCTTTTCAACATCTACATGCAGCCTCTGGGTGCTGTCATCAGGAGTTTTGGAGTGTGTTGCCACCAGTACGCTGATGACATGCAGCTCTATTTCTCCTTTTCATCTTCTGCAGGTGAGTCTGTGGATGTGCTGAACCATTGCCTGACCGCGATAATGGACTGGATGAGAGCTAATAAACTGAGACTCAATCCAGACAAGACTGAGACACTGTTGGTGAATGCCTTCCCTGCCCAGATGGTGGATGTTTACCCTGTTCTAGATGGGGTTACACTCCCCTTGAAGGAACAGGTTCGTAGTCTGGGGGTTCTTTTCGATTCTTCCTTGTCTCTTGAGGCTCAAGTGGCCTCGGTGGCAAGGAACGCGTTCTACCACCTTCGGCTGGTAGCCCAGCTATGCCCCTATCTGGACAGGGATGACCTCGCCTCAGTTGTTCATGCTCTGGTAACTTCTAGGTTGGATTACTGTAATGCGCTCTACGTAGGGCTGCCCTTGAAGACAGTTCGGAAGCTCCAGCTAGTGCAAAACGCAGCAGCCAGACTGCTGACGAGGACCAGCCGGTCAGCGCATATAACACCTGTTCTGGCCCGTTTGCACTGGCTACCCATCTGTTTCCGAGCCAGATTCAAGGTGCTGGTTTTGACCTATAAAGCCTTACACGGCGTGGGACCGCAATATCTTGTGGAACGCCTCTCCCGCTATGAACCTACCCGGTCACTTCGCTCAGCATCTAAGGCCCTCCTCCGGGTACCAACCCATCGGGAAGCCCGGAGGACAGTTACTAGATCTAGGGCCTTTTCTGTAGTGGCCCCCGAACTGTGGAACAGCCTCCCCGAAGAAGTACGCCTGGCGCCTATGCTTCTATCTTTCTGGCGCCAGGTTAAGACCTGGCTATGCTCCCAGGCATTTTAAGCGTTTAATGTTATAATTTTAAATTTTCTATTTTCTTTTGTTGCTGCTTGTGTTCATTGTTTGTAGGCTGATTTTATTGTGATATTTTGTATTTTAACTTTTTTGTACACCGCCCAGAGAGCTACTCGCTATGGGCGGTTTATAAATGAAACAAATAAATAAATAAAATAAATAAAATGCCT
Source organism: Rhineura floridana (assembly GCF_030035675.1). Classification (NCBI taxonomy): domain Eukaryota; kingdom Metazoa; phylum Chordata; class Lepidosauria; order Squamata; family Rhineuridae; genus Rhineura; species Rhineura floridana. The sequence goes on from NC_084489.1 coordinate 16,523,885, forward strand.
GCCCAGTCATTGAAGTCTTCAGGGAAGTCACTGTTAGTGATTCGCCATGGCTCAGATACAGGGCTTGTATCCAACAGGAGCTGTGCGTTTAGTACTGTGGGCCCAATTTTAAAAAACTACCTTCCAGTTGAGGGCAGACAGGGCAGAACCCCTCCCATATGAACCTCTGGCACCGACTGAAGACTTTTATATTCCAGCAGGCTTTTTAACTGAATTCTGATTTTATAGTTTTAACCAATGTTTATTTTCACTGTATTGTATTCCTTAGAGATGATTGAAGAGAGCCAGTGTGGTGTAGTGGTTAGAGTGCAGGACTACGACCTGGGAGACCAGGGTTCGAATCCCCACACAGCCATGAAGCTCACTGGGTGCCTTGGGCCAGTCACTGCCTCTCAGGCTCAGAGGAAGGCAATGGTAAACCCCCTCTGAATACTGCTTACCATGAAAACCCTATTCATAGGGTCACCATAAGTCAGGATCAACTTGAAGGCAGTCCATTTCCATTTTCCAGAGATGATTGTAGTTAAGCAGTATATAGATTGTCTAAATAAATAAGGTATTGGCTTTAGCTGCCACAGCACAAGCATCTGTAAAAGAAGGAATAGCAGGGAACACATCCTGGTGTCTAAAATGCTATTTTGTGTACAAACAACTGATTTTGCTCTGGATAATAAAAAGGAATTGGAGAACATGCTTGTTCTTGTTTGCTATTATGAAAAAAGCAGGAAATAAGCTGGGATACATTTAGCCTTTTTTTTTTCTAATTCCAGTCCTTAAAATTCATAGCTACAGTTATGTGATAGCAGCAGTCCTAGATTTAAAAAGATAAAAATGAGTACCATATGTATGTTACTACTAGAATCATTTGAAGAATTCTTATCTATCAATTAACAGCAGCAAAAGATGGACGAAGATTGTAGGTGAGGAACCAAAGCTCTAAAGTGGAAACTGATGGAAGCCTTGAACAGTGATGCAGTGATATGAAGTCCAGAGATGAAGATAGATTAATAGTACTGGAGACTGGTAAAGCAATCTGGGTCTTTTGATAAATTTCTTAGATGGACATGTCTAAGGAGCTAATTTTTTAACTTGAGGGTCTGGAAAAAATGGATAATCCTAGCATGAAACATCACTTGAGTAAGATACAGAAATCATAAGTTAACTTTTAACCTGCATTGCTTACATAAAGTGAGCTTCCTGAATAAAAACAATTCTCCATATTTGTTGTTTTCAGGCTTTAGAAACCACTTTCCAGGTTCAGCTGATCTTCTTTGTTAGGTGAAATAGAGCCATTTCACATATTACACTTTTTTACAGTGTAACCTACACAATCTGCCCATTTAAAATTACACGTACATCTAAAAATGTATTAAATACACGTGAATTTAATAAACACATGTTTGCAAGTATGTATATTATAGTGATGCACTCATCAGGGCTGTCTGCTGTCAGCATATGAACCAAGCTGTAGAAATCATTTTGGTCGATGGGATGTACATGTTTCTCTTGTTCAAATATTCTCATTTTCCTTTAATCATCCTCTGTTCTGTCATTGCAAGACTGAACAGTATAGATCAATAAAAAATATAAAGCCTGTTCTTATTACCTTTACACTGAAATCCCCTCCCAAAAGATCTTGCCTTCATTCTACCTTCCTCTAGGGTAGAGATTCCTAAGATTGGGAACAAGGATGGTAGGTCAACAGATTCGTGTCAGCACACCTGGTATTTTCTTATAAGAGAAAACAAGGATATTCTTCCGTTCAATTTTACTGCCCAACCACAGCTGTCATATCTGCCTACTTTAGGTACAGAATACATTTTGCACCAGAAGATTTGTCACTTATTGCTGGATTTCCCACCCACCCCCCACTTTTTTTGGCTTTCTCCTGTAGCAAGTAACTTGATTCACATGTGCCATTTAATTTTTTAAAATTTTCAATAAGCACACATTTACCAAAAATAGCATCACAACAGCACCATCTAATTTCTCCTCACCATTATGCATTCACATATATGCCTGCATGGAAAGGCTTTTATCTGAAATAGCTGCTTTTATTAGGACAGCCAAACCAATTTCCTTTTTGTAGCTTCCACACCCACAAAACAGTTGCAGTCATAGCAGACAGTTCATATTAAATTATTCTGTGCCGTTATGTACCCAAATATAAGATCACATGGATAAAAGAAGTACTGTTTAATTGTGTGAACTTAGTTGTGGCCCCAAGCTACTCTCTTTAACAACCTGAGTATCACTTTGCATGGAGCATCTTGTTAATTCTTTCCCTCAGCTTTTCATACATTATCATCTTTTATTATTTATTTATTTATTATTTGATTTATATCCCACCCTTCCTCCCAGCAGGAGCCCAGGGCAGCAAACAAAAGTGCTAAAAACACTTTAAAACATCGTAAAAAGAGACCTTAAAATACATTAAAACAAAACAACTTTAAAAAAGCTTTAAAAACATCTTAAATAAAAAGGGTTAAAAAACATACTGTTTAGGAAAAAAGGTTTTTTAAAAAAACATTAAAAAGCAATCTCAACACAGAGGCAGAGTGGGATAGGTCTCAACTTAAAAGGCTCATTGAAAGAGGAAAGTCTTCAATAGGCGCCGAAAAGATAACAGAGATGGCTGCTGTCTAATATTAAAGGGGAGGGAATTCCACAGGGTAGGTGCTGCCACACTAAAAGTCCATTTGCAGTTGAGGTGTGAAATAAAACACAGAGACATCAGCTTGGGTTGAACAAGGGCCACTTTATTAAATTACAGCAAACAGAAAACCCAATTTAAAGTGACCTGCAGAGGGAAACCTAGGTGCGGGAACTGACTTTAAGCAAGTAGCTTGCCATACAGCTCTTGGGCGACCAGCCCCTGCTGGGGCAAGGGCAAGCCCATGTGCTTACTCCTTACCCCGGCCACACCTTGTAGGTGAGTAGGGGGGCCTTCCTACGTCATCCCCACCCGGGGCCGGATAACCCTTGGGTAGATGAGATAAGTTGGCTCCAGAGGCAGCCCATATCCTGTCCTCGAGCCAGAAAAGCCCTGACAGACAGGCCTCCGAAACCGCCAATCACCTCCAAAGGTGCCTAAGGGGGCCACCTAGCTGTCCTTACCTATTTCCCTCCCGCACCTTCCTGCACCAGTGTTACAGTGAGCTGCCCAGTAGGGCAGTAACCTTTAAATATGTCAAATTAGCTGAATAGCCAAAACCACCTATTGATCACAACACCCCCTAACCTGATCCCCTCCCACTTCCATAGTGTGGAGCAGGCAAAAAACCTGCCCGCCAACGAGGGTGGGCAGGATAAAAATTCCTACTCAGCCCCGAAGCGACCCCTAGGCACACCATAAAATAGGGAGGGCAGGGTGGGCGTCGCGCTGCAAAGAGGAAGGTAGGAGGGGCGGCTGGACTTAAATAGTTGCAGAAGCCCCGCCCCTCCATCCTGCACGTCGTGCGTGCGTAATAAGGCACGATGTGTGACTTTGCCCCATACTAAGATGGAGGTGGCAGCTTTGCCCCCATCTGCAACCATGCCCCGCTCATCAGCTGCGCGGTGAGCGGGGCGTCTTTTCCTATGTTGTGCAGAGCAGAACTCCTGATAAGATGGTATCTGCAGGATGCCCTCACCTGCAGAGTGCAGTGATCGACTAGGTATATAAGGGGTAAGATGGTCTTTCGGGTATCCTGGTACCAAGCTGTATAGGGCTTTGTACACCAAAACTAGAACCTTGAACTTGGCCTGGTAGCAAATGGGCAGCCAGTACAATTCTTTCAGCCGCAGGGTGACATGTTGGCAATATGCTGCCCCAGTTAGTAGTCTCGCCACCACATTTTGCACCAGCTGCAACTTCCTGACCAACCTCAAGGGCAGCCTCACATAGAGTGCATTACAATAATCCAGCCTGGAGGTTACCAGTGCGTGGACAACAGTGGTCAGGCTATCCCGGTCCAGAAACGGCTGCAGCTGTCTTATCAGCCGAAGCTGATAAAAGGCACTCCTAGCCATGGAGGTCACCTAGGCCTCTAGCGACAAAGATGGATTCAGGAACACACCCAGACTACGAACCTGCTCTTTCAGATGGAGTACGACCCCATCCAAAGGAGGCAACTGACCAATTATCGGAACTAGGGAACCACCAACCCACAGTACCTCCATCTTGCTAAGATTCAGACTCAGTTCATTGGACCTCACCCAGCCCACCACCGAGTCCGGGCAGCAGTCCAGGGCTTGCACGGCCTCTCCCGATTCAGATATTACAGAGAAATAGAGCTGGGTATCATCAGCATACTGCTGACACCTCACCCCAAATCTCCCGATGACTGCTCTCAAAGGCTTCATATAGATGTTAAACACCATGGGGGACAAGATGGTACCCTGCGGCACTCCACAGCACAACTACCAGGGGGCTGAAAGACAGTCACCCAATGCTATTCTCTGAGAGCAATCTTGGAGATATGATCAGAACCACTGTAAAACAGTTTCTCCAATACCCAGCTCACCAAGTCAGCCCAGAAGGATACCATGGTCAATGGTATCAAAAGCGGCTGAGAGATGAGAGATCATATGATAATGCATGTGTGTTTTTGGGGGGGAGGGGATGTAATGTAGATACAGTTTAATGTTAATTAATTTATGTGAGCTAGAAGTTGCAGTTATGGTAGTTATGGTTCTACTTTCAAGGGTCACTTTCAGAAAGTGGTGCTGGGTATGATGGCCACTCGCACATTCCCCAAAAGGAGGAAACACATCTCCCAAAAAGAGGACAAAAGAGAACATGGATTTGCATGTGTACATTTATGTTTAGAAATTTAGAAACAATTAATTACTATAAATAAAAACAGAATACATCTCACCATAGTGGGATGGCTGTGACCAGGAGATCGGCATGTCTACCAAATCTGCTGTCCAGTACTAACTGTTGATATGCAACTTCAAGACCTTCGCTCTCCCTTATTATGGTTCAGACAATACTTAAAACAGAAGACTCCTTCAAACAGAGGACTATCATCTGAAAAGTAGAATGCATGCCAAGCCTAGTGCTTGGGGTCTTCTGGTCAGCTTCATGGCATCTTGTTCCATCTTGTCTCCTGTGCTTTTTATCATCTATATAAAGCCACTGAAAAAGGCCGTCTGAGGATATAGGGTGAAATGCTAGAAGAACACTGACAGCTCTGCTACTCATTTTCATCTCAGTCAGGTGTGGCACACTTGTATATATGTGTCAAGGCAATTTACAAATATATCATAAAACAGCTAAAATTGTTTTTAAAACAGTATAAAATTATTATTATGATTAATTACATTTGTATACTGCCCCATAGCCGAAGCTCTCTGGGCGGTTTACAATTAAAAACATTAAAAACAAATATACAAATTTAAAAACACTTTTTTAAAAAAACAACAATGTAAAAACACATGCTAAAATGCCTGGGAGAAGAGGAAAAAAATGACAACGTTGGTTTAAAAACAAGGCAGAAACCTTTTCATCCAGCTGGAAAAGCTTGTCAAAACAAAAACTTCTTCAATTGTTTCCGAAAAGTGAAGATAGTGAGTGCTTGTTATATCTCAACAGGGATATTATTCCATAGAACAGGGACAGCCACACTGAAATTCCTGCTTCGCGTTACTGTGGTATGGGCTTCATCTAGTTATGGGGCTTAAAAGAGAAACTCTCCTGCTGAACGCAGTAACCTCCTAGGTATATAAGGAATAAGATGGTATCTCAAGTAACCTGGTCCTGCACTGTCCAGGGCCTTATGTGTTACTGTCAAAATCTTGAACTTGGTCCGGTAGCAAATTGGCAGCTAGCACAAATCCCATGAACAAAGTGCTGTAGATAGGTTGAATGATTGTAACCAGACTTTGTATTCTGCTGTTTTGCTGTAGTTGTGGCATTTTTATTCTATGTAATAAAATTGTAAACTGATCTGAAAGAATAATGTATAAATTTTTAAAACAAAATATGTAGATAAGCTTGTACAATTAGTGACCTATCAAGATGTAAATAGCCCATCAGCCAATTATATTGATTTACTAGGCTTCAGTAAATATTATTATTACCACCACCACCATCAACAGAATTATTTTGCTTACTGCTTCAATTCTGCTTTGCTGCCTGCCTGCATTCATCTTGATGGGGCAGACGTGCAGGAGCAATGTAAAGGATCACTGCCAGAGGATTGGGCCATGTGCTCTTTATATCCCATTCAATCATATTATTCTAAAGAATATTAATTATAGGTCCTTTGCTATCATAACAAAAGCATGAACTTTCTGCTCTGTTTTGCACTTGGCCATTGTTTCTACATCGTAGAGGATCTTTAGCTCTATTTTTAATGCTATAATCCCTTTCCTGAGGACCTATGGCTCTCTTTGCATGCTTTATTTGCAAACAAATCCACCCTTGCAGAACACTGAGCCCAAAAAGGACAACAGGCAATAGTTGCAACAAATTTTCACATCAAGAATAACAGAAGTTGTGGGAATGAGACAGAAGAAAACAGACATACAAAATATTGAGCCAAGAGAACAAAACATATTTGGATATATTTTAGAAATACCTGCCCTTCATAGTAACAAGACCCAGAAATCATCTCATCCATCCTGGTTTCAATTTGCAATTCATATTTTTCCCTTCACAAAATGAGTCTACCAACATAGAATGCCCAAATAAATACTCATTTTCCATTCTACTGAAATTAATTTGTATTTTACTTTATAGGCAATCAATATACTCAAGTAGTGCCTTGCAGGCTTAAACAGTGCATCTACAGTCAAAAGCTATTCTCTTCTATCACATTTGCTTAAAACCTTAGGGGGAGTGTTTTGCATATCTGCTAAATCTCTAGGAGTTGTGGAAGCCCATAAAATAACACGGGATCTCCAAGAGACTAATAGAATAACTTTCAAATCAGATCAAATTGCTGAGAAACCAACTTTACACTACCCAAATAGGCTTATAAAGATCGCTAGCATCAGAGTCTTGATAGATTTTGCATCATGAACAGCTCAAACTGTGCACCCTTTTTACTAGAACAGCACTATAGAAATAAATATCAATGGTTTACTAACATGGGGTTGTTTACCACAGCTGTGGAGCTGGATTCAAGCGTCTCTAAAAGAATAAGGAATGTACAATGAATGACCCAGGGCGACTCCAAACATAGCTCTTGGCTGTGATAGTACCAAAGCAGAAGCACATACGGAAGCACCTCAGAAAATATTACATCCTGATTTAGGGACTTAGCACTACTATCTCTTTTTTAGCGCAAGAATAGTAATGCTGAGTATGCCGATCATACTAATCCTTTATCAGCAGTAATTGCCACAGTATTGATTAATCTGAGCCTGTGATCTGGGGGAGGATTGGTGCTCTGATGCAGAGCTGATTGCTATAAAACACGATGTTCTCTGTCTAGCTAGATGTAGACATGCCTGGCTCCTGGTCCACACGTGCAGCAAAATAAGGTGGTAATGACGTAGAAGAATCCTGAGGGACTAGAGTTGGCTGTGTCATTTCAGACCACAGGTAAGGGATGCTACTTTTGAATGCCCCCATGTTAATTAAAAAAAAAAACATCCACAAACCCCTGTGCAAAGAGAACTAGTACATTAGAAAGAGAGGTTCTAGCCCATCTATTTGTTGCTGGGCTGCTTTTCTTTAAAAAAAATAACACAGAAACATTGAAGCTGTCATCCACCTGCAAACTGAAGTGGTACAGTCCACTGTATCACCTCATCTTTTTACCAACTCGTTCTGCTGTATGTGTAGACCAAGCCTAAGTTGAAAACAATGGGGTTTGTTAAACATGAGTAACTGGGTCCATTACTTTCAGCGGTAGAAGACAGATTTCTAAGTATGATGAGATAACTTCAACACACATTCTTTGCAATGAAAACAAATGCCTCTGGATCTAGAGGGCATCTTCAGATGTTCCCCTCTTCTCTTCCTTCTCCCTCCCATCCCTTTTTCCTTTTGTATCATGTCTATTGAATTATAAGGCATTATTTTAAATAACATTACTTCCAGTGCATTTGTAAAAAAGCAGTATATACTTGCAGTCTTCATCTAGGTAAAGGTGGAATGACTGAGATAAAGGCATCTTACTAGGTTTAGGTATGAATAAGCTTTTTGCCCATACACCCAGCCCCTTTGCAGCAGTTTCAGAACAAGTCGGGATATTAAACCATGGTTTGAAGTTGGTTTAATATCCTGGCTTGTTCTGAAGTTGGCAACTATAGTTTCCTAGCCGAGATGAAATGGGAAACTGTTGCTAATTAAACACTTCCTGGTTTTGTTTGCTCGCATCACAAAGGGCAAAGTGAAGGGGTTGTGTTCATGGGCAAAAGACTCATTCATATATCAGCTTATTAAGCCAAGCTATGATAATTCCGACAGGGCCTATTTCTTCACCTTACTCATACCCACTTTAGCTGGATCAAGTCTTAGATATGGAAGCAGCTATACTCAAAAGTACTATGAACATATAATATTTTGAAGGTCACTGCCACATGCATGCTTTGTTTCTTGTGTTGGGTGCACTAATCTAGCACCTGGAAGCACAAGCTAAACAGGGGTCCAGAAATTTATTTAAAATTAATACTCTCTACCTTCAGCACATCTGTTGTGAGCCACCTTGGAAGCCCAGAATAGAACAAGAGTTACCTGCAGCACAATGTTGCAGTGTCCCTGTTCAGGATTTTTGGCTACCCTACCCTTCCTGCAGGACAATGCTTTGTTCAACTATCTTATCTATACTAATCTATCAAAGCAAACAGAGATTCCAACTTAAAACCAAAGCTGGAGGAATGTACAGTAAAATTTCATTGTTTCAATGTGAAACTTTTTGCAGTATTTCAGTTCAGTCATTTCAGACGAGTAGCTCAAACTGCAAGGGACTAAATGCCAAAAATAAACAGAAATAACAGAGAGAGAGGAGAATCAACAGTTTAAATGGTAAGAATGCTTTGAAAGATTGTTTGCATTTCTAATTAAATGCAAAAGAATTCATTTCAGCTGGCTCAAAAACTGTTGATAAACAAATGTTCAATGTGTTTGACAAGTTGAATCTATGCACTTTTACTAAGTAATAAGTACAGCTGAGTACAGTGGCGCTTACTCTCCACTGTTACCCTTCTCTTTTAACTTTTAAGCGCCTGCTGAAAACCTTTCTGTTCCGCCAGTCTTATGCAGGCAATTAAGAATATGTTTTTTTCACAACAGTTGATCTTATTGTATTTTTAATATTTTTATTCCATGGTTGTTGTTTTTACATGTTGCAAACTGCTTTGATGTTTTTAACGAAATAGCGGTATACAAATAGTTTTATAAATAAATAAGTGCACATAGGATTACAGTCGTAGAATCAAAATACATAGTTGGGAACAGTTAGAAGTTAAGCAATGTTTCGTAATTGTAATATAGCAGATTTCTTCCCCCCCCCCCCTCTTTTGAACAGAGCTGTTTACCTTTTTCTTTTTTTTTTAACGGCCTTTTGCTGCTTGGGCTGATGCAGCCTCAGATATCTTATTTCTTTTTAAAAAAAATAATCTTTATTAAAAAAAGGAAAAATACAAGAAAATAATAAAAATAGGAAAAGAGAAGAAAAAGAATTTTTTCACACAACTACATCTTACTCAACTTGTACATATATATAAATACAGACATTACTAATTATACACACACACACACACATATATAAATATAAAATGAAAAAGGGATAAATGGCATATTATCAAAAGCATAAACACAATTATATATACTGGATAAATCTAAGCAAAGAAAACAATTTGTATGGATACTTATTCTCCTGATGCATTTGGTTCCAAAAATAATAAAAATTGCCTCATTTCCTAGATATTTATTTGCCCATTTTTTCTCTTAAATAATGTTACTTTTATCAAATTGATGGTATCCCAGATTCTGTTATACCAGTTAAGAACTGATGGTACTTTAGCTTGCTTCCACATTTCTTGTTGATAAAATAATATTTACACTTAATGGCTACTGCTCACGATGGCTCTAGCCTAGGGTTACCAGGTCTCTGGTCTTCGGCCAGAGTCTCAGGTTTTTGGGGGGGCCCTCCGGCTCTCTGGCTAGCGCCCCTTAATCTCGGGACTCTCAGCTTCAATTTTAAAAAAAGTACGTTTCTAGGTGGTCTGGTTCCCAAGATATACACCAAAACATCAACTGCCCCCCCGTGCAACTGTTAAATCTGTTTTACAGATGTTTAGAACAGCTCCTAGCTCTAACTCCCACCAGCCCAATCCAGTGGCCATGCTGGCTTGGGCTGATGGGAGTTGTACTTTAAAAAAGTAACTTGTTCAAGCTCTGGCTCTAACCCCGCCCTTTCAGGATTGTAGCCAACAAATGAAGCCAGGTTGTGACTTCTTGATCTAGGCATGCCTAAGCTTAATTTCAACGTCAGAAAATTGAGGCTTTCAGATTTTGCAGTTTGTGTAAGTAATATGGCTTAAAGTTTTTTTTTCTCTTCCGTGCAAGAGTCAGACCCTGGGCTATGAAATATGAAAGTATTTAATCCAATACTCCATTAGGACTTACTTTTGAGTAGATATGGTTAGGATTATATGGGGTGTATTTTTACACCTCTGTGTGTGTGTGTCCTTTCCAACAACCCTGTGAGGTAGGGTTGGTGATTGGAAACCAAGGCAGCTCACAATAAGAAATAAATCACTTTAAAAACCAATAACCATAAAACAGGTATAAACAGTTGCAAAACAGCTTAAAGTGGCACGATTCTGAATTTTGGGTTGAGTGAATGAAGTTTATTTATTTATTTTATTTATTTATTATTTGATTTATATCCCGCCCTTTAATATATTTATATTTAATAAATATATTAAAACAAAACATCTTTAAAAACATTTTTAAAAGCTTTAAAAACATTGTTTTTTAAAGAAAAGGTTTAAAAACATATTAAAAGCAATTCTAACACAGACACAGACTGGGATAAGGTCTCAACTTAAAAGGCTTGTTAAAAGAACAAGTTCCTTATCACTTCATGGTACAGTTTTCCCTGGTTAAGTAAGCCCATGTGAATACATTGGGACTTGCTTCTGAGTAAACAAACATTGGATTGCACTGTATCTTTACAGGTTGTATAAATAATAAACATATTTGATAGTCATGCTTATATAAATATTTTGTGATACTGTGTCCCAATAAGTATCCGATTTCACACTATGGTTGTACAATACTTCCTTTATGTTTTAAGTATGCCTCGGGGTGGTCATGGTTCTCCATTGTTTTCATCCTGAGGGGCAGATAGGCTGAGAGATGGTGAGTAGCCCATGGTCACCCACTACAATTTATAGCTCATTTCCATTTTGAAAAATTAATTAAAACAATTTACATGCAGGCAAAATTTATTAAGTGGATTCACACAATACGTTTAAAGCACACCCAACTCGCATTTAAAGCGCATGACTTCCCCTAAAGAATCCTGGGAAGTGTAGTTTCCCCCTCACAGTTATAGTTCTCACCACTCTTAACAAACTGCAGTTCCCATGACTCTGTGGTGGGATTCATGTGCTTCAAATGGGTGTTGAATGTGCTTTAAATGAATGGTGTGGATCTGCCCTAGGTATGATGTGTATTCAAGAGTGAATTGAAAATAACAATTTTAAAATATACTTCTTACTCTTACTCATCTCTCAGACCTCTTTCTGAAATGAAGGGTCAAATCTGTAAAGAAGTTTGGAGCAGCCATGTTAAAAGATAAGGGCAGGGCAATACAGGCAGGGGGTTGCCAACCCTGTTTGGATATGGATGTCTTTGCAGAGGAACCCTAGTCAAGGTTTACCAACAGTACAATCCAAACTATATCTACTAGAAGTCAGTCCTGTTGAGTCCTATGGGGCTTAATCCCTTAGTGTGTTTAGAATTGCAGCCTTCAGGGGTATCCATCTTTACTCCCCAAAGCTCCCATCTAACATCTCCACAACACTAAGCTCCTTTGTCCCTACAGTGGCCTTCTGGTGACTGGCCTGGCCTAAAGGCACTTAACCCTTCTTGCTGAAAGCAAGTAGGCTAGATTAAATGTTCGCTACCCAGGCTCCATCTTTTAGCTAAGATTTCTATCTTAATTTCCAATCAGATTTTTTTAATTGTATGCTCCAAGCAACTGTGATTGATGCTTAATGTATCATGCTTAATGACATCACTAGGGCCCGCCCCGTGACATCACTAGGGCCTGCCCCTCAAATCTCAGGTTTTGGGTTGCTTCTCACCTGGCAACCATAGCCTGCCTCCAGGATCATGGGCAGCATGCCTCTGAATACTAGACACTGGGGAACAATGGCAGGAAAGAGCTATTGCACTCATGTCCTCCTTTACACTTCCTAAGGACAGCTGGCCCTACTGTTTGGAAGAGCAAGAAAACTGGCTCAGGCAGCAGATGCCTGGAGTGTACAAGGGCCGGCAGCAACAATCCCAGGTTGTTCCTCCTGAGCTTCCTGGGCATTTTCCTCTGTTTTCCAGCTGTGGAATAAAAATCTGTAGGCCCCAACTTTGGTCAAGACTTGGTCTTTGCAAATATGAAGGAGGTGATGGGGAGAGTGACATTGAAATATGCTGACAGGATGTTACAAGGAAATGCCACAGAACGTTCCGAGAGAAGTGCTGGGGCTCGACGTTTCCAAAATATAAACATAAGCATGTGACCCTGATGCTCTACCCTAGTGCCTTGAAAATGTTTGTGTTATAATACGAAAGCAATCTTCTTCTTATTTATTATTATTTTGCATCTGAAAGAAAACTATAAGAATGTGCAGAAAAGTGCTTTGAGACAGAGAACTTTTGGGAGGGCTTCTGCCTGCCTGAATCTTCTCTCCAAGTAGCCACTTGTTTGCTTTGTTTTGCTTTCGTTTAATAAAAGTGCCTCTAGCAGGTCTTGCTGATTCAGCATGTGAAGCTCTGTTTTCTTCCACACAGCCCTGCACCCTTTAAACTAGCCTGTTGCCTTCATATCCAACTTCCAATCCAGTTGCTTCTGTACTTAGAATGGGAGGGTGGCATTTTTTTCCTTTGTCTTGGGTAACAAATGGCTTGGGCCAGCTCTGAGCTCACTACTGTGGAAACAGAATGCTGGACTAGATATTTATTTATAGCATTTATATCCCACCCTCCACCACATGGCGCAAGGGCCAGGGCAAAGAAGTGTGTGTTCATCTATTAACAAAATCCCAATAACTTGAAGGAAGATGCAATGAGAGATGATTCTACAAGTGTGGGACCACCACCACTGACACCATCTCACCACCCCAACTTTTCCTGGTGGTAGAATCACACATACTGCTTCCCTTGCACTTCTTAAGGTACAGGCAGGTTAATACTGGAAGAAGTTTTCTTTCAAAGATCTGGTTCCCAAATCATTCACTTTTTAATGCCAACATAAGCAGCCTAAATAGGGTGGCAGCAAGTACTGGGGGGGGGGGGCTTTGGGGAGTTGCCTAAGGGTGGGGGGACATTTTGGGAGTAGCCAAGGGGGACATTTAGGGAGTTGCCTGTGTGTGTGTATGTGTGTGTTTGGAAGCCCCTGGCTCTCTGTGTGTGTTTGTGAGTCCCTGGGAGCATTTGCGAGTCCCTCTCTCTCTCTCTCTGTGCGTGTGGGGGGGGGGTTGGTACACGAAGCAAATGGGGCAAAGCCCCTAGTTTTACAATAGTTTTGTTTATTTTTAATATTAATATAAAGAAATCCTAAACCCAGGGCTCCACTAAAATAATTCTAGCCCAGATAAGTATGTTCTAATAGAATTGGAGGGGTTTTTTTTGTCAACCATCTTCCAAGAAAATGAATTTGAACTTTTATTAGTTGAAATAAATTTTGAGCTACATTTGCTAAGAATTGGAGTCTGACAGCTTGATCCAAAGACTGAAGCTAGGCTTAGTGGAGCACCCATGGCCGCTATGGAAAGAAGCATCCCCCATCTCCTTTATTCTCACTGATAAGATACGTCAGCAACTAAAAAAGTGGGACATGAGGTTTTCTCATTATACGTTCTCAACCTTCAATTTCATTGGTTGTATTTTAGAGCTGTGGAAATCTGCAACATCATATAACACATTTTATAATAGATATTACCTGGTGACAGAAGAGAAGACAGATGGTGTTGTTCTTGGGGGGCAGCCCTGTAAGAGCTGTGGGCAACCTGTGGCTCAGGTTGTTTATTTAACAAAATTTATTTATCGCTTGATTGTAAAAAAAACTCTAAGCGGTTTACCAAAAAACTCACTTTTTTTTTTTACACGTATGGTTCTAGTGCCACCCATCACCAGAATTCCAGCCACCAAAAAGAATTCCAATCTCCGTACACTACAATGTCTGCTTCTTGCCCAAGGCTTGGTTTACCCACAACAGCACAGAATATAACCGTAGCAAATTATGCTACGTAATGTGTGGCAAGGACAATGTTTAAGAGGGGCTGCAATTCAATACATGTCTACTCAGAAGTAAGATCCATTGGGTCCAATGGGACTTACTCTCAGGTAAGTGTGCTTTGGATTTCAGCCCCAGGCTGCAGTCCTGTGTGAGCTCACTTGGGAATACACCTTAGTGGGACTTCCACATAAGCACATGCTGCATAACATATAAAAATCAAAGTAAGAAAAGACAAAGAAGCTAGCACCCTACATTTATTTATAAATGCTAAAAAAGAAAGCCAGAATATAGTCCATAAATGCATTTAACAATGAGGAGTTATCTCAGATGTATACCTTTGTTTTTTAAATTGTAATTAATATGCAAATATCCTGAGGGGGTTCATAAAATTAATCATTTAAAAAATAGTAAATAAGATTTTTAGTCCTAATTGTCTTTTAAATTATTACATCCATCATTTGAAAGGAAAGTAGCAGTTGCTTACTACACTGCACTTGACCTTAGCAAAAGGCCAAGAAGCAAGATGCATAATAGTTGCCTGGAACTGAACTCTGATGACAACTAAGGCAAGGCCAATTTCCTACCCATACATGACCCAAAAAATCCAATAACCCTCTATGTATTTCTTATATTAATTTATCATGAAAACAGTATTTTTAGAAATTCCACAGATGCCATGTAAATGTCAGTTAATTTATTTTGACACATGGTTCATCTACAGCAAATGGCAAGATTTTGAAGGATGCTGTATTTATTTATTTTTCTTCTTGTTCTCTTCTTGTTCTGTTCCAAATGAAATCATGACATTATCAAAGCTTTGTTGCAGTCATAATTGCTTGGACTTCAGCCATAAAAGAAGTTTCCCCAGAAATGGCGTGTGTGCATTATCATGTTTCTTCTGCAATGCAATAGGATGCAAAATTTCAATTCCATCTCAGCATGATAACTACTGAACTAGGAAGAGAAATGATGGTGAATGTCATTTCATCCTGTCAGCACTCAGATGATTCCATTCCCAAATATCAGGGGAAAATATCGCCTATACACTTCATTTTGCTCTTCTAGTCTATTGTAGAAACACATATATTATGGAAACAACTCCATTTTTGTTTGTGAAGTATAGATGATACCAATGATGCATTTATTGAAATTAGTGTGTTTTAGGTATTGCTATGTTCGCTCTTGTCCAGACACTACACTGCATAAAATGAAGAAATATTGCTACTTTAATTGCTTGTGTGTGACCAATCCTCCATAGGTTTTTATGGGGAGTATGGAATTCAGGGGGGAGATGTTCTTTATCATGGGAAGAAAACCAAATTGTTGATAGCTCTTTTATCTTGGACTCTTCTCCATATAAACAGTTTAATGGAGTGCCTACTTGAGAGAATGATCCTTAGTGAAGATGATCTCAGATGCTGAAACCTTGACCTTTAAAACCCTTGACACATGCTCTTTAAATGCACTAAGGTGCCACAATGTAGTTATGCCCACAGCTTTTAAGGTATTCATAAAGCTTGGGGTCTCTCTTTTTGCAGGAATTCATACTGATAGCCTTTCTCATCACTACATATTGTCCCCTCTAAAGACAGATATCCCAGAGTGAGGTATTATTAATAGTCAAATTTCTAAAAACCCTGGCGAGCACTTTTCTTTGGAAATGCTCTTGATTTTCTTTAACACATCCATCCTTCTTTAAGTAAAAAGAAGTATCTTTATACTTTGTACAAGGAGTGCCAGTATATCGTGATTTCTTGAACTAATTTCAGCAGAAAGCCCTTTATCATTCCTATATATAAATTGTTGCTGCATTTTGCCACTTCTGGAATATTCTAAATTATTCTGAATAAAAGACAGGCAACAACTTCATAAATAATGGCTCCTGAAGACAGCTATTATATTTTATTTAAGACCAAACAAATGGATTTTAAGGGACTAAGCACACACGTCTTAGCAGCAAGTTAACAGATTCAGTAAGCTGACAAGGAACACTGCAGTTAACACTTGTCAAGATTATTACATCACTTAAGTGGTGAGATGCTGTCTTTCATATTCTATTGACTGCATGAGTTGTCACATTTTAAAAATCCTGCTTCAAATTGACTTCAGCTTATCAAACACCACATGTCTATGGCACTTACCAACACATCCTCAGCTTTAGTTTATGTCCTCCTTTTCCCACTGAACTGTACGTGTTAGTAGATCCATCATTCAGACTTTGCAGTCTTTTGAGATAAAAGTTTGCTCTACAAAGCTACTGGAGCTACAAAGCTACTACATCAGCCATCATTTTCTATATTGAAATAAACAATGATCATCTATCCTCCAGCATTGCTTTTTTAAAAAGCCACCCAGTAATGAGACACTGAAGAAAAATGTGAATTTAGAGTTTTGCTTCACTTCCTCTTACAAGGAAGAAAAATCTTTATGGCAAGAAAAATTCAAATTTAGATGCATTTGAAAAAGGGTCCCTAACATAAGACCAAAACACACTGAAATTTTCATAGAATCAACTTCCCTGAAGGGTTTTTATGTAGCAATTGGATCAATAACTGACAATGACTTTGGTTCTTGGATTCTACAGTATGTGAATATTTTAGAAAGGGGACGGGGCAGAAGGATAATGATCAGATTACTATATTGTGGCAGTATTAGAAATGGTGGGGGAATGTCATGTTTGTGAGTATATGACAATTAATGTCAACAGGATCAGGAACAAGTATTAATTATGTGCCTCAGTACTGGATTCTCCTAAAAGTGAAAGAAAAGTAGAATGCATTTATATGCAGAAGTATCTTTATAGCAGATGTCTCTCTTCAGGCATTCATACTGTTCTGTGGCTCCCCAATCTCTGAGCAGTGAGATTTCCAGGGTCCCTGTGCTCACCCTGGGCTTGGCTTCCTTTGGGAAGAAGGTCAGCGGAGACTGTGGTGTCTTTATGAAATATGGTTTATTTATTTACATACATTCCAACCTGAGCTTAGGATAGATGGGTTCAAGGCATCAGCAGTCCAATATCCAGCTTTTCCATCAGGGTTGCAGGAGGCATCCTAAAGCCATGGTGGAGAGAGCCAGCCTCTCTGCCTGCCTCCAGTTCCCGGGCATTTAATTGTTGTAAACCGCCCAGAGAGCTTTGGCTATGGGGCGGTATACAAATGTAATTAATTACCTCCCACCATGAGGGGAGGTAAAGCTCTCCTGAAGACTTTCAATGACAAAAGGATCTCCCTGGCCCATTCGCCAGTTGCTGGGCACCTGAAAGACCCATTAGCGAACTGGCCATTCTATCAGCTTAACAAAAGAAACTTATCTGGCCAGCAGAGCCAGCCCCTCACCCCAAGGCACAGGATTCCAAATCAGAGGCTGGAAGGGGACTCACAGGGATCATCCATTCCAACCCCGAAACTCACAACAATACTAATTGCCTTTCTCCAGTAGGCTTTGTGGGCCTCCATCTTTTGACCTATCTCCAAGTTTGGGACAAACCTTATACCAGCCTTCTTTGGTTGTATTCACACATAAGGCTAAGCCACAAAGTATTGTGCATGAGCCGCATGTTAGTGTATACAGATCAAGGTCTCCCACTTCCCTTAGTCGAGAAGGAAAATAAAATAAGTTTTGTTTTTTGCTTATTGATCATGATTTATTTAGGAAAGACAAACCATAAGTGCCGGTTCAGATGCAAAGCTAATCTAGCTACTCCGCAACTTGTTTTCCAGCTTGACTAGAGGAGGGGTAAAGCAGAAGCACTCTGAGCTGCGTGCAGAGTATAAGCAAACCACAGTTTGTGATTTAGTGTTATATCTGAACACTTGCTGTATGCATGTGGAGAACCGTAACTCAGTGGTGGAGCATCTGCTTTGCATGTAGAAGGTTCCAGGTCCAATCCCCAGCATCTCCAGATAGGGCTGGAAGAGAACACAGTCTGGAATCCTGCAGGACTGCTGCCAGTCAGTGCGGACAATACTAAGCTAGATGGACCAATGGTCTGACTCAGTATAAGGCAGGTTCCTATGTTCCTAATATCACGCCTCCAAACTGCTGCAATTTAACCTTGCCTTCTCATTCAGCTTTTCCATTTGTAGCTGCATCAACTCTACCACCACTTTGTCTTCCTTCAGCTTCAGTTGGAAACTGCCTCCTTGTGCCACCTTTTGTTCCCTCTGCAAGGTCTCTAATTTCATCCCTTGTACACCTGTTTATACTTGATCCCTCCTAACCTAGCCTGAAAACTTTGAACACCTGCTTGCCTCTGTTTAGGAAGTTACTTCAGCTGTATGCTGCTTCATTCCCACTGCTGACTGTCGCAAGCCCTTGTCACTAAAATTTGGTAATGCCTCTGGCCAGGAGTTACCCATATGATCTATATCATGTATACAGAACAGATAAACTGTATATACGTCTCTAATTCCCCACAACTGAGGACATTTTAAAGTAACAGCCTAACCACAGCTATTAAGGAGTCTGAGACGGGTCATTATGTCAAAACACATAGTCACCTAAATGCAACAATCTAGTTTCAGTTTTCACAGTTCTGATGTTTCCTTCCTTCATTATGTTTAAAAAGAGAGCACGTATTGTTCCTATTTGCTATCTTGTCTTACTAATTTAAAAACTCTACATTCATTTGAACAGAAATCTCTCCGCACCTGCATTTCCTATAGCTCCAAATATAACAACATTCTTAGATTGTATAGTTTTTTGGGATGTATTTATCATCACTGAAGCTGTAAGTCCTAAGTCTCATGAAAAAGGTAACATTTTATTCTACATCAGGCATTAACCGTTAGCATTCCTTTTCAATTTGCCCTTGCTAAATTTCTGGGTCAATAGAAGTTATTCATTCTGCAACAGTCCTCCCTGGCTATTAAAATGGCTGTCAATATGAATTATAATTAGAGAAGGTCAGTTTTGTGGGATCTTGCTGCATCTTTCCAAGAGTTAACCTTTTTCTCAAAAAAACACTGAAAGAGAAAGAAAAGAGAGAGAGATTCCTTACAATATTGTTGAAGAAAATTCTGATTTCGTTCAGGAAACAAAGATCATAGCCATTTGAAATTAATACATTTGTCTGATAATATTTCATCTAGAAATTGCATATAAAGGAAGACGCACACTTATTTTTGCTTTCATTTCTGCATTAAAATGCACAGCAGGTAAAAAATGTATGAAGAAATGTGATTTTCAAAGAGATACAACTGCAGCATGATACTCCCTCTTTTTTTACAGGATTTACAGGAATTATATAACCAGGTGTGGATTTGCAATTTTGAACTGATATTTTGAAAAATTCATAAAAATCCAATGAAGTTAGTAGTTAAATGACACAGTGACCCTCAAAACTGAAATTCGCCATGTTAGTATTAGTTCATAAAATGTTTATGTTCAGAATTGATACTTTTGTTAAATTCAAAATTTTATTTCAGCAGCACTAGTAATAGTGAGCCAAAGATCTGCAAAAGGATAGGTACCACACTGCATATGCTACAGCTATATCCTCAATAGTTTGTGTAAATGGCAATACTTGCAATTCAGTATTCACTGTATTATAAAGTTGAATGAAATATTAGTTTTTCATTTGCAAGTCATATAAATAAAAGCATCTTGATAAGTTGCACGCACCCTCTCCTCTAACCAGCTCCCTGAAGAAAAGGTTTCAGTCCCATTTCTCTTTTGGGAGAGATCCCAGATGGGAATTGTTGCTGTAGTAAACCAATGTACATATAAACATGTTACAACATAGCATAGTCCGTTAACTTCTGTATGCTTCCCCTTTGTACATGGGTACAATTTCATATTTCAGGAGTATGAAGTGATTTAAGAGTGGTAAGATTCTCAGCAAAAATTTAAAGTCCTCCTGTTAGATATAATCAAGATTGATTTTTTTTTTAAAAAAAGCTTTGTATTTTAAACAGTATTTGCTGTTTTTATATGCCATAATAACCACAGCAATGTTGAACAGATCTGTTTAATCATTTTTAACAATAGTCACCAAGTGAATACAGTACACAGTATGTTGGCCAAAAATATGTGCATGCCTCATAAATAATCATATGTGCTCCAGTATGTCGGTCCTCCCTAAATAGTATCTTTGCTGGCTCACATGTGCATATAATCATGATTTCACATCACTTCAATGCTCAATTGAGAACTTACAGTTAAATATGTGGACTGACTCAAATGAAAAAGTTGCATTCACAGAGTTTTCCTAGGGAGTCCACTATACTGATTTTGACTTATAAAAAACCATGTACAGAATACCTTACGAAACTGCTTCTCCCATATAATGCAAGCTCTGGTATTCTCATGGAAATGCCGCTCCGCTCGCCCGCGCACATCCTGGACGGGCGGAGCACAGTTGCGGCAGGGGGCGATGCCACAGCCGCCATCTTTCGGATGGGCAGCGTCGCGCGTTGCATGTAATATGCGCGCGAGACGTGTGGCGGGGGGGGGGGGCGGAGCGCCAGGGGCTTATTTAAGCCTGCGCCACCCTTCCTATCCTCTTAACGCGCGACGCGGAGGAGGCAGGACCAAGCAGTGTGGATCTGAGAGCGGCGGCCGCTTTGAGGGCGCTTTTTTGCAGGTCTTTATTGAAGTGGCGGCGGGGAAAGGCCGCGTTAGTGGGGTCTAGCCAGCCCGGTTACGGCTTCCCCAGCAACAGGGGGAAGGGCGATAGGGCTGTAGCTTGCCGCTAGTATGCTTTTCAGAGCAGCGGCAGCGGAGAACGGGCCTCGATAGCGAGATCGGGGTGAGTGTGTTGGGGCTAGCCCCCCCCCACGCATAAGTAGCGCCGCGTTAGGGCGGCCTAATCAGTCTTCAAAAACGCACACACACACAAAGATAAGCTTGTTAAATCAGCAGGAGTCTTTCCTCTTCCCCCCCATCTGACTATATCATCTCACTACAGATAAAAGGCAATTAGGCTCTCAGCTCTTTTCTAGCCAGTTTGTTGGCATTTAACACAATTACTGGGCAGTGCTATTTTAAAATTTTTATACATCTCTATGTATGGATGTGAAAGTAATTGGGTGTGTGAGCAAATTAAACCAGGACTGTCATTTGAAGCTAAAATGATGAAACTGAGGTTATCATACTTTTGAAAAAAAATGAGAAGACATGATTCAGTAGAAAGACAATAATGCTGGGAAAAACAGAAGGGAGTAGTAAAAGAGGAAGACCAAACAAGTCATGGATTGATTCCATGCAGACCTGAACTTGCAATATTAAATACATAAATAACAGAACAAACCTAAAACCATAGGGAGGAGCAGGGGAGTTAGGCCTTTGGGATTGCACAGGCCTCAGGATGGTGCCCAAAAAGGGGAAGGGGGGCTGTGGGCCACCACCAAAATCGCCCCCCCCCCGGTAACTGGATCTTCAGACAAAGGAGTGTGCCCCCATGGGAGGCTATTATAGTGTGCCTGGAGGTGCTAGAGAAGCAGGGGATGGGCTCTTCTGGGCAGGGCACCATGCACCCCCTGACGGCCATGGAGGTGACAGTCAGACCTGGGACCTCCGCAGGGGTGGTAGCTGGGTCTAAACACTCTAAGGCTAGGGTTCTGGGCAGCAGTAGAGTTGGTCAGCAGAAAAGTGCTAACCAAAATGTTGTGGCCTTAATTTTAGTCCGGCTGCATGCCCTAGAAACCAGTCCTGGCTTGGCCCCTTCAGCTCTGCCAGCGGTAGCTGGAACAGATTGGGCGGGGAATGCACCCATGGCCAGCTTGACGCCATCAGTAGAGGAAGGTCGGGCGGCTGGTGTGACAGGACTGCTGGTGTGAGCAGAACAAGAGATTTATAGTTCATCAAAAGAAGGTGATGTGAAACAATGAGAGATGAAGCCAGGGGGCTTCAATGGCGTAAGAAGAAGCCCCCAGAAGAAGCTGCTCAGGGAAAAGTGTCCCTACCCAGTTAAGCTCCAGGTACTATGGACCTTGCTTGCAGATGGCCCAGTTTATGGGGAGGCTCGTCTTGTTATGTGGTTTTTCTTTTGGATTCCAGATCCTATACTGTGGCCCCTGGCTTGCCTTCATAGCTCGCAATCTTAAATCTGTCTTAGGCGTGGAAGTAATGGTCCAGAGAAAGATTGATAAAGACATACAGTTGAGCAGGGTTCTTGGCCCCTTCCCATTATCCCATACCTCTGCTCTCAGGACACCCCCCCCGGTATAGTGCCCAAAGTGAAGTCCACCTAATTCACCACCTGTCACACCCATGGGGTCAGTCAGTAACGGCTTCATACTAGATAGTCTATGAACAGTGCGCTACACTTCATTTGACATGGTGTGTGCCTGTGGCAGAGGTGCCTTATGGGCAAGTGTGACATCAAATCTGCCTTTCATTTCTTGCTGGTACACACGGAGATTTTGAGCTGCTGGGTTTTGCCTTTTCGGTCAGTTCTATGTGGTGGAGCATTGCCTATGGGTTGCTCTATTTCTCGCATGGAGCGCTTCAGCTCCTCGGAGGGGGCAGTCAGGAGACAAGAGGGCTCGGGAGCAGTGGGGCACTATCTGTATTGATTTGCTGTTCACAGATAGGGCAGATTTTTGGGTGCATGGGAGCACCTGATGTCGCAGTTTATAGCCTGCCTAGGCAACTGGGGGTTCCCTTGGCAGCTGGGAAAATGGAGTATTCTGCCCTGGTGTTAACCTTCCTGGTTGACTCTGGGGCCCAGGGCTAAAGGCTGCCTGGGGAAAAGCTTGAACTGTTGGAGATCAAGATCCTGGAGTTTTCAGGGACTAGGAAAGTGTTTCTTTTCTGCCTTTCAAGGGGTGGGCGTCTTTTACGATGGGTTTATGATGCCATGGCAGGGCTTTCACAGCCTTACCACAGGTTCAGGGTTATGGCTGCCTTATGCGCCGACCTGGCTGTGTGGCCCTCTTTCCTGCAGGGCTTCAATGGTGTTTCATTTTGCGGGAAGGACCGATTCTGGGAGGTAGAACTGGAAATCCATTGGATGCATTGGGGCATTTGGTTTTTGGGGTTGTCTTTGGGACTTCTGGGTGCAATGGTTGCTGACTGCAGGCATGGATTCAGGAGAGGTTAACTAGGGAATAGAGCCAGTGTGGCATAGTGGTTAGAATATTGGACTATGACCTGGGAGACCAGGGTTCGAATCCCCACACAGCCATGAAGCTCACTGGGTGACCTTGGGCCAGTCACTGCCTCTCAGCCCCAGAGGAAGGCAATGGTAAACCACCTCTGAATACCGCTTACCTGAAAACCCTATTCATGGGGTCGCCATAATTTGGGATCGACTTGAAGGCAGTCCATTTTCATTTTAACTAGGGAATTCACCTTTCATTAACTCTTTTCCAATATGTTGGAGGTCAATTTATGGGCAGGGAGGCTTCGGAACTCTCAATTTTTGGTGTGATAACATGGCCATGGGCCAGGTTCATTACTCCCTTATATCCAGGAACACTAGGGTTATGGCCCTTGTCTGTTCCTTTGTTCTCCAGTGCCTGTGTTTTAATGTTCTCTTTTGGGGCATGGTATGTGCAGGGTATTGACAATAGTGTTATTGATGCGCTGTCATGGAATCAGTTGGGGAGGTTTTGGCAGTGCTGTGCAAACCGCACATGAGGAGATTGGGAGTGGAGTCAGAGCTGTCACCCCAGCATGCTCACCAGCTATCAGAACGCAGGAAGAGATTCCCAGGAGTTCAGGGCCAGCAAGGGCTATGTGAAGGTATGGGAATCATGTGCTGGCATTCCATGTGGATGGTATGAGCAGAAGCCCGTCTGTCAGTGTGCTATGAGGTAAGCTGGCGGGGCTGTCCGTTAAAGCCAAGGCAGGGGCTTTCAG
The DNA here is from genome assembly GCF_030035675.1 of Rhineura floridana. Taxonomy (NCBI): domain Eukaryota; kingdom Metazoa; phylum Chordata; class Lepidosauria; order Squamata; family Rhineuridae; genus Rhineura; species Rhineura floridana. The sequence continues at coordinate 16,548,094 of NC_084489.1, forward strand.
GACCATTCAGACAACTTTGGGATATGTCATGTGCTGGTCTGGGAAACACCCACATGCCCCTGATCCTCATCCCCCTTTTTCACCTGACCCACCTGAGATTATTAGTCAAGGGGGTGCCCTGTAGTCATCACCCTTCAAAGCTCAGCATTTGCATGCAGCATCCCCGACACTAATTTTGGAGCCTTTTGGATTGGGGCAGGGGTTGCTGGGTCCAGGTCAGACTCTTCCCTACGAGCCTTCCTGTGGTTCGAGGTGAGTTTTCAAGCAGACCTGTGGTGCAAGGGTCATTTTATCCTGTCCCAGGTCTGGACACCTGCCCTGTGAGGGTGTTATAGTGTTTTTTGGATACCTGAGGCTCCAGGCCTGGTTGTCTGATAGTCATGAGGAGAGACAAGGCCCAGGAGTGGACCCCATGAGGGTTTGGGACATGCTCCTCCAGAATTTGAGTTACCTACCCGGCCGTGGAGTTGCCTACCCAGCACAGTATATCTTGGGTTTTTGTAAACACTGGTGCTGACCATCGGAAGGTGTCATTATGGGGCATATAGAATACATTCACCCCTGGGGCGAGCCTGGAGGTCCAGGACCCAACTGTTGTTTCTGTTTTTGGCTGGATGGGGATGGAGCAGATGAGCAGCCTACTCTGCAGCATGGCATGATCTTATGGGCTGGCCTTGAGGCAGCAAGCTCACGTTGGTTCACAGTTGGGCCTCAGATGGTGGGCCATGGTTCGGTGGCTGGATTGACAGAGTATGCGCTGGGATGGGCTCCTACCCACGTTGTTCCAGCATGGTTCAGTGCAGACGGTTCTGCATGTGGTGGTCATTCCCCTGGGTGGGAATGACCTTGATTACTTGAGGCAAGACCCTCAGATGGCAGGCATGTGAGGACACACAGTTGACAAGGCAACGCTGGCCTTTGGTACGTCTGCTGTGGTCAGACATTCTCCCACGCAGGGCATGGCATGGTGTATGGGACCTGAAGGGGATTGATCTCGCACGGAAGAAGGTCAACCGGCGGATTCGGTTGGCTCTTCTTGAGCACAGGGGGTTGGCTGTTCTGCATCCCCACATACAGCATTCTAGAGTTGAGCTTTATAGGGCCAATGGCGTTCACCTGATGGATGCAGGTAATGACGTCTTCTGGTGAGACCTGCAGAGGTGTCTGCGAGAGGTGCTTCTCGGCAGTGGGGTAACGGGGGACTAAATAGAGATTTGTCCCCCTTTTGTGGCGGTAAGGGAAGGGAAGGGAAGTAGGTAAGGACAGCTAGGTGGCCCCCTTAGGCACCTTTGGAGGTGACTGGCGGTTCCAGAGGCCTGTCTGTCAGGGCTTTGTGGCCCGAGGGCAGGATATGGGCTGCTTCTGGGGCCAACTTACCTCATCCAGCCAGAGTGGTACAGCCCCGGGGGGTGGTGATGTGGGAAGGCCCCCCTACTCACCTACTGGGTGTGGCCGGGGTAAGGGGTATGCAGATGGGCTTGGGCTTGCCCTTGCCCCAGCAGGGGCTGGTTGCCCGAGAGCTGTATGGCCAGCTGCTTGCTTATAGACAGTTCCCGCACTTAGGTTTCCCCGCTGCAGGTCACTTCAAAGGGGTTTTGCTATAGTTTAATAAAGTGGCCCTTGTTCAACCCAAACTGCTGTGTCTGCATCTTATTTTGCCCGTCAGCTGCAACAGCCTGTCAAGAAAGATTCACCAGGCCTAATCTGGAATTATTTTAAGGGAATTTTTGAAATCTCATTAATAATCTCTGAGTGTGCTGCATTTTATCTCTATGTTGTTCTTAGTAGTTTTTCATTTTTTAATTGTGTTTGACTATTTTGTGGTTGTTATGATCGGCTGCATTAGGTTATTTTACAATATGTATTATTGTTTTAAGTCACCTTAAGGGCTATATTGTGTAAAGGAGCCATACGTATTTAAATGTATGAATGAAATTTCTATCTATAGTATTTGATTATCTGTGATGCCTTACAGTATAATACACACCTACTAAGAAGAGGGTCTCATTGGATTCAATGGGACTTACTTACTCCCAGGAAAGTGAGTACATGACTGCAGCCTTTGGCTGCATTCAGACAGCAGTTTATTCCATTTTCTCAATGTTTTCTTACCTGATAATTACCACATTTTATTTGAGCTTTCATATGACTTAAAAAGTACTTCTGGAAATCCAGTGGAATATAGTGGAAGTTTAGCACTCATTTCTGTGTTAATTGCTTCCAGAGAAAATCTGTTTACAACCCTATTAACCCAGAAAATCATGGGACTACAGTGATGAAATCTGGGGCAGTATACTGCCATATAGTTCTTTACCGCCATTTTCATGGGGGAGTCATGTGAGAACAGACACACACCTGTGTGGGAAGGGTAGGGGAATAGCACCATGTTCAATTATGTTCACTGTTGCCTCACACCATGCCCATTGGCGTGAATGAAATTTAGCATGACATGATGGTATATTTGTCAAAAAGCCACAGTTCCATAATGCAACAGGTACTGCACTGTAAAAGGAATGTTAGAAATCATGATAGACGCACTACTGTTATGATCAGCAAAACTAATGCAATAAACTCAGTATCTGAATGTAGCCCGTTACACATGCAAGTTACTGCTTGATGCTGCAATCTTCAAGTGAAGAATAGGGAACTGTGAACTAGTCTTAAAATCTTTGCAGTGGTTTATCACCATTAACCGCAACCAATTGTCCCAGATAATATTTCTACATTCCATTCAACTTCTTATTCACTTAAATTATTTATATCCCACCAATATTTGGCCAACTAGACTCCTATCTCTATGTAATTTTAATGTGAAGTACACCAGAATGCATATTTACTGTACTTCACATTAAGATGTTGCTTTTCAAAGCTAACTGATTTGTGTTGGCATTTTTCCCCACACATATACGTTCTTCCCATTGCTAGGAAACAAGAAGATCATAATGTACAAATAAATGTATAATGGAAACCAGACCTCCAATTGCTTTTCAACTCTGTTCTACAGAATGCTCTACAAAACTAAAACAGTTAGAATTTACATTAACATTTGTATTCACCCTGTGCATATTTTAAATGTCCTTAAAATATTTGTGACATCATAAACATTTCTAACACACTACCACATATTTTATTATAATCAATGAAGCAAGATGCTTTGAAATATCTTTAATGCTGCATGTATAATGAATCTTCTGAATTTCTGTTTTAGTCATTTTCATATGTTTTATGCATTTTATATTGCTGTTTACTGGTTTTATGTTGTGTTTTTGTTTTAATATTTTTACTAATATATTTAGACTATATACCACTTAGATATTTTTGAATTATGAAGTGGTATATAAATGTGTTTTTTTTTTAAATAAAAGCATATAGTACCTTATAAATAAGAATTGTTTTGGAAGATAAATAAAATACTCCCAAGGGAAGCTCGGAGGTTGGCAACAAGGGAGAGGGCTTTCTCAGTGGTGGCCCCCAAATTATGGAATGATCTCACTGACGAGGTGCGCCTGGTCCCAACACTGTTATCTTTTCGGTGCCAGGTCAAGACTTTCCTCTTCTCCCAGGCATTTTAGCATGTGTTTTAAATTGTTTTTATGTTGTTTTAAATTTTAAAATTGTGTTTTATATTGTTTTTAAAATATGTCTTTTAAATTGTATATTTGTTTTAATGTTTTTGATTGCTGTAAACCGCCCAGAGAGCTTCAGCTATGGGGCGGTATACAAGTGCAAGAAATAAATAAATAAAATAGACCATGAAAAGATGCTGAAACACAGATACTGAATACAGATGTGTATTTATGTGCAACGGAGAGCAAGCTATTTCTGATTCATACAACAATACTAAGTACACACTCTTTAATGAACTGCGGGACATTCTTCAAAGTAAACATAATTAGTATCAGGTTGCATACTTCTTCAGATAGACATTCAACTCACTAAATATACAAGAATCTACATTAACGTTAAACTTGGTTTATTAAAAATCTAATGCTAGAATTTCATTCATTTACATTTCATTTGACTAGAATATTACATATATTCAGTGAGCACTTATGAAATGGACATGTGGCTCTAAATGTTAAAGGAATATCTAACTATAAACTTATATACAGTTAAATTTTTCTGTTGCATGCATGCAGCTGTGTTTGCAAAAGCATCTTTGAACAGAGGAACTTTCAGTACATTCATGGATCATGACCTTTCATAGAAGTAAATAAAAAGTTTCTGCACATATCTGGCTTTGGAGTATGTATCTTAACTGACACATAAAAACAGACATATATTTCTATTCAGATGAGTGAGACTAAATTAGGTAGATTTTTTACAGGGAGCCAAAAATTGCAATCTTATTAAGCCATCCTTGTAAAAACCCAATTACTTGATAAGATTTAAAGTGTTGGTTCTTACCTATAAAGCCCTTAACGGCATTGGACCGCAATACCTGGCGGAACGCCTCTCCCGCTATGTATCTACCCAGTCACTGCGCTCAACGTCGAAGGCCCTTCTCCGGGTTCCAACGCATAGGGAGGCCCGGAGAGCAATAACTAGAGCTAGGGCCTTCTCAGTGGTGGCCCCCGAATTATGGAACGCCCTCCCTAACGAGATACGCCTGGCGCCTTCTTTGTTATCTTTTCGACGCCAGGTAAAGACCTACCTCTTTGCCCAGGCATTTTAAATTTTAAATTTAATTTTCATTTTAATTTTAATCTTTTGTCTTAATTTTGTTTTTAAAAATGTTTTCTATTGTATTGTACTCATACCCACATGTATTTTAATCTGTTTTTACCCTGTTGTACACCGCCCTGAGAGCTTGTTGCTATAGGGCGGTCTAAAAATGTAATAAAATAAATAAATAAATAAATAAGCTCATACAGATACCTTGATAGTATCTTGGAAATTTCAAGGTGCAGTTTTCTCCTCCTGAGTGGTAGCATTTGAGCGGTAGTCACCTTATAATGATTATAGCCAGTGGTGTCATACTGCTCATGGAAGCTCATTGATTTCAATGGAGGCTTCTGTGAACAGAAGAGGGGAGGTGATTTTCACCAGTTCCCTTTCCCAGTGCACCCCCTGTGCCCCTCCTCAAAATCTACTCTGTGGAGTTAGGGAACCTTCTGGTACAGTGTGGGAGGTGGCATAGGCGAGCTGCATGGAAAAGAGGGAATGCCTCCCCCTTCTATTCACAGAAGCCTTTGATGGATCAAATAACTTTTGTGAATGAAATGAGTGAATGAACATTTGTGAATGAAATCACCATTGGCTACATTCCTGAATAGTGGATATATCAATCCTCTGAACCACTCAACACGTGTCCAGCCTACAGGTCTACCCATTATCAGAAGTCAACAAATTATTAAGAAAATAGGCATAGTCTTAATGGTGTCTTTTTCAAAAAAAGACTAAATATGATTTGAGCCACTTTTTTAAAAAAAAGAAAAGTTTAAAGTCCATAGTACCTGCTGGAAGATAGACTGTACATCAGATTCACCAAACATCTCATTCATTTCCCTCATTTTTCCCAACCTTCTTTAGAAACTAGATTTGAAAATTTAACACAGGTTTTGCTAGAAGGTAGGTTAAAGGTCAGCTTTAACTAAAAGTCTCATGTGCCAACTCCAAAACATTAATCATGATAAGTAGTCATAGAATTAGGTATAATATTTTTTAAAAATTGATTAATAGGATTGTATCCCTCTGAAGGTTCTGTAATCCGAGGCTTCAGTTAGTGGAAAGCGGGGACAATATTCCCTTAATCTCCCTTCCCTCTGTAACCTCCCATGCCCATCCAAATCTGCTCAAGAGGGATGGGTGATGCTTCAGTACAGCATGGTAGATGCTGTAGTGCAGAAATAAGGGGGAACTTGCAAAAATCACATCCCCACTTCTGGCTCACCGAATTCTCCAAGAACTTTCCATCAGTGGATGGACACAACTAGATACAATCCACAGACATCTTTTAAAGACAAAGATACATCTCCATATAAGGAGGATCACAGGTATCAGGAGCTTGAGCTTTCAAAGAAAGTTGAGGAAGGAAATACAGACTCAGACTACAGAAGCACATGCTGGAACCTATCAAAGCCTGCAAGATATGATATGATATGGAAGGAACTTAGGATGCACTCTACTGAGCCAGAGATTTGGGTTTCTAGATGTAAGCAAACCTGTTTAAGGTTTGCTACCTCTTTGTTACCCCAATCCACTGATAATAGTACCTGGGAACTGATGAAAAAGAAAGTTAAATGATGATCAGCAGAAGTGGAAGAAGTCAACGCCAAGACAGAAAAGGAGGTAAGCACCAGACGTGAGGCAGGGGGGGTTGATCTTTTCTAGGAAAGAGAGAGGATGTAGCTCTTAGGTAGAGCATGTGTTTTGCATGGAAAAAGCTCCAAGTTCAAACCCTACTGTCTCCTATCTTAATACTCTGGAGAGCGGCTGCCAGTCATTAGACAATACTGAACTAGATGGCCAATGATCTGACAATATAAGGCAGCCTTCTATGTCCCTAGGAAATTTAATCAAGTTTCTCCACTACATACATTCATAATGATCAAGTTCAAATTACAAACAGTATAATTTCCATCCTAAGCAACGTATAAGTAGAACATAGTTATTAGTTATGCTACAAATTAAACGAGTAATCAAACCACTGACAACAAGACTTTGTCATTAAGTGGCCTAAGCTATCTAAAACAGTTTATCTCTAATTTGGGCAAACTGTATAGATTTATTTGTGTGTGCTTTTTTTAGATAAGAGACATTTTTTATGTAATAATAAAAATCTGGGTGTGATCCAAAGAAAATCAAGTCCTACTGGAAGGGGCCTAAGCGAACATTGTGTTTACATCCTATTTGATGTTGATATCTTCAAAATACATTTTCGATCATCCATATACAAAACCATCATGCATCCCTTTTACTATCTGTGTCTCAGATTTCCTATCCATAAAATATGGGCAAGTTGTACTTGTATCATGGCAACAATTAAGTGATCAATGCTGAAAAATCTTTAATAGCTGAAAGTATTAGAGGAATTCAAAACTGCTTAATGTGGAAATATGTAAGTATTTCTACATTATATTTTCTTTTGTAGTTACCATACAGAACACAGTCATTCTTCAAATGATTTTTGCAGGTGAAATGATGCCACCATATGATGTTTGCATGAAACACTATGTTCGACTAATCACTAACAGGAGCAGAAATGATTTTTTCAAGTTTATAGTACTCTAAGTACTGTACTTTAGTGATCTCTCCATCTGCCAAATTGTTTGAAATTAATGCAGCCCCGTATGAGAGATTATGTCTGGTAGTGCAGTACTTTCTAATCATTCCAAATATTATCCTAAAAAGTAATCAAAATTATCTTTTAAAAACACATTTGGCTAGAATGTTTCCATTCCAAAAAGTTTTGGTTATTTCTTCAGAAAGCAGGGCTGCTATATTACGCTATTCTAGTTCTCACTTCACTATCTCTTGCACTGTAAATTCTGCAACCAATAGTACTTGACCCAGGGGAAATGTGAATAGTAAACTCTTTAAGTAATTATAAACAGTGGAAGAGATCTGTTGGTGTCAAACATTTGCCATTGCATATATACATGGGAGAGAGATAATTCGCCAGTCTCAGCTTCCTGGTGCATACATTTGCCACATCATATTTTTAATATTTTGTGTTTATCCACTAAAAAAAATGTAGGCACCATGAGCCGAATTAACTGGATCTCCTGCAGTCAGTCAAGCGACTCAGAGAGCTGAATAGTTAAAAGATCACCAACTTCCATGTTCATCATAACTTGTAATTGCTTACATTAACAGCATCTACATAAAATGGGGTATTTAAATGGAATCTACATGTTCAGAGGCAGTGTGCTTTGGCAAACATAAAGGTGGAAGAAAACAACAGGACATGGCTAACATTTTCACACCCTGGTTTGGTTCCTGAAATATCTGGCTGGCCAGTATTAGAAAGAGAATATTGGACTAGAAGGACTTTGATCTGACCCAGGAAGACAATCCTTCTGTCCTTATGGGGTACAAAAATGAACTGATTTACTCTTTTGGCACTTAAGTGCACCATGATAGCAGGCAAAAGAATATTGAATTGCGCTCTTTCTCTGAAATGTAATTTCCAAACAGAGTTCTTCTTAAACCCATTATGTGAACCTAAAACAATGAAAAATATGTTGAAATCTTATGTAGTTGTCCTGTCTTGTTTCTGCCCTCTCACTCTTTCTTGTATTGGTAAAAGAAAAATTTTAAAAAGTCATGTTATCTATCTGGTGATACTCAAGAGACAGCTATATCACTTGACTTATTTAGCTAAGTCCCAGAAAGCGAAGTTCTTCATCCAATAAAAACAAGTGCCAGAATTACATTTTATATTGTCTAAGCAGTATTTTTTGCCTATTGTTTTGGAGTTGGATGTGCACAAAATGGGTGACAACTAATCTATTACAAAGTCAGATAACGTTGTCACATATTAATAGCTCCCAGACCTAATGGCATTTTTTGGCATTTTGATGATCATAGCAAATTTCCAAACCTAGATTGTTTAGGTCACGTTCATAATATTTGGCAGCCACCTTTCTCCTTCTGTATTAACAATGTCACTCTCGTCTTCAGTTAACACTAGGACATATCTCCTTCCTTCTAACATAATTGCCCATTCTAAAGGCGATGGGGAAGACTAGCATAGGGTAACTTTTTCCCTTGACTACCATGGTTGATTAACAGTAAAAAAAATCTAAAACTAATTCTCTACACAGTTGCCATAAATACTATGTGAAATAGCCACTCCTCTGAAAATTAACACATCCATCCTGGCAAAGACTAGTAATACCCACTCACTTTAAGAATGTGTTAATGCGCTATCTGAAAATAATGTGCTTGTTTAGTGATTTAGTGGGGCAAATACCCAGTCAAATCTCAATAACAGTTCCAAATTCAATTTTCTGATCCTGTTTATATCATTTCATCTGATCATATCTTCATGTACCCAAGGTTTAAGACTGCCCTGAAATGCACAAACACTCATATTCTTATGAGCACACACATGCATTATTCCTGCAGAAGTCTGAATAACTATCACACATAGTTGGGAGTAAGCCCCATTGAATTAAATCACAGGTTTTTTTCAAGCAATCCATAGAATCTGCAAACTTCATTTAGACAGGAAAGCTATAAATGTCACTTAGGCCAGATTTAGTCAAGAAGGCTAGTACACACACAAATTAAGATACGCATTAGCACTGGTCCGGAGTACTGAAATGTTAAACATTATGTAGAATAAACATATTACTTTAGGTAGAGAATACAAGATAAAAAAATGTTTTTACATGAAACAGACTAGCCTATTTATACAATGGGGATGGATGGACTTCTCAAATACTTCGATGTATACTTCAGATTTAAGGAATGATCCTCTAAAAATCCAGCTTTCATAAGTATTTAGTCCTTCCATGCAAATTTATAATTTGCCATCATAAAGCTATACACATTTTATTTTACCCATAAATATCACCAGAAGTTTCTGCTGCTACATCCTGAAAATACCACAAACGATGATGAGTGGCATAAACTGAATGAACTTCAAAGTCTTACACAGGCATAGTATGAAAACACAACATTTGTGAATTTTAACTAAAAAGGGCCTTTGTGCATCTTATGTATAGATAAAATAGAGAACAGCACACAATTGACACAAACAGTATTGCCTAAATTAACAAGTCTTTAACACAACTATTTCAGAAAAAAGTATTTGTTAGCAAAATTTGGTGAAAATAAACATTAATGTTTGTATAACATAAAAAACTAAATGGATCAACAACCCTGTAGACAGCCAACTTTTCTTCACAACTTCAAAAGATCCTTCATTTAGTTCTTCTCCACTCTCCCCAACCTCTACAAATATCTACTAAAAATATACTCTCCTGATACTGTCTAGCATAATATCCTATATGGAATTTGAATGACGATTCATCACATTCCACAAACAAATTTTACCTTTTCAATCTTTTTCTTTTTTCCCCCCAGTATCCATAGCCAATCATTGCTCTCCTCTTCCATTATGCTTCTTTATGGCAGAGTGAGATGCTTCTTCATTAAGTAGCATTACAAACAGAACACACCCGAACTCCCAAGTGGAGCATGCTCTAACAGCGCTAATGCTACGGTTCTCAAGGTAACCAGGCTCAGTTGGAAACTGAGAGCAAAGTCAATATAAGATTAGTGATTTGCAAGCCTAATTGTATATACCAGCTTACCTCAATCCATGATGAACACTCTTAAAAAGGTGGGTGTTCAGTTAAATTTTTAAGTGATGGAGTTAAAAAGCAAGCTAAACCAAACACAAAACACCAGTGTTGTCATTGTTATGCTAAAAACTACTTAAAATGTTGAAGTTTTTTTTTTAAGTACTGCACAGTAGACAAGCTAATCCAACTTGTCTTAACACAGTATCTTGTTGCCTTACACAATATGAACAACTAACACTGATGGATTTAAACACAGCTGCAGAAAGAGAGAAAGCATATTTTTCTAGTCAGATGAGGGCTGGATGAAATGGTACTTTTCCAAAAAGTTCTCAACATGAGCCTGGTTGTACAAAAGGAAAATGACAGAATGAACCCATGCTTTGTTTATCCTTCAAAACAAAGCATCTGAAGGATACAAATTCTCAGGGGGAAAATGTATAACATGATAGCAATGAAGTAACTGCAAGCGATGAACACTGCAGAGTGCAGACAGCTGACTTGATTTCAGATACTTAAATGAGATACAGTAAGGCTCATAGCTGCCAGGCTATTTCTTCCATGACATCATAGGGATGCTAACGTAAATGTACTACATCTTACCAAAGCAAAACACAGCAGCTTAATACTAGGAATACCTGACAAACAATATGCCTTTATGTTGTACTGTCTTTCTGGCAATTTTAAGAAAGTTATATGCTGTATTTCCCCATTACCTTACTTATAAACCACTGATGCTAAGTAGATGTTCAAATAGCAAAAGGCTACCAAAATGACCATGCCTCTCGAACTTCATTGTTAAAGAATCTATTTGGAGTTTTCCTGTCAAATGGAATCTAATTTCTGGGAAGAGGACTGACTATCTTAACTGACATTTTGGATAATACTCCCACATTGCCAATGCATTCTGAATGCTTTCAACAGATTTCAAACCACCTACCAACACCTGCATAATTTCCACAACACTTACAATTCTGTCAGTCAGTTGAACGTTACGACTAAATTATCTGCCATCTGTTATTTACTGTGCAATGGGAAGAAGAGATTCACGAAGCACGTTAATAACATGCAAGATATGTGAGTCATGCATATTTAGCCAGAAGTGTAGCAGAGAATCACAGGTCAATGGGGTAAACTTTCTAAGTGTCTGTTTCTATTTATTTTTCCTGGAAAACTCGTCCCACGTTTTAAATACACACACATACATCCTGTACATATACAGGATTTTTTTTTAAAAAAGTCTTCTTAATGGCAAATGCATCTTTCAGAACATAATGCCGACCTGTGCAGAACAGTTAATGATTCTCAGTCAAGTAGTCACCGCAGTTCAACCACCGCTTACTACCGTTTCAAACCGCTTACAAATATAACAGGCTGAAGTATATCAAGCTTTGTATCTACAAATAAACCTCTGACTCAGTCCACAGCCCTCGCCCCCCACCACCCCCTGCCGTGAGCTAGACCCACCCTGCCCGTGCGGATCAATTCTAGACGCGCAGAGACACAACAAATGGCTTCAAAGACGGGACAAGAAAACATACGCTGAAGCAAATGAAACACAAACACGTTATCACCATACACACGTATATATGGGTTATCGGGGAGGGATTGCTTTGATTTTACCTTGAATTGGACAGGCTGGGTATGCTTCCCCCCAGCTTCTTGATCTAGTTCGGGGGCTGCTTTGCCTGCAGATAAGGGTGCTGTTACAATACGCCTGTTTTCCTGGAAGGCATGGTCTACTCTTCCTCCTCCTCCACCTCCTCCTCCTCCTGCTGCTGCTGCTGTCGCCTCCTGGGCTGGAGAGCTGTTACCGGGGCACCTCGCTCTCTTGGTCCCTTGACGCAGCCTAGCTGCGAGTCCTTCCCTATCCTTTCACTTCCTCTGCCGCATGTCTCTTCCCGCTGCCTTCCCCCCACTTCCTCAACCCTTCCTTGGAACTTCTCTCTAGGTAGCGGCTGTTGTCTCTTCCGCTCGTGTCCTGTCCTTTCGCTCTGCCTCCGTCCCCCCCTCAGAGCTGCCTTCCTTCCTTTGCTAGTTTCCCTCGCAATTCCTCTTCTTCTTCTGCCTCTAGACGGCTTCCTCCCTTGCCTCCGTTGCCTCTCTTTCCGTCTGCCACCCCTTCTGCCCTGCCTCTGGCCCGGCCCTTTGGCAGCGCGCTAGCTCTGTTTCCTTTCTGCCGCCCTGTCCCTTCAGTTTACTACTGTCTGCTTGAGAGCCTCCCTTCTGCCGCCGCCTCCTCTTCTTCTTCTCCCTCAGCCTCGCCTCTCCCCGCCCACACAGCGGACCAGAGACAACGTGCTAGCCGCTCTCCCTCCTCGCCGGCTCCGCGCTCTCTGCTCTTGGAGCCTCTTGCGCTCCCGCTCATTCTGCTCAGAGCCCGGTGACGGCAGCCACAGCAGCCCGGGAGCGGCTGGCTCTGCCGCCGTCTTTATCACTGGGCGGGCGGCCTCCCCTCCTGTTCCCTAACTCCGCAAGCAGAAGACACACGCCGCACGGCTAGCTCTTGCCTGCCTGCCCGCCCGCCTCATAAGTGTGTGTGTGTGTTTTGCTTCACGTTGTGTCATCCGTTCGCCATGAACCCCCCTGCAAGCGCGCCCGCCCATCCTCAGCCTGAAGCTGTGAGACACAAAGCACATGAACAGCACTAATAAGGGGAAGGTTCATTAATCTCTGACAATTTTTTTCTGAGTTCCCTCTATCCTCTTCTCCCCATCCCCCAAATGCAAGCCTTTCACAACACAAAACAATTCAAATGTATTGTTGTGTTGTACATGAATTGCGTTTTTTTGGTTGAAAAATAAATATACCACGGGATTTTTCTTCACCTCAGCAGTTAGGTTTTCAGCAGAGGTGGGGGGAATTCTGCATGAAGTCTCTCTCTCTCTCTCTCTCTCTCTCTCTCTCTCTCTCTCTCTCTCTCTCTCTCACACACACACACACACACACACACACACATGGGGAAGAATTTACATTTCTGCATGGTTCTCTATTTTAAAAGGTGAACCATGTTTTGAAAAGAGTGTCCTTTTATTTTGGCAGCTTCCCAGATACATAGCAGCCTGCAGACCAAAACACTGGAGTTCCACAGTACTGCCTATTTGCGGGAAGGGGATACAATTCATCTGGCCATCCAAGAGATGTTCTAATTCTCAAGGGTGGGTGTATATGTAAGCAGGCAGGCATCTCTCTCTCTCTCTCTCTCTCTCTGTGTGTGTGTGTGTGTAAGGCGATGAGCCCTTTATAATCCAAATAGAATATATGTATAATCTTAACAGAATAGAATAGGAATGTCTCATTTTGAAAGATTCCATATCCACAGATACTAAAGAGACAATGAATAGTGCAGTTCCACAGTATTCCCTTATTTTTGAAGTTTCCCACTAATCAATCCTTCCAGCCTCCATCATCTCAGCACCTGGTTTCCAACCTGTTTCTTTAAGAGTTTGGCTGTGCACAAAATTGACAAAACAAACACTATGAAAAAGTGGTAATTGATGCTCATCTGTTTGATGCACCACTTACTTGCCCAGCTAAATAAATCCAGAGTGTTTATTCTGTGCCCAAGCAAGAAAGGGGCATTCACCTCTTTCTGCTAGGTGGATATTAATATGTAACAAAATTATAGCTGTGGCAGCCCCAGATCTAATTGTTATGGATCATTTTCAGCAGACCCGGCAAGCCAGCTGCTGGGAAAACGCATGTTTTAGTGAATGCCTTGTCACACCAACACACCCCAATAGAATAATCTGAAAGGAGACAGAATTGTTTAATACCACTAGCTGCAATTATTAATCCTATGATAAAAAGGAAGTAGACATATTGCATACCCTAAGGTAAGAAAATATTTTCATTTTCTTTTGCCCAGACAAATATGAAGGAAATGTATGTTTCTGATAGATCTCAGTTTGTAATTAATTTGGGAAAATGCATGTGTGCATGCACATGTGCATGTACACACTTCTGTATGTTACAGATCTGTGTTTGCGGGAGGATCGTACTTTTCAGAGTTGAGAAAAATGTAGGAGAACCAAACTGGAAAGCCAATAAGGAATTACATACATACAGTAGAAGGAGCCAATTACATCCTTTATGAAGCCGTTTTTAAAAAATAATAATTGGAATCTCCCTGTGGGATCCCTGAAAGTCAACAACACCTGCTTTTCAAACAGACTTCTACAAGAATGACCCCCAACAGACTGCGGATTAGCGGACTATTGGCATACACCTCAAGTGACTGGAGGCATTCAGCCGACTTCACCAAATGCTGCCTGTGCTAATAGTACCTCCTGATGAGGCTTGTTCCTATTTGTAAATGGCAACAAAGAAGCAGCCATGAACAATTCATGCTTATGTTATAAGTAGCGCTCCTCAGCCTACACTCCCTCCTCCCACCCCTGGACTACAAGCCCCATCACCTCCTGTGAGAAAAGATGTTCCCAGAACATAATTTCGCACTGAAAAGTAGTTATTCTACATCTGATACCTACTCCCTCCAGTTAGATAATTTTAGACTCTAAACTTCATGGTATTTACTGGAGAATTGTTGTTTTTTGGATGATACTTCCACTGGTTTCAAAATATAGTAAGCTCTCTGGGGAAGGAACTGGCAATCCCACCCCATATATACAATCTGCCTAGTAAAGGTCGCAAGACGTCACCCTAAGAGTGGGAAACGACTCGCACTACAAGTGCGGGGACACCTTTACTTTTATCCTTGCTTTATTTGGGGACCTTCCTGCTCATTCTGCTGAGTAGAGCTATGGACCTTGCCCCTGAAATCTGCCCCTGACAAGACCACTCAGTCCCCTTTCTCCAGGCTGGAACTTTTTCAGCCATACAGGGAAGAGTAGCAACAGAAGATGGCTGGGTGGGTGCGAGCCGCATTGAGAGTGGGCTGTGCAGATAACACCAAACTGGGTAGGGCAGCCAATACCTTAGAATATAGAAACAAGATTCAGGATGATCTGTACAGGATAGAGAACTGGTTCCAAACTAACAAAATGAATCTAAAGTTCTGCAGTTAGGAAGGAAAAACTAGATGGACAAATACAGGATGAGCTTTACGGCAGTACCTGTGAAAAAGGATTGAGAGGTTTAATAGACTACAAGCTAAACATGAGTCAGCAATGCAACACACCGGCTAAAAAGGCTAATGAAATTCTAGGTTCATCAACAGAGTAATAATATCCAGATCACAAGAAGTTACGGTACCAACCTATTCTCACCTGGAGTACTGTGTCCAGTTCTGAGTGCCACAGTTTAAGAAGATAATGAGAGCCGGTGTGGTGTAGTGGTTAGAGTGTTGGACTACAACCTGGGAGACCAGGGTTCAAATCCCCACACAGCCATGAAGCTCACTGGGTGACCTTGGGCCAGTCACTGCCTCTCAGCCTCAGAGGAAGGCAATGGTAAACCCCCTTCGAATACAGCTTCCCATGAAAACCCTATTCATAGGGTCACCATAAGTCAGGATTGACTTGAAGGAAGTCCAGTTCAACAAGTTGGAATGTGTCAAGAGGAGGGTAACAAAGATAGTGAGTGGCCTGGATACCAAGTCCTATGCGAAAAGGTTGAAAGAACTGGAATGGATAAGTATAGTTTGGAGGGGAAAAAGGATTTTGTGCTGATATGAGAGCCATCTTCAGATATTTGAAGGGCTGTCACATAGGCGTTTGAGCAAATTTGCTTTCTGTTGCTCATGTGGGTAGGACCAGAACTAATGTGTTCAATTTACATTGGGGGGGGAGATTAACGCTAAACATTAGGAAGAACTTCCTGATTGTACAAGCTGTTCAACAGTGAAACAGACTTCCTGAGAAAGTGGTGGATTCGCCTTTGTTAAAGGTTGTTGAGCAGAGTCTGAATGACCAGCTATCAGGGATGCTGCTGTAGTATACCGCATTCCAAGACTCTTGAGTCAAGGGTCTTTTAGTGTGGTCATCTCCAATGATTACCTTGCAGGGCAAATCTGTCATTCAAACTTTCAGTGATTAATTGCCTTGACTGATTACACTGTGTTACCCTAATTTTTAATTATTCCATAAAAGCTTACAATAAAAGGCTTCCCGGAAGTAGTGCTGGCTGGTGGTTGTCTCTGAGGGAGATCTGCCTCAGAGGAAGCTTTTTTCAGGTTAAAAGCCAGCCAAGAGGAATCTTTGACTGGCTTAAATGTTCTCCAAGGTATAGGAGAACCGATCAGATTTTCCACAAGACTTCGTTGAGCTGTCGGCGGCTGGAATTGATCAGGAAATTCCTGAGATAAGAAGGCATGCCGATCGGCTGAAGACGGAGTCAGGATTTCCACGCAAGCTGTACTGGAAAAAAAGCGAAGCGTTCTTTTTTCTTCTTAAAAAAAACGTTCTTAACCAGCGAGCCTACTTCTGTCTAAATCTTATCATTCGGCTTAAATTACTGCAATAAAAGGGATTTGTTTACGAATCAGCAACTGAGAAACCTGGGTGAGTCATACTTTTTCTCTTTTAAATATAATTAAGGAAGAAAGAAAATGTAAACAACTTATATACTTTTTTTACGACAAAAAGCTGGCCTGAATTTGGAGTTTTAAAGTTTAAAAACGGATGAGGTAATTATTATATTTTGGACTATTTTTCTCTTTGGACTATTTCTCTTTGGACGAATCTGCTGCTCGTATATGTTACTAATTGTTTGGTGTTGGGAACCAGAATTGTTTTGCATTCTTGGATGTAGATAAGAACTGTGCTGTGCTGGCTGGACTTCAATAACAGGCCTGGAATATTAACTCTTTTGTTGGTGGAGGAAAAAAAAAAAGAAATAGACTGCCTCTAGGTTTTGAAACAGTGATTAATATCAGAAATTAAAGGCTTCTCTTGAAAATGACAACTAGAAAAGCAACTAAGGCCCCGGAGCGAAGAGGCTCTACTGATTCACAGGAAGGGGCTATACCCCCAGATATGTTTCAAAAAATAATGGAAGGGATTAATGATATAAAACAGGAAATGAAAACTGAACTGACAGATATAAAAGACTATATTAAAACACAAGTGGATGAGATCAAAGGGACAATTGGGCAAATAAAGGAGGATGCAAAAAACACTAAAGAAAAGGTACAAATCTTGGAGAATAGAACAGATATATTAAATCTGGAATTAGAAAAAAACCTGGATTATATGGCTGTGACTGAAATGAGAAATAAAGAACATTGTTTGAGATTCCGTGCAATTCCTGAGGAAACAGGTGAAGACATCAGAGATAAAATTGTTAATGCTCTAGTAAAATTTCTGGATTTGAATGAAGATCGGATGGAATTTGAAATAGACAAAGTGTATAGAATTAATTCCAGATATGCAACGATGAATAAAATTCCAAGAGATGTGCTTGTTCATTTTATAAAGAAGACGACCAGAGATATGGTATTACAGCAACACTTTAAAAATACCTTTAAAATTGATGGTAAGGAAATACTGGTGATGAAAGAAATTCCTATTAGACTTTTACGTAAGAGAAAAGAATATGCTTTCCTTACAGAGAAACTTAAGCATTGCAAAATTCAATTTAGATGGGATGTTCCAGAAGGAGTGATCTTTACATTTAGACAACAGAAATATAGATTGAATACTGTTCAAAAAGCAAGGGACTTCTTGAGAAAAGCTTCAAAAGACATGGATGAAGATAAACTCAAAGATATGGATATAATTCCTAGGAAACAAAGTCAACAAAGATATGCAGAGGAAGGGAAGGAAGATGATGGATTAAAAGGAGCATCAGGCACATTTTAAAATACACGCTTAAAGATGGATTACAAATATCTAACTTGGAATATAAATGGAGCCAATACGGCGCAGAAGAGAAAGAAAGTGTTTCATTATTTGAAAAAATTAAAATTGGATATAATTTGTTTACAAGAAACTCATATTAAGAAGAAAGATTCCAAATATTTGATTTGTAAAAATTTGGGTGAAGAATTTATTTCGGCTGGACCAAAAAAAAATAAAATGGAGTTGTTCTCTACATTAACCCACAATTGCTTCCTAAATTGGTATTACTGGATGATAGTGGTAGATTTGTGGGGGTTGAAATTACTCTACAGGGTACAAACATTTTGATAGTGGGTATCTATGCCCCCAATGAAGATAAAACAAGGTTTTACACAAGACTTATGGAAAAATTGTCAGAGTTTTCATATGACCATTGGTGTGTTATGGGTGATTGGAATGGGGTAATCTCACCAAAAATTGATAGGCTTTCTGAAAAAAATATCAAAGAGACACAGGGTAAATTACCGAAGATTTGCTTTGAACTGATGGAACATTTAGAATTGGTGGATACCTGGAGATATATAAATGATAATGCAAAGGAATTTACTTACTTCTCAGAAAGACACAAAACATTCTCGAGGATTGATATGATTTGGATGTCTAAAATTTTAGCGAAGGATACTTTTAAAATGGATATATTACCAAAAACTTTTTCGGATCATAACCCTGTGATATTAACTTTAAAAAAGAAAAATCTTGGATTTAGATGGAGATTAAATGAATCTTTATTACAGAATGACAAAGTAGTACAAGAATGTAAGAAGAAATTAAAAGAGTTTTTTGAACATAATTTACATAAAGGAGCAAGTGAAAATATCGTTTGGGATACAAGTAAGGCATTTATGAGGGGATATTTTATTAAATGTAACTCTGAATTAAAAAAGAAGAAACAACAGAAAATGCAATTAATTTTGGAAGAAATAAAACAAAAAGAGGAAGAATTGAAAAAGAATCCAACTAAAGTTTCTATTGTAAATCAAATTAAAATGTTACAGAAGCAAGTATCAATGCTGACAGTTAGAGAAATTGAAAGAAAACTAAATTTTGCTAAACAAAGGACTTTTGAATTTGCAAATAAACCTGGGAAATGGTTAGCATATAAATTAAGAAAAGAACGTCAAAAAATATTACTTTAAAGATACAAGAAGGAGATGAGACGTTGACAGATAATGTAAAAATTAAAAAGATTTTTCATCAATATTATTCAACATTGTACAAATGTCAGGAAATTCCATCTGAAAAAATAGAAGAGTATATATCTAAACAGAATTTGCCTAAAATTACAGACTTTCAGAGACAAGCTATTAATGGCCCTATTACGTCAAGAGAGATATCTGAAGCTATAAACAAAATTAAATTAGGAAAGGCACCAGGACCAGATGGGTTATCTGCAATGTATTATAAATGTTTGGAGGAAGAACTCTTACTACCTTTACAGTCTACAATGAATCTTATTCTGCAAGAGGGAAAGATACCGGATAGTTGGAAAAATGCTAATATAACATTAATACCTAAAGAGGAGCAAGATTTAACTAAAACAAAAAATTATCGACCAATATCTCTATTGAATAATGACTATAAAATTTTTACAACGATCTTGGCAGAAAGATTGAAAATAATATTGCAACAATTTATTCAGGAAGATCAATCAGGGTTTTTACCTAAAAGACAATTACGTGACAACGTCAGGAATGTCTTGAATGTTTTGGAATATTTAGAACAACGAAATGATAAACAAGCAGCTTTGATTTTTTTAGATGCTGAAAAAGCATTTGATAATTTGAATTGGAAATTTATGTTTCAGGTTTTGGAGCAAATGGATTTTGGAGACAATTTTATAAAATGGATTAGATCGATTTATACATCTCAGAAGGCTCAGATAATTGTTAACGGAGATTTAACGGATTCATGTGAAATACAAAAGGGTACAAGACAGGGATGTCCTTTATCTCCCCTTTTATTTATTCTGGTCTTAGAAGTGCTGCTTAGAGATATAAGGCAAGATAAAAGAATTTCGGGATTAAAGATAAAAAAAGAAGAATATAAATTGAGAGCATTTGCTGATGATTTGATAATTGTACTAGAAAATCCTTTGGAAGGAATTAATGTATTGATGGACAAATTAAAAGAATTTGGACCGTTAGCAGGATTTAAGATTAACAATCAAAAAACAAAGATGTTGGTGAAAAATTTAACTTTAAGGGAACAGAAAGAGTTAATGGACAAGACAGATTTTACAATAGAGAAAAAGTTGAAATATTTAGGTATCATTATGACAAATAAAAATTCAAAGTTGTTTCATAATAATTATGAAAAATTATGGACAGAGATTAAGAAAGACTTGCTAAGATGGGATAAACTACAACTGTCATTAATGGGTAGAATATCTGTGATAAAAATGAATGTATTACCGAGAATGATGTTTTTGTTTCAAACAATACCTGTAATATCCTCTGATTTACCTTTTAAACAATGGCAAAAAGACATCTCTAAATTTGTATGGCAAGGGAAAAAACCAAGAGTTAAATTTAAACTACTACAAGATGCCAAAGAAAGAGGAGGACTGGGATTACCAAATCTGAGACTTTATTTTGCTGCCTGCTGTCTAGTCTGGATAAAGGAATGGATCTTATTGAGGAATAAAAGACTATTGGATTTGGAGGGTCATAATTTGAAGTGGGGATGGCATGGATATCTATGGTATGACAAAGTAAAAGTAAATGTAGACTTTAACAATCATTTTATAAGACGTCCTCTGTTGAAAATATGGAATAGATATAAACCAAGGTTTTATTCGAAAATACCATTATGTGTCTCAAGCCAAGAAGCGTTTTATAGAAGAGAAATGGCTGGAAAAGAGAAATGGTTAACTTATCAAGAACTATTAGAAAATGTACATGGAGAATATATAATGAAAGAGAGAGAACAACTGACAAAGGAAGGATATAGTTTTCAATGGTTTGCCTATTTACAATTGTTAGAAAGATATAAAATGGACAAGAAAATGTATGGGTTTGAAATAAGTAAATCTGATTTTGAAATAGGATTGTGTACAAATGATGAAAATATAATTGCGAAAATGTATAAACTCTTATTGAAAATGGATATGGAGGAAGAACAAGTAAAAGAGTGTATGGTAAAGTGGGCAAAAATTTTTGGTTATAACATACAAATGGATCAATGGGAAAATATGTGGAAAAAAGGTTTGAAATTTACACTATGTTATAATCTTAAAGAAATTTTTTATAAAATGATGTACCGTTGGTACATGACTCCAGAAAAGCTGTCAAAAATGTATAGTAATGTTCCTAATGTTTGTTGGAAATGTAAACAACAAGAAGGATCATTTTATCATATGTGGTGGCTGTGTAAAAAGGCAAAATCATTTTGGGCACAGATAGGTAGGAAGATGCAAAAAATTCTAAAGATAAATATTCAGTCAAAACCAGAATTTTTTTTATTGGGTTTTATGGATAAACAAATAGAAAAGAAATATGGAAGAATAATATTATATATGATTACGGCAGCAAGATTATTATATGCACAAAAGTGGAAAATGGAATCAACACCAACAATGGAAGAATGGCTATTGAAATTAATGGACTTAGTAGAAATGGATAAATTGACATGTCTACTTAGAGAAAAATCGACAGATACATTTCTTAAGGAATGGAAGCCTCTCTTAGACTTTTTGTTGAAAGATCAAAATAAAATGATGATACTGGGATTTGACGATTAATTAAGACAGCCTATGGAGAAAAGGGATTCTGTATGTATACATTAAGGGACAGGTTTGATGTATATTATATACTTATAGCTGATCTGCGACAAATCGGAAGTCAACTATTTTATTTTTATTTTTTTGTTGTATTATGTTTTTTGACTTTGTTTTGTTTGTTTTTGGAAAAATTTGAATAAAAATTATTAAAAAAAAAAGCTTACAATAAAAGCTTTTTAAAAAGCTGTTGGACCATCATTTTAAAAAAGTACCATTAGGGATGTTTGGGGGCAAACTACACATTACACAAAAATGCATGTAATGAAATAAGAGCAGTTTTTAGCAGAAGAGTGGCAGGTGGGAGCTATTTAACTCTTTTTCTGGTGGTTATTTTTATGCTCAAAATCCCAAACTCTAAAGGAGAAAGGCATGCAAGACAAAAAGAAGGTCTAATGTTAATGAAATTATTGATGCTGTGGAATGCTCCTTAATCAACCTGAAGACAAATAAAAATGCAGATGTTTCAAATATTATTATTAATCTTGTCTCATCCATGTATTCACTAGCTAGATTTAGGTAAAATAAATTACTCTAAAATCAACATGGAACTACCAATTGTAATTGACTTACAATGATGATGATGATGATGATAATCTTGGTCCTAGGAAACAAAACAGCATCTTGTCTGTTTGCTTAGCAGAATATAATGCAGTTCAAATGGTGGTCATCACTGTGACTCTGGAGAAAATCAATCTTACTTAATGAGAGAAAAGAACCTAATGTATTTCCCCAAATATGTGATTTTCTGCCCTGGTCCCAGTGAAGCAACATTGTTGCTTTCTCCTTAAGGTATTATTAACTATTGTTGCAAGACAATGTTGAGTTCTGCCCAGAGATCTGTAACATCTTTCAATAAAAATTGTACTTAGGTTTTCTGAAACCACCAACTTGGACAGTGGAAGAATGGGACATTTATGCATCGTGCAAGAAAAATGTTTACAGCTAACAGTTCCCTGTATTGTTGTTACTGATACAGATGCTGAAGATTTGGACCGGGGATTTGAACCTAATCTAAGTGACACTCTTCTGCAGAAGTTGAGTGGAGGGGGGGAGGGGGAAGGCTGATCTTGTATTTTAACACATTTCCAAGGCTGCATACATGCCATACTTTTAAACCACATTTAAAGCCCATCTCCCCCCCAAAGAATCCTAGGAATTCTACATGACTCAGCTCAGCAATCTGCTCCCCCTTCCCAGCTAATTTAATAAATTCATTAAAAATGTCATTGTAAATTATGACAAGTATGTATTTGCTCAGAGGCAGCCCTTGCTTGCTTTGTGGGTTTCCTTGGATGTGATGCTTCCCTCACCATACTTCCATAATTTCTATGAAGCTGGCAGATGTAGATGTGCAGCTGGGTAAGGGATGGGTGAAATAGACTTAAACTGGATTGTGTCCCTTTTGTATGTGTTCCTTAGTAGGTCTGTTCTGTTCCACTGCTGTACATATTTTTAGGAAATAATCCTTTACAAACCTGTATGAAAATTCAGTAATTTTTAATGTCTAAACAGTACTTATGAGGTGGTCAAAGGGCTGACCTGCCTGCCTTCCTTCCTTCCTTCCTTCCTTCCTTCCTTCCTTCCTTCCTCCTTTTCCTCCTCCTTGATATTATCTGCAGGAGGAGCTAGAAAGTGTGGTGCCTACCATGCACTGTGCAAACCCCTCCTGGGAGTGACAGGACATTATGATGTACTGCCACTCTCAGGGAGAATACAAAGGGGGGAACCATTAGTCGGGGGTGCAGATCACGTGCGTCCACTTTGGAAAGTGGAGTCTCTAAATTCCTCCTCCATCCAGGTATATGGAGGGCATCCTCCATGTTTTATTATATCAAATGCCACCCTCTGTGTCCAGGGAAATTATAACTCCATTTTGAAATTTGATTATCTGGAATTAAGTCCGGTTGAAATAATTGGAATTATAATTTATAAGTATAAATAAAATTGTGCTATAAGCACAATTACCTGAAAGACCGTCTTATCCCTTATGTACCCAGTCGCTCACTGTGCTCTGCAGGTGAGGGCCTCCTGCAGATATCATTTTATCAGGAGGTCCATTCTGCATAACATAGGAAATGGATCTTTAGTGTGGCAGCAACTACCCTTTAGAATTTCCTCCCCTTAAATATTAGACAGCAGCCATCTCTGTTATCTTTTCGGCACCTACTGAAGACATTCCCCTTTCAACAAGCCTTTTAAGTTGAGACCTTATCCCAGTCTGTGCCTGTGTTGGAATTGCTTTTTAATATGTTTCTAAACTTTTTTTTTATGTTTTGAAACCTTTTATAAAAA
The DNA here is from genome assembly GCF_030035675.1 of Rhineura floridana. Taxonomy (NCBI): domain Eukaryota; kingdom Metazoa; phylum Chordata; class Lepidosauria; order Squamata; family Rhineuridae; genus Rhineura; species Rhineura floridana. The sequence continues at coordinate 16,572,216 of NC_084489.1, forward strand.
AGATTTTTAAAGCTTTTAAAAATGTTTTTAAAGATTTTAATATATTTCAAAGTCTGTTTTTATGATGTTTTAAAGTGTTTTTAGTGCTTTTGTTTGCTGCCCTGGGTTCCTAATGGGAGGAAGGGTAGGATATAAATCAAATAATAAATAAATAAATAAGGGGCACATTGCACTTGACATTACATTGAGAGTCAGTGTAGTATAGTGACTGGTATGTTTGACTAAGAGTGCGGCCTAGGTTAACATCACCACTCAACCATGAAGCTCACTCAATATGTCACCGAGTTTGTCATCAAGGGTAATCTTGTATGCCATCTGAACTTCTTGGAGGAAGGATGACATAGAAATGTCAACAACAATGCAAATAAACATTTATATTGGGACAAGACTGTAGATGGAATTTTGTTAATGTTCAACAGAGTCCATATTTGGGGATGGGAAGTTTTCATTTCAAACCATTGTCTGATGTCCCTAGGAGTCTGGCTTGGCTTGCTTGAAACATATGAAGCTATCTGACTGTTCTGCTGGGAATCACCCAACGGAGAACCTACTTTGCATAGCTGACACATTCTGATATGGATATGTGTTGATTTATGGATGTGCTGACTTAGATGGTCCTGCCTTGTGACGTTGGATTAGGTTATTTCCTGACCCCTTTGAAATCTGGTTCAAAGAGTTAGTTAACACCTGAATCTTCATCTCTTGAAAATGTTAACTATAATATCAAGTGCTATCTTGAATGTGTGAAAGGGCCAGCACAGATATCAACTCGCATCACCTCAAGCACCAGGCTTTTCAAAGCAAGATACTTCACAGCAATAGCACTCTGTCATCAAGTATCTAGAAACTGAATATAGAGAGAGTGTGCATGTGCGAACCAGCCATAGATAACCACTTTTACAGATAGAGAGTTGCCCTTCAATCATCTCCTATTTTGCTAGGGTTTCAGGATATTTTTCATTTTTCAAAATTGTCCCCATTTCTCTAACAAGAAAATCAATTTGTCCTGGTCTTTCTATAACCATCGAGGAAGTTCAGCATGTCTGACTTCTCCTAACACCTTCATTCAAAATACTTCAACACAAAGATGGGCTTGATCGGTGTCTGTTCAGCAGTTCATACTTTTTTTGCTTATAGAATTTGGTACAAGACTTATGTTGATGTTCATCTATTGTAGAGGAGTTCCCATAAAGAATAAACTGTGGCTAATCTCAAAATTGGATTTGCTCAACACCAAAGGGCACTGGCATAAACACACAACTCTATACATTAAACACAGTTCACAGAGAGAGTGATATTTAGCTTCTTTTGCCATTGGGCCCTCAAATTTGATTGCCAGGCAACCTTATTTATCACTCGGTGCCCTCAACAATAACACATTTCCTTTATCTCTAATTGCCTCAAAATTTCCTCCAGCTGCTGCCTCCCCCCCAACTTTGCCTTATCCATTAGGCATATTTAAATTTCTCCTTTGTTTTGTAATCTACATTTTTTCACACCCTAAAATTACAGCCCTTTCAAGGCGCAAGTCCCTCCATTCAAATAGCAGAACACAGTATAATTTTAGCATCATATAATTTCCTCCATAATTGCTAAATCATTTTCTTCCTCTTCTGCCACCCCTCTTTTTTCTTTCCTTTTTTTAAAGAAAGAAACATCCAAGGAGGCATAGCTAAAGGAGACAGGAGATTTAATAAAGCTAGCACTGCCTTGCCTGATATTGCACTATGCCACTGAATCACAGAGCCATAAAACAATCTCTCCTTTGTGTGCAAACTTTTCATATCTGCTCTTCCATTCAATAAATCTTAAACTCTCTGGATCCACCAGTCATCTTAGGTTCACAAGTGCAAAACTCTTTCATGTATATCAATGAAATTCCCAAGTAGCATGCAACAAAAAATATTAAAATCATAAAATGAAACCGTTTAGGGCATTTCCCCCCTCTTTTCACTAGTGGTGCCTCAGGATGAGGAGACCTGACGTTTATCAAAATAAAAGCCACATATTTTCACTCTTTTGTATCATGAATGTTTTGTCATAATGGATTTTCACTTTAATGCTCCAATTACATTTATAACATTCTTTCAAACTGAATAGCACTAATGACTTCCATTATTATTTACATGCTTCTTTAATTATAAGGTTCTGCATCTCACTCATAGCATGCTATCTCTCTCTTCCCCCCCCCTCTCTCACTAACCCAGATATAAGGCTTTCTGTTGCATAAAAGCTCATGATCATTTAGCCTACATTAATACCTCTTTCTAAATACCTGTTTCAATCTGAGCCCCTTACAGAGTTGTAAATTAAGGGAAAGGAAAAGAAGTGGGTACATTTTTCCTCAGGAAAAAAACCACAGCAAACACAGAGATAAATCAAATCTCTTTAAAGCAGTATATATGCAAATTTAATTGAAAACAAATATATATCAAACAGCTTCCCAGGAGAAAGAAATTTCTCTAAATTAGTAGCACACAGAGCAATAATGACTGTTGTTATCACATTTAATTTTGCCTGAAAGTTTCCTTCAGTTAAGAATGGTTGTCATTCACTTCTATGGGGAGAAAAGCAAAGGTTGTACTTGGGGACACGGTTGCATCTGGGGATATGCCCTTCACCTGTCATACTGGATAGCACACACACACACACACATGCACACACAGCACTCATCACACAGAGGTCCCCTCTACACACACGTCATCACCAGTCATAATAAATCTTTTGCTAGTAAAAGTATAAACCTGGTCCAGAGAAATGCTGAAAAGTATTTTAGAGTGCTGTGTATTGTGGGAAAACAATTCAGGATTAGGTATGTAAAGGAATATATTTATATACTGGAGACTGCCACCTGTCCCATGTTTCAGGCCACCTTAGGAACTGAATTTCAGAAGACACATTTAAGATGCTTTGGCACATACCAATTCCAATTTTCTAGGTACAAGTGCCAAATCGTTAGGAGCCAGCCTACTATAGGAATAGTAAAGGCGTCAACAATCACTTCCTGATGAGCTAGAGCCCTAAAATTTTGGTACAGGATTACTAGAAAAATCTGAAATGGAACATATTTGCATTTATCCACCAAGACGGGATTTAAATTGCTGTGCAAGATGGTTGAAACATTTCCAACTACCAGAAAAGCTGAAGTCTGTAGTTCAGTTCACACTGATTTCTAGAAAAGTCTGATCATAGGACATTTGTATAGTACACACCACCCCGCAAAGAGGAGATTCTTAACCATTCTGCAATGGTTACCTCCAGGTCACCCAGAAACCAAAATATGGAATACATATAACGCAATACATACTGATTAGTAGAAAGGATTGGAAGGGAAAGAGATGAAGAAAGTTCAGGCAAACCAAATTTGAGATGGGCAGGAATATCAAATAAATGCCTTCCTCATATATGCAGCCATTTGGTCATTAGGATCTTTGGAGAAGGCTCCGTTTGTTGTGTCACGACTGGTGAAACTCCATCTTGTGACAACATGGAGGTGGACCTTCTCCACAGTGGTGCTTGTGTTATGAAATGAGTTCCCTTGTGCAGTACTGAAGTACCACTGCTTAATAACAGCATAACCCTTTGCCCAGGTTTTTCCTTGATTGTTGATGCCAGTTTATGATTATTCCAGTACTGTAACAATGATGTTTTGTAGTATTATGGATATATTTTGTTATTGTGTTTGTTTGTTAAATATTATCCCCCACTTTTTGATTCAGGACTAGAAGTGACATGCATTGTATAGTGCAGAAAAAAAACAGACTGGCTATATCTGAATTCAAATTTACCTTGAGCCAATATATACTTATGCTGATGGCTCAGGCTCACAGCCAGGCAACAGGAGAGATGTGAAAGATCATTAAAAAAAACAGAAAAAGTGGGACGGGTGCTTTAGTTTCTGAATTTTTAAAATTCTTTTCCAGAGAAGTTGAAAATGAAAAAACAAAACACCAGAAATTGTGGCAGTCATTTTTGTGCCTTGTGAACACAAGTGATGTGAGCTGGAAAATCTTCCAGTGCTTTGTTTTTCTATGTCATAAATTCATTAGTAACACACAATGGATGCCAAGTATAAATGCAATTAGCCAAGAGGACTGTCCTATGGAAAGTCAAGTACACATTCTCCCTAACTGTAGCATACATTAAGATTGTGATAGATGCATAGAAGCCTGGCATCAGCACATAGCATACTTGAACAGTAACTGAGAACACAGCACCCAAGCAGGGCCCACTGCTATGCTATGGCCTGCTCTGAGTTTCTGATCTTGGGCAGCTTGAAGTTGCCATTTTAATTCACCACAATGCCTCTCAGGAAGCCAGTGCCTCATGATGTGGGAGGAGTCCACTAGAGGGCAGTAGTGGTCGATGGGATGGTGACAGGAAGGTGACATTGTGTGGCTGGCTTCCAAACAGCAAGTGTTGCTGCTGCTTACCAAGGGGTGGAGGGGCAAGGCACGGGGGAGCAGAATGCAGTGTGAGCTCAGCAGTGGACCCAATTCAGTGCTCCTGCCACTGGGCCAGCACCACAGTGTGCTCCCCCCACCTCATTCCTCACCTTCTCCCTCTCAGAAAGCTTGACATTTGGAAGCTAGCCATGCAACACAGCCCTGCCTTGAGTGCCTCACTGACCCCTACTGCTAGAGGACATTTGGCCAAGAGCCTCCTCAAACCTGGAGCCAACTATGCTTCCACATATTTAATTTTGTCTTATACCACATATTGAGCAGGCAGAAACATTATTTTGGAAAAGGTAAGAAAGCAATGTACTATTTCCTTGATATCCTTCTGTTTGAAAGCTTTCTTCTAAGATACATAAAATGTTAATTTGCTCAGGACCTGAAAAAAAGAAAACTGCATGAAAATTCCTAATCCTTGAAAGATGACTAAAACATTTCCATTAATATTATAATTTCTTTGCAGAAACCCATGAAATTGTACAGACAAAAGGAAGAAATCCTATTACATACATTCTAGGTTGTTAATTTCGACTGGCACAAACCTAGCATTTTTAATGCTACAATTATTGATTGAGCAGTACTCAAGTGCAACAACTCTTCCCCTTTACCATTGTCATCTCTCCCATGTTGATACACTGCTATAAAGAAAGTAACATTAGCTCTCTCAAATAAAAAATCTTCCTCCCCAGAAATCTAATATTCTGCAGCATAGCCTCTCTCCTTCATTCTACAATGGATCATATGGGGGGAAATCTAACTGTGCAAGAGTGCATTAAACTGTGCATTAATATATTAAATTTTGTTCCCCTGCTTCTCTGAAAGGCTCAAATCCTGAGTGCCACAGGTGAAAAGGCCCTTTCTTGAATGTCCCCCTGCCTTATCTCAGATGGTTTCAGAACCTGAAGGGAGGCCTCTGAAGTAGAATGTACACCCCAGGCAGGCTTATATTTGGAGTGGGGAAATAGAGGTGCAATTTCTCAGGTTCTTTGGTCTCTTTAGGGGTTTAAAGGTCAAAGCAAGCATCCGAACCCAGAAACAAACTGGTAATGAGGAAAACCCATTGAGCATACATATAATCTTATATGAGTGGACAGCTCCCATCAGAACACTCTCAACCACATTCGTGACCAATTGTAGCTTCCAGACTATCTTCAAGGCCAGCTACACATAAAGGGTAATCTACCATAGAGGTGGTAACAGCATGAATAACTGAGGCCAGATCTATTTCTCCAGGAAAGGGCATATAAGACAGAGCTGGTAAAAAAAAAGCCGTCTGTTAACTGAGCACCTAGGTGTAGATTTGGATACAGGACAAATTGCAAAACCTGTTGCTTCATCCACCCACCCATCCACTCATCCACTCATCCACTCATCCACTCATCCACTCACCCATCCATCCATCCATCCATCCATCCATCCATCCATCCATCCATCCATCCATCCATCCATCCATCCATCCATCCATCCATCCATCCAGAACAGGCTAAATATCTAAACTGAGATCATCAGAACATCGTATTAAAAATATTTCTGTCTTATCAGGATTAAGTGAAATCTATTACATCTGTTACATGTATTCATATTTTGATGTATTGCCTATCAAAATATAACTATGCTGTATCATCTGATATTTATTCACCATCGTTTTTATTATTATTATTTTATTATTATTATTATTATTATTATTATTTCCTGCCCTTTGTGCTAAGACCCCAGGGTGATTACAACAATAAAACAATCTGTAATGAAGAAAAATATTTTAATATAAACAGTATTGTTATGGGCTTGGGGGTTGAGAGAGATGATTTCTATGAATCCCTTTTCCAGCCTCTGATTTGGAACCCTGCACCTGGAGGTGGGCTCTGCAGCTGAGAAACCTGCTCTGCTGGTCAGGTGAGTCTCTTTTGTTAATCTAATAGAGTGGCCAGGTGGGCTAATGGTCTATCAAGTGCCCATTAACTGGCAAATGGGCCAGAGAGATCCTATTGTTATTGAAACTCTTCAGGAGAGACCCCCTCCTGACGCCAAAAGAGAGGCATACGGTTTTTAGTGAGTCTAAGCCAGTGTGGTGTAGTGGTTAAGGTGTTGGACTATGACCTGGGAGACGAGGGTTCGAATCCCCACATAGCCATAAAGCTCACTGGGTGACCTTGGGCCAGTCACTGCCTCTCAGCCTCATGAAAACCCTATTCATAGGGTCGCCATAAGTCGGAACGACTTGAAGGCAGTACATACACACACAAGGAAAGGCTGGGAAATGGAGACACACAAGAGAGGCTGGCTTCCTGTACCATGGCTTCCTGTACCTGTAAGCCTGATGGAAAAGCAAGATCTACTGGCTTGCTAACGCTTTGAACCCCTCTATGTTAAGCTCAGGTTGAAATGTGTGTAAATAAAAACAGTATTTCCTAAAAGACACCACAGTCTCCACTGACCTTCTTTCCAAGGCAGCCAAACCCAGGGCAAGCACAGGGACCCCTGGGGATCTCTCACAGCTCGGAGAGTGGGGTGGAGCACAACAATATAGTAAAACAGAGCAATATAGTAAAATATTGCAAGCATATTTTCTGGGAAGTTTGATGTTTATCAAACTGACAATATTGAAGTTTGGAACCTGTGCATCAAAGAGGTAAAACAGATGTACCAAATTCACATATCCACACATACAAGACTTACATTTTACTTTCGTGTTAAGTGATTAACCATGCAATCATGTTTCCTCAGAAATAAGTCCCATTGAGTTCAAAGGGGTTTGCTCCCAAATAGATGGGATAGAATTTATATAGAATCTATGGAATTTCAGGCTAACTTGGCAGATATATCGTTTTAAAATTGACGGTAGGCTTAAAAGCTGATTTAACAATATATGTTTTTTCTACCAATGTAAGATCTAGTACCATGCATACAAGGAAACATGTACATGGGGATGCACACACACACAATCTCCATGAAAATACATGTTTAAATTGTTTTTATATTGTTTTAAATTTTAAAATTGTGTTTTAAATTGTTTTTAAAATATGTGTTTTAAATTGTATATTTGTTTTAATGTTTTTGATTGCTGTAAACTGCCCAGAGAGCTTCGGCTATGGGGCGGTATACAAGTGCAATAAATAAATAAATAAATAAATATATAAAATAAATGCAACCGGGGGGTTGGTAAATATGACAGTATACAGAGTAGCAAATTATAATACAAATCCTTTTGCAAGCATTATTTATTTATTTATTAAATTTATATTTCCTCCTTCCTCCCAGAAGGAGCCCAGGGCAGTAAATATGGTTACTGCCATCATGGCTACATGTTCACTGCAGAGATGCCGATGCTGTTGGGGCTATAGACTGAGCCAAGAACATCACATGATCATGCAGTTCATGGATATAATGCAGACTAGAGAGCAAATATTGCAGTAATTCCTTTTCGTATAAAACTCATAAATGCCACTTACCTTTTCCTAGAGCTCTTTAAAATAAAAGTTGTGCAAGTACACAATCTGAATTGATTTCAGAGAGGCTAATGGAGAAATCTTCTACCAGCTAAACAGAAGCAATAGTTGAACAGAAGCAATGCTCATTTTATTCAAGGTGTTCGGCAAGCTAAACAATATGTATGTCTCAGAATTTGTAAATGTTTGATTTCAGTTATGCATCTGTTACACAATTGCTTCTTTTATATTCTGAGTCATTGGTGGAGCTCAAAAACAGTTCTTTCATCTTACATTAAGAAAAAAGCACCATGCAGACCGAAAATCTTGTCTCCTTGCTACTGAGTAACTAATATGCTACAGGGCCTCAGACTGAGAAACCTGCTGTAGTATATCTTAATGCTAACAGATGTTACTGCTGGTCTGCTTAAGAGATAGAGAAAAAAAGAAGTGGGTGGAGAGAAAAAGAGAGAAGGGGGACGAGAGATTTGCAAATAAATACATTATTTGCACATGTGCAGGTACTGTGTAAAGGGGGGAAAAGTTGCTTGTGTAAAAGAATGAGGGGTTATTCACACGTTACATTCAACAAGTTTATAGTCTGTGTACCTGCCTACAGAAATAGCTGAGCTGTACACTCATACAGTTGTTCACATGCAACATTCAACAGGTGTACATTTACACAACTGTTTTATTGCACAAATCAGCAAGTGTACACTTTCATACAAACACTTGTATATGTGTAGAAACAGCTTGTTACTGTGTTCAGTGTAATGCAGTGGTTCTCAATCTCTTTTGGTTCGCGGCGCACTGTAAAACATATAAAAATTTTCTGGTGCACTTTGTGTACAAAATTAAAAATATATTAATATATTTTAAACTACGAATAAAAATATCTTAATAATAATATACTTTCATAACATTTGCGGCACACCTAGCCACCTCTTGCGGCGCACCAGTGTGCCCCGGTGCACCGTTTGAGAATCACTGGTGTAATGTGTGAACAAGCCTTATGCTTTTAAGAATGCCTGAACTACTTCTCTCTCATTATGTGCTTTTTAATTCCTCCTTCTCCCCTCCAAAGTTTAATAATCAAAAGTTTAATAATAATATAGGTTATTAGCTCTGTTTCCAAAAAGATGTCCCATAGTGCATGTTTGCTTCTATGAAGAAACAGAAAATAAACAGACCAGTACCCTAAGCTAGCCAAGTTAAGGCAAGTAGGTTTAATAAGCATATTTAGGGACTTAAGTGAGTTTATGTGCATACCTTGTGTCATGCCACGTTTAGAAAATAGCTCATAAGACTTAGTGCTATGTACTACGGCTGCATACACCCCATACATTTAAAGCACATCATTTCCCCCAAAGAATCCTGGGAGCTTTTATTTGTTAAGGATGTTGGGAATCGTAGCTCTGTGAGGGGTAAACTACAGTTCTCTGGATTCTTTGGGGAAATAATATGCTTTAAATATATGGTATGTATGCAGGCTATGTTTCTAGGATCCTACCTTAGTTTCCATCACATCCGTGGCCCCCTGACCTTGATTTATCTCATCAGGTATGTCAGAACAGTGAGGTCCTTTGCAGAGATGGATGATCATTTATGGTTTTATATGAATATAAATATAAAACATTTTTTTAAAAAATCCTGTTGATTCAAAATCAATATTCAGTTGCAAAGTGTACATTAGAAAGATGCTGCAACTTAATAGCCCCAGTTCAGATGTGATGTTCCACATGCAGCCCTTTGGCTCACTGCTATTTTGTGCAAGAATTAGCAAATGTTTGTATTTCCCATAGCAAGACCCCCAGTTTTATCCAGCACCTAGGGTTGTATACATAGTTTTGGTTACTGGTGGAGGACTGATTTCCCACCTTCTTTCTCCTCTTCCAAAGCTGATTGCAATCTCATAACTACCATACTAACCATCTTTGAGTGTGTGAGCAGGTGTAGATCCTTAAAAACCCACAGAGATCACTGGACTGCGGCTGCTGTATTTTTTCTTCCTAGCCAGTTATCTGACCTTCACCAAGACCATCAGTCTGTCCTTAGCTGAACTAAATAAGATAAAAACAGAAAAAGATATCTCTCCACCCCCCCAAAAATCTTAAACTAGACCCTTCTGGGATAGAAAAACCATCATTTTAACCAAGGCATGGTAGGATCAATGATGCTATTTGAAAGGATTTTCTGATGAATGACAAGTCATTAATTGGACCTGCTGAGTAAACAAACCAGTCTATGTGAGGTCTCAAGAATATGATTTTGGAATGTCAAGCATTGGGGGGGGAGTGAGGAGAGTGACCTGTGAAACCATTGAACCAGAGGGAAATATTAAAAATAAGGACCATTTTGTTTTCTTCTGAACTTGTAAAAAACCAAGCTAAAGCAGATGAATTGCACTATTTGATCATAAATGAATTGTTCCTCTGCATAAAGTACAGTTTGTTTAGGTGTTTTTATTTTCCCACCATCTAGGCATTATTCAGTTATAGAATTGTGCATGTTTAATGGATTTTGGCTGAGAGATTATGCAGATAGGTAGCATTCTAACCAAAGGCTACAAATTAATACCTTAGGACTGAGAAATATTAATTGTTCATCATTTGTACTGCAGAATATTTAGCCCAAATCTGCATGTATCTATTACTTCTGCTGCCTCAAGACATCAAAATACTGTTCTCCTTGCCTGAGTATGTTCTTGTGTTGCTCATTGTGGCTCTTGATTCAGCACTGAAACACTATGAATATTAAGGCTGATCTGAGTACTCTTAACTTTCTCTGTGAAGCTAGCAGTCCTTGCCCAAGAAATTTTGCTGCCTGAGGCGAAGGCAGGGCCATAGCCAACGGGGGGCAGAAGAGGGCTGAGCCCCCCTAAAATTTTTTTGCACCTCCCTAATCATTGTGTGACTAATTTTTTTAATTTTCATTTTCCAACTTATATGAATACATTATTTTGTATTATTAACTATAATATCAACACTTTGAATTGGGCCCGGAAAACAACTGGAAGCCAGTGTAGATCAACAACACTGGTGTGATGTGATCCCGGCGGCGACTGTTCGTGAGTAGTCGAGCCTCCGCATTTTGTATAAGTTGTAGTTTCCGGACCGTTTTCAAGGGTAACCCCACGTAGAGCGCATTACAGTAATCCAAACGAGAGGTGACCAGGGCATGTACTACCAGTGGGAGCTGATGAACAGGAAGGTAGGGTTGCAGCCTTCGTATGAGGTGTAGTTGATACCAGGCTGCCCGGCTCACTGCCGAAATCTGAGCCTCCATGGACAGCCTGGAATCAAGTACAACCCCAAGGCTGCGGACCTGGTCCTTCAGGGGTAAACTCACCCCATTGAACTTCAAGTCAACTTCTCCCAACCTTCCTTTGTCCCCCACCAGCAGCACCTTGGTCTTATCAGGGTTCAGTTTCAGCTTGTTCCTTCCCAACCATCCACTCACGGATTCCAGGCACTTGGACAAGGTCTCCACAGCCGACTCTGGTGAAGATTTAAACGAGAGATAGAGCTGAGTGTCATCTGCATATTGGTGACACTGCAGCCCAAATCTCCTAATGATTGCCCCCAGCGGCTTCATATAAATGTTAAATAGCATGGGAGAGAGGATAGAACCCTGTGGCACACCACAATTGAGAGGCCAAGGGTCTGAAACCTCCTCCCCCAATGCTACTTGTTGAAACCTATCGGAGAGAAAGGAATGGAACCACTGCAATACAGTACCTCCAATTCCCAATCCCTCCAGGCGATGTAAAAGGATACTGTGGTCGACAGTATCAAAAGCTGCTGAGAGATTGAGGAGGACAAGAAAGGAGAATTCTCCCCTATCTAATGCCCTCCTCAAATCATCTACCAGAGCGACCAAGGCTGTTTCAGTTCCGTGACCAGTCCTGAAACCCGATTGGTATGGATCCAAGTAATCCGTTTCATCCAAGTGTGCGGACAACTTGTTGGCCACATATCAGTCCATACCCCAGAACAGAGAATATAAAATGTATATCTATCTTCAAGGCCACTGAAGAAGACGTTCTGTCAAAATGCGTTTGGCCATATTACACACTTTGAATCTCCTGGGTATTGAGTCATGTTTATTGGCCATTGTTCATCAGTTGCCTTTTATGTTTAGATTGGTATTGTTTTGACCTTTTCATCCTTCATTATGTATGGGCACTGAGCTATTTACAAAAATTCTTTTCTGGCAATCTTTCTATTATTGTATGAGAATTTCTATAAGGATTTTATATTGTGTTTTTTATTTTTATATATATATTAAATATTCATTTCTGATATCATTTTTTAAAATATTGCATTTTACACTTGTACCTTAACTCTTCTTTGAAACACAGCTTTTGAAACAGACCAAACGAAAAACATCGACATGAATCTTTTCTTTAAAAAATTCAATTCCAGTAAAAACAAAAGATTGCAATTATTTTAAATGAAAAATGTTCGTATGAATGTGATTTTTAAAAAATTTTATGTTGTGATTATATGTTTACTATGATTATGTTACTTATGTTACTATGATTATGATTATATGTTTACTATGATTTAATATGATTATATGTTTACTATATGTATACACTATATTATACATATACTATATTATATGTTTACTATATTATATGTTTACTATATGTTTACTATATGTTTACTATATATTTACTATATGTTTACTATATGTTGTATATTATGTTAATATATTGACACGTATATTAAAATTTAAAATCATTACAGAAAGACAAAAAAACTTTTTTAAATTTTCAACTAGCCTCCCTTACAACATCATCCACCCCCTCTACATTTTGCTTCTAGCTATGGGCAAAGAACAAGGTGGTAGCCTCTCTCTATTCCACGCACAGACAGAAGCCATCAGGACTGGCAGCTGAATCTTACTTCAACACTGGTCATGGGGTAGCATTCTCCACTGCACATTAAGCAGCAGGCTAGTTTGGGAGAATGGGCCAGGACAGGCTGTCCTTCAATACCAGGGAATGCCTGGGGGGCAGGGCTTAGTAGGAGCATCCAGAGAGTTGCCACCACTGTCCCCCAGCATCTGCTGCCTGAGGTGGTTGCCTCATTTTGCCTAATGGTAGGGCTGGTCACGGAAGCTACCACAGTAGTGAACAATCAATCCTCTTGTAGCCTGATGAATGAAATCCTGGAATGTCACACAGTACAGGGAGAAGGGTGGGTGCTGTAAACGCATGTCTTTCTCCATATGTCCCCTGGTTATATGTAGTTCAAAAAGTGTGATGTGATCTCATCATGTTAGCATGCCCTCTGTCACTCTGCTTCATTGGCTGCCATTTACAAGGGCAAGGAAACCCTACAATGACGAGATCAGGCAATGCATTTTTCTTTCAACTACTTATTTGAAATGTGGAAACATGGGATGGTTGTTTCCCTATAGCGCCCCCAGAGCTTGGAAAAGTTACTTTTTTGAACTATAACTCCCATCAGTCCCAGCCAGCATGTCCACTGGATTGGGCTGATGGGACTTGTAGTTCAAAAAAGTAACTTTTCCAAGCTCTGAGCACCCCTTTGGGAAAATTTGCAGGGGGCAGGATGTTGAAGAAAAGAGGAAACAGCCCTGTTACAGAAGGTGCTGGGACCAGTGGCATCACTAGGGGGGTGCGGGGGGTGCAGACCACACCAGGTGACACCATCAGAGGGGGGTGACTCTCAGCTTTAATTTAAAAAAAATTAAGTTTCTAGGTGGTATGGTTCTCGAGATATACATAAAAATGTCAGCCGCTCCCAGTGGCGTCACTAGGGGGGGTGGGCGGGGGGTGGACCACACCAGGTGACACCATCAGAGGGGGTGATTCTCAGCTTTAATTTAAAAAAAAATTAAGTTTCTAGGTGGTCCGGTTCTCGAGATATACATAAAAATGTCAGCAGCCCCGTTAAATCTTTTTTTAAACTACTGTATAGCACTTCGTAGCTTTAACCCCGCCAGTTCAGGATTGCAGCCAATCAGTGAAGTGTTTGTTTGACCTGTGGCAGTGTCTAGTAAACCTCATTGCAAGGCCAGAAAATGGTGGTTTCCCCCCCATTTATCTGAAAATCTCATAAATTGGGTAAGTATATGCATTTCAGTTTTTTCCCCTCTTGTGTGTAGGAGTCAGATCCTGGGCAGTGTTTTCAAAACCTTCCCAATACTTGTTTTTGTAGGGGTAAAAGCATTGCTAATTCCATATCTCCAGAGTAAATCCCATTGAATTCAATAGGATTTACTTTTGAGTAGACATGGTTATGAATGTGCTGAAAATCAATGGGACTTTGGAGTGAATGTAAAAAAGAATTGTGTCTGTGTTGTCTTTCTGTCCCCCCCCCTCCTCCAGTCCTATTTTAAAGCAAGTAGGCAGGGCTTACTTAGGTATTACAGTTTTTATTCTGTAGGAAAAGAATACTGATTTTTTTAAAACTAATACTGATTTTTCTGCAATGACCAACTGGTTTGACAATAAACTATTATATGGGCTGTATGGATTTATACATCTGCAGTGTGTGTGTGTAGTCTTTCCAACGACCCTGTGAGGTAGGGTTGGAAACCAAGGCAGCTCACAACAAGAAATAAAGCCATTTAAAATCCAATAACCATAAAGCAAGAATAAACAGTTGGAAAACAGCCTAAAGAGGCATGATTCTGAATTTTGGGTTGGGTGAATGAAGTTTATTTATTTATTATTTGATTTATATCCCACCCTTCCTCCCAGTAGGAGCCCAGGGCGGCATACAAAAGCACTAAAAGCACTTTAAAACATCAGAAAAACAGACTTTAAAATATATTAAAACATCTTTGAAAATATTTTTTAAAAGCTTTAAAAAACATTTTTTTTAAATAAAGGCTTAAAAACATATTAAAAAGCAATTCCAACACAGACTCAGACTGGGATAAGGTCTCAACTTAAAAGAACAAGTTGAAAGAACAAGTTCCATATCACTTGAGGCTGCAGTTTTCTGCACACTTCCCAGTTTGAGTAAGCCCCATTGAATACACTGGGGCTTGCTTCTGAGTAAACAAACATCGGATTGCACTACAAATATATTTACAGATTGTGTAATTCATAAACATATTTGAGAGTCGTGTTTATATAAATATTTCTTCATACTGTGTCCCAATAAGTATTTGATTTCACACTATGGTTGTAGATGATATTTTCCTCTACATTTTAAGTGTGCCCTTCTTCCTGGGGGTGGTCATGGTTCTCCGTTGTTTTCATCCTGAGGGGAGGATAGGCTGAGAGATGGTGAGTAGCACATTTAAGGTCTCTTCACCTCCCCCCCTTTTTTATTTGTATTTATTTTATATTTCTCCAATATCTTCCCCTGGCTGTTTTTACGTATTTTAAATATTTTTAGATTAAATAAATAGGAAATCATAATTGTGAACCTCCCTAAAAGCAATTTACCTATCCTTATGTTTTGGCAAAGTGATGGTGTGAAGGCATGCTGGTAGAACAAGAGACCATGTTTGAGGCATGTTATAAGGTGTTTGAGGACTTTGTCACACATTACTTTTTGAGACCTGTAGATTCATGTCGGAAAGAACATGTGCACGTATTGAATGGTTTCTTGGGTGCTGTTTTTTCAGTCTACGCAGCATGCGTAGCGAAGGTGATACATCATCTGGCAGCTAGCTTCATACCGTGAGAATGAAAAACATTTGGATCACCTTCACTTGTTTACTTTTCTCACTATTGAGACCACTTCATATATTACTTTTTCATACACAGAAATTTAATCTTTGTATAGGAAAAAGTATTTTGTAAAATGTGAAGGACAGTGGCTGCCCAGTCAGTATAACCACTGTACAAGATCTACTCAGCCACTGTAATTACCTTTTTGTTTTGAGTGCCCTTTTGTCTGGGTCTTGGTTCAGGTGTGTATCCAACTTTGATGTGCTTATGGAAGGGGTGTGCAAGTAGTGCCCCCCCAAGTGTGGAGGCTTGGACAAACATTGTGTTATGGAAAACCAAAGTCTGTGTGAAAGTAAGTACATATTTGGGGATGTCATCAGTGTAATCCTAAACACACTTAATAAATAATATCGAACTTACACGTCACAAAATATATTACGGTCATGTCCATAAGCACCAGGAGGGTAGTCGCCCAGGGGATCTTAGTCCCTCTGCTTTTTGGGGAGCAGGGTCCCTATGTCTCCAAACATCCTACAGTCAGCATGAAAAGGGAGTGTGTTAGTCACTGAGAAGAGTCTTCTAATATGCTTCCTTGCCTTTTCTGCAGATTGGAGCCAATCAGAGTGAAAGGAGGTGAGTCAGCCACTGAGAAGACTCTTCTCAGTTGCTAACGCTCTCCACTTTCATGCTGATTGGCTGCTAGAGATGTTTGTTGTTGTGAGAGAATGCATTAACAAAGATCTCATTCTTAATCCAGGAGCAAAAAAGGGTGTACGTGGCTGTAACTATCATGAAGGGACCCTGCAGCTCTGAATTTTCTACTAAACAACTGATAAATACCTATGTAACTTTGTGTCTGGAGACTTATTATTAAGAATCACTTTCCATAATTGTAAGGAGGTGTGTCCACATGCATGCATCCCAGGCACCTAAATGAGGGGAGAGAGCAGCATAGGGACATAAGCAGGTATCTTATTCCAGGGGTTCCCAAACCTTTCTTCTACATAGACCACTTGAAAATTGCTGAGGGTCGGAAAGTATCTGAAAATTTACTATGGGCATATGCAAGATTATTAACTCCCATTAGTAATAAGAGCAAGAATTTGAGCTGTGCGTATGATATTGTAATTTAAAGGTGTAATTTTAATTTTGCTAGCTGTTTATGTCACTACTATTGCCATTACATTCAGTGATATATGGGAATTACGATTTACGAGTAACATTAGTACAAAAAACATTACTAAGGATTCTGTATGGTCTGATACGGGAGGAGGTCCATGGGGGTGACACCATGAGTTACCGCACCGGGTGACACCAACCCTAGTGATGCCACTGGCTGGGACAACGCTCCAATGCGCCAAGCCAATGATACCAGGTTGCCCATTTGGGGTAAAATGAGGATGAGGATTAGCGCTGTGCTAAAACCTGTCCTCCAGTTTTTCAAAAGCTTTCTTCTGCTGGGAAATAGGCTTGCATTTTTCCATTTTCTGCCGCTTTCTCAGAACACTTTAGAACTTCTTTAGATTTTCTTCATAGTTTTTATAATTTGATCATAAAAATACTTCCCCCTCCCCCCAGGCACAGAGTAGGCAGCCTCACCTTCCAGAGGAGAGTGACATGGAGTTGTCAAAAATGTAGGCACCCACTCACAAAGGCTGCAGAGTGCAGACCACTAGAGAGATGATTTGCAGAATGACAGAAAGGACACTCACAAACACCCCTTGGCCACATTGAAAGTAAGATAAGTGTAACAAACACTACATTGACCCATGAGAATTTCACTGAATTTCCCCCTCCCCTTTGATAATTTTTAATGTTATTTATTTTCTCAATAATTGCTAGAGAATGGTTGGGCAGGGAAATGCAAGTACAACTTCCAGACCAGCACTAAGGGGGGCAGATTTGTCCTGAGTGGCATACTCTTTCGTCTAGTACAGATTAACATCCATGACCACTCTAGCAACAAGGGCCATTTCCTAGATCATATCCTCTTGCCTTACACCACCCCCTTTCAGAGCATGGGCAATGGGAGGACTCTACATTCAGTGCCATCATCATATTATCATATCTAATTGGCTTTATGACACTGTGATATCATCATGTTCACTATATGATTCCTGACTGGCTGCAAACATGCAGCAAAGAAGGTATTTCATAATAGTTTGGTTTTTTAAACACACACACACACACACCAGTTTTAAAAGCAACAAACAGAACTTCACTCAAGCTTGCTCTGGATCCCTATAAGGATTCCGTTAATCACCTAATATATATATAAACGTAATTGTGCTTAACCAAACAGAGGTTTTTATTATATTAACAAACGTTTCAGCTTCCGCCTTCATCAGCTGCCAACATACAAATGCTGTTACCAAGGTGGCAGTTATAGAGCTTTGAGGATGGAATGCTCAGAAGGGCTTCATTTGCAGAACCTAGGTGGTGTTTGTACTGTCCTCCAGGTTAAGGCCATGTGGTGCCAATGTGTCCAGGGAGTAAATCCAAAAGTTTTCCCTTTTAGTCAATGCTGCTGGATCTGCTGGCATCTCTATCGCTGTTATGGAAAAGTCCAACAGGCTGTGACCCTCAATGTTAAAATGCTTTGCAACTGGTTGCTCCACTTTTTTTGTCAAGATTGCCGACTTGTGGTTCCTGAAGTGCGTGCGTAGGTCAGTTGTGGTCTTTCCTACGTATTGGATATGACATCCTGGTCTTTTGCACTCAATGATGTAAAACTATATTGCAGGACCTGCAGGTGATGTTCTGTTTGATGTAATATGTCCTGCCTGTCCTAGTGCTTGAAAAAGTGGCTGTCTCCCTGAGGTACACACAGGTGATACAGCGTTTGGAGTGACAAGGATGAGACCCTGGATTGGTGATAGGTGGCTTAAGGTGTACATATATATACACATGCAGAAGTAGCAGCAGACCAGGCTGCATATGGGTGTGAAAAGATGGGTACAAGAATAGAAAGCAGAGAGTTCTCATAGACCTTTAACCCGCACCCCCTGAAATGGCATCTTTTACACTGAAAATCAAATTTCACTGAATTCAGAACAATAATGGCCATAACCAGATGCAGGCAGTGCAGTGAATTGAGGTTCTGAGCTGAACCTTTGGTTCAGCAATGAATTCACTAGATGGCAATAGGCAAACTACTCACGCTCTCATACCCATTCCCTCACAAACTGCCATATGAGGATAATAATACTGGCCTACATCAGAGGATTGTTGTAAGGATAACTGACACAGTGAATGTGAAGGGCTTTGATTCCTCCAAAGCACAGTATAAATGTTAATTATTATTAGTTTTGAGCTACTTACTTGGAGCTGAAGAGGTGCTCCAAGGGCAATTCTGTCTCACTTCTAAAATAATTAACTACCATCATATCCACATTTATGGTATCACCTTTGTGATTTGAGTACTTTAATGCACTTAACTTTCTCTATTAAAGTTAAGATGGGGAATGTAACCTCTCTTGTAGCATCAGACAGGACAGATTACAATGTTCTTCTTGTAGGGTTCTGAGCAAACAGAAATTTTATACTATTTTTAATTAGTGATTGCACTCTCCTTTATACTGATTTGATCTTGTCAGTTTCAGAGCTGTCTTTTAATGCTTTGCTGGCAGTTTTTAATTGCTCATCAGCTGCTTATTATAAAGCTTTCTGAATAAATATGTGCCTTTCGAGCATTTCAACACAGGTCCTATTAGGTTAAGGTACTTTATTCTATTACAGTTATTACAGACTGGCTACATTGTGGGGTACGGAGCTCTTGGCTGGGCTTCCGACTTCTTGCTAGGCCCAGCCAGGCGTATATTATTATTATTATTATTATTATTATTATTATTATTATTATTTCAATTTATATACCGCCCTTAGCAGAATAGCTCTCAGGGCGGTGAACAAACAAGATAAAATACAATATATCACAGTAAAAAATCACAAAAACATGTACAAACAAACAACAGAAAGCACAACAAAAACGAAATACAACACAAATTAAGAAGGATACATCTTAAAAGTAGAAAGATTAAGAAAATTAAAAGATTAAAATGCCTGGGAGCATAAAAAGGTCTTTACCTGGCGCCGGAAAGATAGAAGTGTAGGCGCCAGGCGTACCTCTTCGGGGAGGCTGTTCCACAACTCAGGGGCCACCACAGAAAAGGCCCTAGATCTAGTAACCACCCTCCGGGCTTCCCAATGAGCTGGTACCTGGAGGAGGGCCTTAGATTCTGAATGAAGTGAACGGGTAGGTTCATAGCGAGAGAGGCGTTCCACAAGGTATTGAGGTCCCACGCCGTGTAAGGCTTTATAGGTCAAAACCAGCACCTTGAATCTCGCCCGGAAGCAAATAGGGAGCCAGTGCAGACGCGCCAGAATAGGTGTTATATGCGAAGACCGACTGGTCCTCGTCAGCAGTCTGGCAGCCGCGTTCTGCACCAGCTGAAGCTTTCGAACTGTCTTCAAGGGCAGCCCTACGTAGAGCGCATTACAGTAATCCAATCTTGAAGTTACCAGAGCATGAACAACGGAGGCGAGGTCGTCCCTGTCCAGATACGGGCATAGTTGGGCTACCAGACAAAGATGGTAAAATGCATTCCGTGCCACCGAGGCCACTTGGGCCTCGAGAGACAAGGAAGAATCGAAAAGAACCCCCAAACTACGTACCTGTTCTTTCAGGGGGAGTGTAACCCCATCCAGAACAGGGTGAACATCCACCATCTGAGCAGGGAAGGCGTTCACCAGCAGTGTCTCGGTCTTGTCTGGATTGAGTCTCAGTTTATTAGCTCTCATCCAGTCCATTATCGCGGTCAGGCAACGGTTCAGCACATCAACAGACTCACCTGAAGAAGATGAAAAGGAGAAATAGAGCTGCGTGTCACCAGCATATTGATGGCAACGCACTCCAAAACTCCTGATGACCACACCCAGCGGCTGCATGTAGATGTTGAAAAGCATGGGGGACAAGACCGACCCCTGAGGGACTCCACAATGGAGAGTCCATGGTGTCGAGTGATGTTCCCCAAGCACTACCTTCTGGTGACGGTCCACGAAGTAGGAGCGGAACCACTGCCAAGCAGTGCCCCCGACACCCAACTCCGCGAGTCTCCCCAGAAGGATACCATGGTCGATGGTATCAAACGCCGCTGAGAGATCAAGGAGAATCAACAGAGTCACACTCCCCCTGTCCCTCTCCCAACAAAGGTCATCATACAGGGCGACCAAGTCTGTTTCGGTGCCAAAACCGGGCCTAAAACCGGATTGAAACGGATCTAGATAATCGGTTTCATCCAAGAGCGCCTGGAGCTGGCCGGCAACCACCCGTTCCAAAACCTTGCCCAAAAAAGGGACATTCGCCACCGGTCTATAGTTGTTCAAGTTATCTGGGTCCAAGGAGGGTTTCTTTAAAAGAGGTCTCACTACTGCCTATTAGGTTGAGGTTATTACTTCTAGTATTATATTACATGGTAGCCTTTGTGGGGCCCAGTGATTTGTTAGAAATATTTAAATCAACATAGTTTAGGCGGTGTTAGAATAGAAAATTTTGAATTAATTTCCATGTGAAATAGATCTTTAGTAAAAGCCAATGTTAAGTTGTCTGACATGCAAAGGTTAAGGGATGAAGGCCGACACTGGAACAACAAGTAAGACTCACATATTTTGTATCATCTTGTGGTGCTGTGTGTGACTATGCCAGGCCAAGACAAGACTCCCAAGACTCCCACCTCTGTGCTTTGTGCAATCTGCTTAGTGATAGAAGAATATATCTATGCTTGTGAGAACTGTAACTTTAGACCTCACTGGACTGGCAAGAGCTGCCTGTGAGTCTCCGTTTGCAAACGTAATCAAGCTTTGGTTTGAAACCTTGATTCTCACCTTGATTGAGTATTGGGATCTCATCCAGCGGTACGAACCTCGGAATTGGGTGTAACAACTTGGCGAAGCCAGCCAGGAGATTCCTCTGGTGACCCGTTGGCTCCTTGGGCCACGCCGGAGAGCCAGGGGTAGAGCGCTCCAGGTCGTTTTGGCCTGCCCTGGGGCCGGGCAGATCGGAGAGCAAGTAGCACAACGGTATCAATTGAGGACTCCCTTTTAGAGACTCGAGCAAACCAACGCCTATCCAGACGCGGATTCCCCTTCCCGACGAAACCTGGTAAGCATTGCGGGAATCTAAGGAAAGGTGGGAGGATGAGAGCCTACTGAAAAGCCCAGGGATCCTGTGGGAGGTGGAATCCCCATCTGACCCGGTGCGTGAGTGTGACTGAGATGCAAAAGTGCTTGCGAAGTGAGTGTGGAGTCTGGATTCACGGTTCTGTCTATCCCGCGAGGGAAGCGGCTGGAGAAGGATGAAGCGAGAGAAGTGGTGTGTGCCAGTTGGGTCAGGGTTGTGAAGCAACCAGGTGAAAACCCCAAGAATGGGAGTAGGGGCATCCAAACGAAAAGGAGGGACACCCCTTAATTTAGTGTTAAAACATAAAAACCAGTTTTTGGGGAGATATGGGGAGGGGATAGCGTCTAACAAGGGAATGAAAATGTGTTGCCAGAAGGTGTGGCCAAGCTGGGGAGTAGGCTGGCCAGAGGGAGGAACGTTTGATTTAAATGTTATTCAAGCTGTTTGTAAACAAACCAAGACAGATGGGTATGCAGATTCAGCACCATATGCCGAAGTGTGGAAAGCCGAGGTGGAGGCTAAACCACAATGGCTTGTTGAATATGAATGTATAAAACTTGGTAAAATAATGTTGGTAGCCAGATCCGGAGGTCAGAAGTCCAAGGACCCCTGCCCTATCCTCCCCGTTGAGGAGGACCTTTTATTGGATAGCTCTATGGTTCGACCCCCACCCTATAACCCACCACCGGCACTCGCTCATCCCCTAGCAATGCCAGCAACGCCCGCCCCGGTATACCTCCACCCCCACAGACGATGCGGCAGACTAGTGAGGAACTAATGAAGGACCTTTGTAAACAGAGCGAGAGAAGGCTACGGAGTAATAAAAGAAGGGAGGCTATTATGAGAGTGCCCCAACCAAAAACACCAAAAGAGTTAAGAGCCTTCTTAGGGCTAACAGGATTTTGCCGACAATGGATCCCCAAGTACGGAAATAAGGCTAAAGCCCTTTATGAGTCATTAACAAAGGAAGGTTTGAAAGACTGGAAATGGAGGGGCAATATGGAAAAAGCATTTAGAGAATTAAAATCAGCACTGAGTCAACCCCCAGTGCTTGCCTTGCCTAACGACCAGAAGCCCTATAGACTCTATGTCACTGAAAAGAACGGAGTGGCTTCAGGGGTGTTGGCTCAAAAGTGGGGCGACGGGTGGAGACCCTTGGGATTTTACTCGAAGATTCTGGACCCAGTAGCAAAAGGGTGGCCGTCTTGTTTACGTGCAGTAGCAGCAGCAGCGGTATTGCTGAAAAAGGCTGAGAAAATTGTTTTGGGAGCCCCCTTAAACATTCAGGGACCCCATGATGTTGCAAAAATTCTGGGATCAAAGGCAGATAAAGTATTGAATCCTTCCAGGCAAACAGCATACAAGCAAACCTTGACAGGAAGGCGAGGCTTGACACTTTCGGTTTGTAACACTTTGAATCCAGCTATGCTCATGCCAGAGCCTGTTGATCTCCTATATGACTGTTTAGAAGTCTTGGAGCAGGATATTTCCATTAGACCACGGCTGTCAGACATTCCACTATTAGAAGCTGACCAAGTGTTTGTAGACGGGTCAAGCCGCATCTATGCTGGAAAACGCCTTACAGGAGCGGCAGTAGTAAAAGCAAATTCAGTCGTTTGGACAGGAAAACTTCCTGGACACTGGTCCTCCCAGCAAGCAGAACTATTTGCAGCAACGAAAGCCTTGAAATTATGGAGAGGGAGGAGAATAAATTTATACACTGACTCTAAATATGTGTTCGGAACAGCCCATGCGTTTGGAGTTTTGTGGAAAGAACGTGGCTTTTTGGGGAGTGATGGTAAACCCATCCAAAATGGAGAACAGATTCGGAACTTTTTAATGTCCCTATTATTGCCAAAAGAAGTATCAGTGATGCATGTACCAGCCCATGGGCGCTGCAAGGACCCTATCTTGAGACAGGGTAATAAGTTGGCCGATGAGGCTTCTAAAGAAGCAGCCCTAGGAGGAGAGACGGATCCTCCTCTGGAAGGGGCTCTGCTACCTAGTCTGCCCTTAGCCGAGTTGAAACACATTTATTCTCCTAAAGAAGAGGAAAGAGCACTAGAGGCAAAAGCAAAGAAAAGGGCTGACGGATGGTGGCAAGTACCCAGTGGACATATTATAATACCCAGACCATTGTTAAGACATTTGGTGATTGCAGCACACAAAGCTACACACTTGGGAGGAAGCGCTTTGGGGGATTTGCTAATGCGACAATTAATTGCACCAGGACTATATGTAGAAACTCAAAGGGCAGCAACTCAATGCCCCATATGTGCAGCACAGAACCCAGCCGGCATTAAACCTCCACACCCAATGGGAGGCAGACCTTGGGCATTTTATCCATTTCAACGTCTTCAAATTGACTTTGCAGAATTGCCCAGAACAAATGGGTATAGATATTTGCTAGTAATCATTGATCAGCTTACAGGATGGCCAGAAGCGTATCCTTGCAGAAATAACACAGCTGCAACAGTAGCTAAAGTATTGTTGAAAGAAATCATTCCACGTTTCATGCTACCAGAAGTAATTGAATCTGATCAAGGACCACATTTTGTCTCAAAGATTGTACAGGGTGTTGCAACTGCTTTGGGAATACAATGGAAGTTACACACTCCATTGAGGCCCCAATCCTCTGGCCGGATTGAGAGATGTAATCGTTCTTTGAAATTGATTGTGGTAAAGATCTATAGAGAAACCAAGTTAAAATGGCCTGAGGCTTTGCCATTAGCTTTGACTCAACTTCGATCTACGCCAAGGGGTGAGACTAAATTAACACCTTATGAGATGCTGTATGGCAGACCTCCTGATCTGGGTATAAGGAAGGGGCAAGGAGTATCTTTGATAATAGGGGAAACACAGTTACGAGAATATGTAATTGCCCTGCAGTCTGTTTTACATGATCTCCATAGGTACACCAGAGAATTCCAGAGGTTGCCATTGGAAGGTCCAATCCACCAGTTCCAGCCAGGTGACTGGGTCCGTGTTAAGAATTGGCAGAAAGATTCTCTAACTGACAACTGGGGACCACCACAACAAGTCTTGTTGACAACTCACGCCGCAATCAAAGTCAGCGGGAACCCGAAGTGGATCCATACAGATCGGGTCAAATCTTCTTCCCAAGCATTGGAGCCAGGCAAGGAGACAGCCAAGGGTCTCCCACCAGCTGAGGGACGGAAGAAGAGCCCAGAAGAAAATTGGCTTTTGGAAACAGTGCCCGGTTTCGGCCTGAAAATTAAATTGCGGAGAATGCAGTGACTTTTGATACCTTTCAGCACCATCTAGTGGGCATCTGTAGAATTATTTAGTTATTGTTTTAAGCGCCTTTATATTATATCTTAGGTATAAGTTGTTTAGATAAGAATATGTTTTTAACCATTTTATTGTTGATATCCTCTATAGGAGCAGAGGGAGGTATCGTGGAATTAACCAGAAATATTTCTAAAACGTTTAACCTGACCAATTGCTGGATATGTACACCACTAGTAATACAGCAGGGACAAATACCTTTATAACCCCCCCAACAGCTTTGGAATTAGCAGTGGATTATAGAAACAATCGAACCTGGGAAAAGGAGGATACGGTACAAGTTACACCTAGGAGAGGCCTTTGGTGCTGGGAAAGTTACGAAGGTGCAGGTCCATTTGTAGGACATTCTCCCTGTGTGAACACTCGCAAATGGACCACAGTACCTATTTGGCCCAATGGGATTGATACGCACATCAAGGGCCACGAGTGTACATGTAACTCTTGGGATTCCTTGGTCAAAGAGTGTTACAACCAATCAAATTCAGGTCGCCAATGCCACCAGTGTAAGACCCATCCAGATTCGTTCTTTTCATCCTGGATATGCCGCCATTTAAATTTCAATGGTACTTATAAAGATGTAACACAAAGAGTACGATGGGTAAATCAATCAGGTCACGTACAAGTGTGGAATAGCTCACTGGCCCACCGAGATTCATGGTATGGAAAACACTCCTTATCATGTAAGGCAGTCACCAATAGAAATTCTGCCTTCTTAATATGTAATCATACTTCCCAAAATAGTATCTCATATAGGCCTTTTTATGGTTCATGGTATTCTACCCTTCAAGAGGGAGGTTTATCAGAATTTAATGGTTCCTTGACAAAGACTCAGACATCCATTTGGGCAGATGGAAAGAAAGCTCTCAAACACCATTGGTTTGTATGTGGGACAACTGCATATACTTCCCTATCAAAGGGATGGACAGGTTCTTGTTATATGGCTTATTTAATTCCACATGTACACATACAGCCCAAGGGAGACCATATATTTCGACCCCTGTATACAAACAACAAAAGGAAAAGGGGGAGCATATTACACCAAGGGAATCATCAATGGGGAAGTAAAGTATGGACCCCCCAAGATTTAATAGATTATTATGGACCGTTGACATGGTCAGCAATCGGATTACAAACATCCAGGCATTTGACAAATGGAGTGCTCAGGCTACAAGCAGTGGTCGAAATTGTAGCAAATGCAACTGGGGATGCCATAAAACTCTTGACACAAGAAATAACTCAGATTCGGAATAAGGTAATTTTACATCAGGAAGGACTGGACTTACTGTTAGAAAATTCTGGAGGACTATGCGCAGTCTTAAATACTAGTAAAGATTGCTGCATAGAAATAGATGATAAATCTGAAATTGTTAATCAGTTAGTGGATCATGCCAAAAGGATAGCATATGTTGGGGATCAACACTGGAATGGAGTGAATATCAGCTGGTTGTGGAATTGGCTCCCAAATTGGGGTTGGATAAGGCATATGTTTGTGATTTTATGTATAATACTATTAATTTTGTTGCTTCTTCTGTGTATTTTGCCATGTGTCAGATGTATGATGGAAAATGCGATGAAAAATTTAGTGCAAAGACAAATGATGGTCAGGTATCACAAACTAAACCTAGAGGATTGTATGATTTAATTCTCTAAACGCTTTTGAGGGAGGATTGCTAGAATAGAAAATTTTGAATTAATTTCCATGTGAAATAGATCTTTAGTAAAAGCCAATGTTAAGTTGTCTGACATGCAAGGGTTAAGGGTTGAAGGCCGACACTGGAACAACAAGTAAGACTCACATATTTTGTATCATCTTGTGGTGCTGTGCGTGACTATGCCAGGCCAAGACAAGACTCCCAAGACTCCCACCTCTGTGCTTTGTGCAGTCTGCCTAGTGATAGAAGAATATATCTATGCTTGTGAGAACTGTAACTTTAGACCTCACTGGACTGGCAAGAGCTGCCTGTGAGTCTCCGTGTGCAAACGTAATCAAGCTTTGGTTTGAAACCTTGAGTCTCACGTTGTTTGAGTATTGGGATCTCATCCAGTGGTACGAACCTCGGAATTGAGTGTAACAGCGGCAGTGATCCGTTTCCAAGTGTCAGCTACACATTACTTGTTAACTTTGAGTCAGAAGTTGCATTTATTTGAATTTGGACTTATCTCAAAAACAAAACATGACACTTGTTATATTTAAAGAAGAACATGCAAACTTCTGCAGGGAATTGAAGATCTAGCAGATGATGGTGTGGCTGGATGGGTGGATATTATTATTATTATTATTATTACTCTTTATTTTTACCCCGCCCTTTTTCCAAAACTGGAACTCAGGGCGGCTTACAAATAAAAACTACACATAGGTAAAAAACATACAAAAATATACAATGAAAATAGAATTAAACTATTCATAACATTAAAACCATGAAACACACTTAAAATACTAAGACAATTTAAAACATTAAGAATAGGACCATAGAACAATACAACAGACCTTATGAGGTCCTATCTTAAACATCTTCTAGTCCAAAAGCCTGTCGGAATAAAAACGTCTTTGCCTGCCGACGGAAGGATAGCAAGGAAGGGTCCATTCGTGCTTCCCTAGGAAGAGAGTTCCACAACCTGGGGGCAGCCACCGAGAAGGCCCTATCTCGTGTCCCCACCAATCGCGCTTGCGAATGGATAGGAATAAGGAGGAAAGACAGGCTACTTATCAAGCCCTTATCCTCAATTCCAGGATCTTAAACCTTACTGAAAAGGGGCTGCCTTGACAGGATCTAGGATCCTGGTTGACACATACGCTGACTTTTAAGATCCAGGCAGGCAGACTCTTCACCCTTTGCCGATGATTTTGCGACAACAATACCTAGGCAGCCTTTTAAGAGCCAGGCAGCCTCTTCACCCTTTCCTGACGATTTTACAACAAGAAAACCTTCTTTGTTAGGATTTATGACATCATTTACATGAAGTCATATATAGCATGCAACTTTTACATTGGCATTGCTATTTTGATATGTGTGATATCAGTTACTTGAAATCAATATAGCATGCAAGTTTTGCATTTTGCACATTTATTCTGCTGGGTGTTTGGAGACCCACTAGGAGAAAGCTGTAGTGGGTCCAAATATTGGTGACAGCAGCATATCTTCAGTCTCGGTGCTTTAGGGAAACTGGGTTAGAGCTGCCATGAAATAATAGTTGGTAAAGTGTACTTACTCACACATGGCTTCCTTCCTTTCTTTCCAGAAGGATATGTGCAACAAGACAGATATGGGCAACAGTGAGATGAGGCCAGAGGCCTTGAAAGAGGTAAGAAGAAGCCCCCGGCATAAGCTACTCAGGGACATGTATCCCTCCCCAGTTAGACTCGAGGTACTACTAACTTCGCTTACGGGCAACCTGGTTTAAGGGGAGGTTTGTCTGTGTTATGGCGTTTTCCTTTTGGTTTCCTGAGCCCATATTCCAACTCCTGGCTGGTCTTCCCGGCCTACAATATTAAATCTGTCTTAGTTATAACAGTAATGGCCAGGAAAAGACTGCAAAGATGTACAGTTGGGCAGGGTTCTTGGCCCCTTCCGAGGCCTCATTTGGTGTAGGGACCTAGGAGGCAGTGGGCTGATTACACCTGATTCACCACTAGTCTTATTTAAAGGGTCAGGCAGTGATGGGTTCATACCAGATAGTCTAGGCACAGTGTGGTACTCTTTGGGATGCCTTATGCATTTTATGTGACAGAGCATTACCTATGGATTGCTATATTTTTCGCATGCAGTGCTTCAGCTCCTTGAGGGGGGGGCAGTCAGGAGACAAGTGGGTTCAGAAGCAGTGAAGCCCTATCTGTATGATTGGCTGTGCACTGCCCAGGGACAAGCTTGAACTGTTGCAGATCGGGATCCTGCAGTTTTCAGGGACCAGGAAAGTTTTTTCCTTTCTGCCCTCCAGGGGTCTCTTACAGTGGGTTATGATGCCATGGCAGGGCTTTCACAGCCTTACTATAGGTTTAAGGTTATGGCTGCTTTAGGCGCCACCTGGCTGTGTGCTCCCCCTTTTTACTGCGGCTGCAGGCCTGAATTCGGGAGGGGTTAACTAGGGATTTCACCTTCCATTAACTCTTTTCCGGTGCGTTGGAGGACGACTTATGGGCTGAGGGGCTCATGACCATGGGCCAGGTTTGTAGCTCCTTTATATTTAAGAGTACTGGGGGTTAGGGCCCTTGTCTGTTCCTTTGTTCTTGAAAAGGTTTCCGCACTGCTGTATAACCCGCACATTTGGTGATGGGGGAACGGAGTCGGAGATGGCCATAAGCCTATATGATTGCCCCTGCTGATCGCCAGCTATCAGACTGCAGGAGGGGATTCCCAGGAGTTCGGGGCTGCAGGGGCTGGGTGAAGGTGGCCTGTTCCAGTGAGATGCGTGCTGGAATGCCTGTGGATGGTAGAAATAAAAGCCCATCGGTCAGTGTGCTACGAGGTATGTGGGCAGAGTTGTCCTTTCCGGTCAAGGTAGATGGCTTTCGGGACCATGCAGACGACGCTGGGATATGTTATGTGCTGGCCGGCTGGGTGGGAAAACACCCACATACCCCTGATTTTCATCCCCACCTGGGAATATGAGTCAAGAAGGTGCCCGATTGGTCCTCACCCTTCAAAATTCAGCAGTTGTATGCGGCTGTCCTCACACTAATTTGGAGCCTTTTTGAGGGGGCAGGGGTTGCTGAGGCAGGGTCACACTCTTCCCTACGAGCCTGTGGCCAAGGCTAGTTGTCAGGCAGACCGATAGTGCAAGGGTCACACCATCATTTTATCCTGCCCCAGGACAGGACACCTGCCAGGTGGGGGCGTTATATTGTTCTTGGATACCTGAGGCTCCAGACATGGTTGTCCGATACTCAGGAGGAGAGATTTCCCCTCGTCAAGTTCAGTTTAGCATCACAAGGCCTTGGAGCAGACCCCATGGGGGTTTTAGGGACATGCTCCTCCAGAATTTGGGTTGCCTACACGGTAGGGGAATTTCCTACCTGGCACAGTCTATCTTGTGTGGGCTTTGCAAGTTTTTCTGGGGGTCAGGGGATCTAGAGAAGGATATTTATTCACCCATGCAAGTGAGGATCCCCTCACAAAATACCAGTTTGGGCACTCACAAAGCAGGCATTACAGGGGCTAGGGCATGACCCCGCAGGGTTTGGAACCCACTTATGGAATTGGAGTTGCTTCTACGGCAGCAGGGCTTTGTGCCAGTGAGGATCCCCTCACAAAATACCAGTTTGAGCACTCACAAAGTGGGCATTATAGGGGCTAGGGCATGGCCCCTCAGAGTTTGGAATCTACTCTTTGGAAATGGGAGCTGCTTCTACTGCAGCAGGTCTTGGGGTTTTCCCAGGCAAAGGTGCAGGCCGTTGGATGCTGGTCCTGGTGCTTATAAGGGCTATATTCGCCATTTTCAGAGGGCCTGGGAATTCAGAAGCCTAACATGTTATAATTGTTTTTGACAGGATGCTGGACATGGATGGAGTGTACATGCATCCTAATATATGACCATAGCATGGTCTTCTGGGCAGCCCCGGGTGCCGCGAAATCGAGCATGGGCTCACACTTGGGCCTCAGTCAATGGGCTGCAGTGCAATGGCTTGGCCAGAGAGGAACACGTTGGGATGGGCTCCTACACGCTTGGTTCCAGCAAGGTTCAGTGCAGACAGTTCTGCATGTGGTGGTCATTCCCCTGGGTGGGAATGACCTCGGTTACCTGAGGCAAGGCCCTCAGATGGCAGACATGTAAGGACATGCAGGTGATAAGACAACGGTGGCCTTCGGTACATCTGCTGTGGTCAGACATGCTCTCACGCGGGTGTGACGTGGTGTATGGGATCCATGGGGAATTGATCAAGCACGGAAGAAGGTCAACTGGCAGATTCGGTT
Source organism: Rhineura floridana (assembly GCF_030035675.1). Taxonomy (NCBI): domain Eukaryota; kingdom Metazoa; phylum Chordata; class Lepidosauria; order Squamata; family Rhineuridae; genus Rhineura; species Rhineura floridana. Next base: position 16,603,151 of record NC_084489.1, read on the forward strand.
GGCTCTTCTTGGGCATGGGGGGTTAGCCATTCCGCATCCCCCCATTCAGCATTGGAAGGGTGAACTATACAGGGCCGATGGCGTTCACCTATCAGATGCAGGTAACAACATATTTTTGGGAGATCTGCAAAGGTGTCTGCGAGAGGTGCTTCTCGGCAGTGAGGTAAAGGGGGACTAAATAGAGATTTGGCCCCCTTTTGTGGCGGGAAGGTGTGGGAAGGGAAATAGGTAAGGACAGCTAGGTGGCCCCCTTAGGCACCTTTGGAGGTGATTGGTGGCTCTGGAGGCCTGTCTGTCAGGGCTTTATGGCTCGAGGGCAGGATATGGGCTGCTTCTGGGGCCAACTTATCTCATTTGGTTGTGCGGCCCTGGGTGGGGATGACGTAGGAAGGCCCCCCTACTCACCTACAGGGTGTGGCCGGGGTAAGGGGTAAGCAGATGGGCTTGCCCTTGTGCTGGCAGGGGCTGGTCGCCCAAGAGCTGTATGGCAAGCTACTTGCTTCTGGACAGTTCCCGCACCTAGGTTTCCCTCTGCAGGTCACTTTAAATTTGGGTTTTTGTTTACTATAATTTTAATAAAGTGGCCCTTGTTCAACCCAAGCTGATGTATCTGCATTTTATTTTGCCCCTCGACTGCAAATACCTTACCTTAAATCCAGGTAGAATTTGACAGCCGCCCAAAGATGTGTAGAACTAACCAGTGTAATTTCTCAATCCCTATCAAAACTCATTTCATTTTCCTTGAAACCCGTTGCATATAATGTGTTGAGCTGGAATCTTCAAATTTGCATTAAAAGTTGCTTTAGCTGCAAATCCATGGGCTGCCATCAAATTCTGCCTAAAGCAAAAGTTAAGGCAAATGTAACCATTCCATCTCAGCTGAAACACTTGAAGACCTATGAAGGAAGCTAAAAGGATTTAAATTAGTGGTGCGCTAACTATTCTGTAGTATTGATTTACAGGAGATACATTCCAGGTAGAATCCCCCATCCTATTTTTTTGTGTGAATATTCACATTTTCCCTGGTCTGTTTGTTTCCCCTAGCTTTTGAAACTATTTTTTCTCAATGGGAGGCTGATTCCTTCTTGGATTAGTCACATGGATAATCTCACCCAATCAGGGATCATGCTGTGAATAGACAATAGCACAGCACTACATAACCAATCAGATCTAACAATGTGGTGATGTCACTGCACATAAGTGAGAGCACTGTGGATTAGGGGATATTTTGGCAAGAAAAGCTTAAATACCACAGAGAAGGGATGATATGAAAAAATGATGCATAGTTCAGCTAAATTTGAATGACTTAGCGATATTCTTCAGGAATGGGAGCTCAGATTGCACATCCCTGGATAGTGGTGGGCCCACCTCTGCAGTAGTGTGGTGGCAGATTTCAGAAGGTCAGAGTCCCTTCATGGTAGTCACACCACGCCCCCTCACAACCATGCCCCTTTGCCCCTTTTCCACTTTCCCTTGTGTCCCTTCTCTGTATTGTTTCTAAGTTCACACTCCACTTCAACAGACATCCCTAGGAGCTAATCAGCGTGAAAGGAGGGGGTTGTTTGTTAGCTCCTGAGAAGAGTCTTCTCAGGGGTTGAATCACCTCCTTTCACTCTGATGGCTCCAATCAGCATGAAGGTCAAGGACTTTTGTCAGTGGTTCCCCTTTCATGATGATTGGCTCATACATAGGGACCTGACTGGGACCCTGTTCCCAAAAAAGTAAAGGGTCTATTACAAACACCCCCAATGATGACACCCGTGCTCTGACAGTAATGGAAACAGAGGGAAAGTAGGTCTCCATATAAGCTGAGTGAGTTTATCAGATATTTCTTTCCCCAAATATTGCCTGGGTTTTCTCTTTTTCTACAAGAGGGACTAACAACAGAAGCTGATGTTAGGGGGCTTGGGGACACATCACAGGACTAAGTGACCATTTGATTGAGAGCTGAATTTTGCATATTGATTTGAAGAAGTGATCCAATTCCTTGGCTGTAATCTTCTAGTATATAGTAAATTACTCATACTATGGCTCTCCTTATTTTGTGGGCTTTTAATAACTTATTTGGATGTCCTGACCCTTCATGCAAACAAAGAACTCTGAAAGGAAAGTGAACCCAGGGTACAGACTAGGAACACTAATAAACACTGGGCAGTCTCTAGGGGAGAAAGAGCTACTGAGAAAATAGGTTAGTTTTAAATTGTCTTATGAAAACTAATTATTGGTACATGTCAGTTTAAATCTGGCAGCTGTAATCAAACAACTATACAACGAACTGTGTATTTTATAATTTGCTTAAGTGATGATTCTCTCTGCATAGTACATATGTATATATGTAGATGTGGTGAACTAACAAAAAAAAATGTCCCAGTACAACAAATTCCTTTATGTTAAGGGTGAGCGTTCAATGGCTTTTTCACTGTGGTAAAGGTGATCCTGTTTCTTGTCAAAGCATGCAAACAGATGCAGATTCAAATGGCATAGAAGTACAAAGCAAGCTTATCTTATACTTTTATTACATTTTTATCCTGTTCCTTCTCCAAGAAGGCATTTGGAACATGGTGCTGTGGGAGGGATGATTTTAAAACCATGCAATAATTTAAAATGGTCTGTGGAGAGCATGCTCACTCATCCTTTTATTGTTGGAAATTTGTGATTTTTTGTTTAACTGCTGACACCTTGGATTTTTACTGATGTTTAATCCCCCTTATTATTATTGTGCAATTGCAATAAAATAATTAAATCCAAGATTTCAGCAGTTAAAGAAGAAAATGGTGCATTTGCAACAGCAGCAGCAACAACAGGGCAAATGCTCATGAACCCTCAGTGGCAGAAATTACTGTTTCTGGGTACCATTTTAAATCAGAAGAATGGCATAATATTAAATCACCACACCTACAGTCCAATGTTTCAAATTCCAGTACCTAGGATTCTGATTGTTTACTTTTTCATCCAATGGGATCACAATGGCATTTGTTGTTGTTGTTGTTGTTGTTGTTGTTGTATTAATGATATTAATAATAATAATAACTTATTGTTATTGTTATTAAAATCTGTATGATGGCACTGATCAATTCTGTTCTAGTAACCATTTCCAGTAAAGTGGATATACATAATCCAAGGTGAAATATAATATACCTTATTCTAATCCTTCATGCGATAAGGTGAATAAGTGACATGTCATTACCCTAAGGGATATCTTCTGAAACAGGGAGCCTGCTCTACTCATTATGTAAACTCCTCATGTGATTTAGAACCCTAATCTTTCAAGACTCTAAATCACAGGGGAGCCTATGTGAGTAGAGAAGGATCTTTTCTGCAAACATTTGCCTCCAACTTTTGTAGGTTCATGAGAATGGCTTGTGTGTGTGTGTGTGTGTAGTTAGCATGCTCACCCCACATGATTCTATTCATGTGCGGATTAGAGTTCCCAAAGAGGGCTAATGGCAAGAGTCCATAAACATCTCTAACTGGAATCCCTATGTAAACCACTCTGAGCGGTCTATAAATGACTGGCATATAAGTATAAAAATAGGGGGGGAACACTTGGAAGTCAAATAAAGCCACATTCACACCATACACTTAAAGCACTATTATTCCACTTTAAGCAATCATGGCTTTCCCCAAGGCTGCTTCAACATGTATGCTTTTACCTCTCTGTAGTAATAAACCTTACATTTCTTTATTCTTTCAACTACCACTCTGAACAGACCAGTTAGTCCTGCACTCCACTGCAATATACTCTAACACTTTGAATGAATGAATGAATGAATGAATGAATGAATGAATGAATGAATGAGCACATTCTACTCTGTTAACTGGGCCATACTCCCAGGGAAGTGTATAGTGGATTGCAGCTCAAATAACGTAATACATTAGACCTGCTTCTTTATTGAATTTCTTAGTCACCCATCTGGCTGGCTATCCAGCCACTCTGGGCGACGTACAAAATAGGCATACAAATATAATAAACATTAAAAATCTGAAAACAATGACTATAAAATCTAGCCCACCCCAAAAGCCTGCCTGAAGAGCCAGGTTTCACAGCCCGGCGGAAACTCATTATAGAGGGGCATGACGGAGATCATTTGGGAGGGAGTTCCACAGGGTGGGGGCCACAATTGAAAAAGCCCTCTCTCTAGTCCTCACCAGTCTGGCTGTTTTGACTGATGGGATAGAGAGAAGGTCTTTTGAGGCTGATCTTGTTGGGTGGCATAGCTGATGATATCGATGCTGGAGACGCTCCTTCAGATAGACTGGACCGAGACTGTATAGGGATTTAAAGGTCAAAACCAACACCTTGAATTGGGACTGGCAACTAACTGGTAACCAGTGCAACTCTTTTAGCACTGGAGTTATGTGATCTCGCCGGCGGCTGCATTTAATCAGGCACGCCGCTGCATTCTGTACCAGTTGTAGCTTCCAGACCATTTTCAAGGGTAGCCCCACGTAGAGCACATTACAGTAGTCTAGGCGAGAGGAAACCAGGGCATGTACCACCAATGGGAGCAGATGATTGGGAAGGTAGGGGCGCAGCCTCCATATCAGACGGAGTTGATACAGTGCTGCCCGGCTCACAGCAGAGACCTGAGCTTCCATGGACAGCTGGGAGTCAAGAATGATTCCGAGGCTGCAGACCTGGTCTTTCAGGGGCAATTGTACCCCACTGAGCACCAGGTCCAAATCCCCTAACCTTCCCTTGTCTCCCACGAACAGTACCTCGGTTTTGTCAGGGTTCAGTTTCAACTTATCCCTTCCCATCCAGCCACTCACCGACTCCAGGCACTTGGACAGGGTTTCTACAGCCAACCTCAGTGAAGATTTAAATGAGAGATAGAGCTGCGTGTCAAATTTGAATTTCTGCTATATTTGTGTTCTGGCTATTCTGCCATATGTCTCCATGAACACTCCTTAGGCCCTCTCATCACAACATGATGGTTTTGAATCTAATAAAAGGGCAAGTTGATGATTGAAGCAAGCACTGAATTACACAGTCTCTGCTCCCCAGAGGAACAACATTAAAAAACCAACCAACCTATAATTAGGCTAATTGTGAAAAACTGGAAGTATCACATCTGTCTTCAACCACTGACTCTGTAGTATGAAACAACTACATTTAGAAACAAATTAATGGTATCAGGATTTTTACTCAGTAATATATTTTCTTATTATTTTGGATGTCCACCATTAGGTTTTATGACTCATAAAAGTGTCTTTGGAACAGTCTATGTATATTATTTCTATAAATGTAAAAAAGTATTTGTCCAGGTATTTAAAATGAACCACTTGAATGATTCTTTGCTGACGATTTTTCTTCCTACACCTCTTGTCAATTAATTAAAAAATCACCTGTTTTTGATATATCTGATGGTTTCATGGGGCAAAGTACATACCTATTAATTATCCTCATCAAGAAAACAGATTTCAGTCTGTTTGCTGCGCATATATCAAAATCAATGAACAAGACCAATATAGGCAAACAATGGGAGGTAAATAAATTACAAAATGTTAATTAACATGGTCAAAAGGACAGCCAACAGTCATGATTCAGTGCTTTAATAAAGAAATTCATGATTTTCATTACAATGATACAGTGCAGACAAACTCCTGTCTCCACCTCATCTTCAAACCATAGATGTTGTGGATTCACAGTCTCTCATTCTCACACAATGTTTCCCTTCTCTTACACGGAGTGCTTCAGGTATGATGTAGTGATAGATTCCTCTGTCTCAGTTAATATTGACCAGATAGTCTATGCAACCAGAGTGGGATTTGCAGTTCAAGAGAATCAGGTTTAGTGTAAACCATTGTTAGCGCTGATACCAATCTAATGCAACATTGTGGATAAAGCAAACCACAGAAGGGAGGATAAGCTGGTTTATGTTTTTGTTTTGTTTTTAGATCTAAATGATCTCACAATGTTTATGAGTGTATTGTTAGTAACTGTCAGGGTTAGAACTGGGAACTTGTGATTCTGAGTGTGACTGCCCTGCAAGGGCATTGCTGGGTCCTTAAAAACCTGGGGCACAAACCCATTACACAGATTTGCATAACACTTGCATATGCTAATTTATATGTACAGATACACATTTACTAGGGTTGTGTATGGGACCCAAAATTTGTTACCTGTGCTGATAATGCTGATCTGTCTCCGATACTTTTTGCATTCTCTGCTTCAATTTGTGTTTTGAGTTTTGAGCCATTCTGTGTAAAACAAAGTTCTGTGTTCACCATTCACTATAATGGGGTATCTAAATTTGGCTCTAAGTTTGGCTTTTGGCCAAACTGAATGAAATTTACAGATGCAGGAGCCTCTCCAGAGTGGATTGAATCTGCCAAACTGCAGACAAAAAGTCCACAAGCTTTTTGGAGAGAAGTAAAAGAGATTCACTTTCCTCCATAATCACTTATTGAGGAGGGGGAGGAGCAGAGCTTGTCTTTTGCTCTTTCTTACCTAAAAATAATTAGTATCCCAGTGGTGTGTATTCCTGCCGTTACTTTTTTTAACTTTGCAGCTTCACATCACCTTTCCTTTCCTGTGCTTGTGGAGTTCTGAAGAACTCTTTTTTAAATTTTTGTTTGTTAAAGCAGAGCCACATAATACTTTTTTAAAAAAATGAAGCTTTTAAGCTTTAAAAATGTTTGTGCAGGGTTCTAAATCAAGCAGGGATCCTCTGTGAGTACAGCAGATGCCCTGCTGCAGACATCTGCCCTCCAAAGCATTGAGCAATGCAGTGCATCCCTGCTCTTCCTCTCATCATGTGAGGAGAAGAATGCCTCAATAGGGCTTTAAACCCCAGTCTTTGGGAGCATTAGCAAATTTACCTCTAGTATCTAGTAGTTTCAAGGGAGCACATTAAAAAACAAAGGCTTTTAAAAAAAATGCTAGAAACTGGGGTTGTCCAGTGAAACTGAATGGTGGAAGATTCAGGACAAACAAATGGAAGTACTTCATCACACAGCACACAGTTAAACCTATGGAATTTGCCACAGAAGTAGCAGTGATGGCCTCCAACTTGGATGGCATTAAAAAGGAACTAGACAAATTAATGGAGGCTAAAGGTATCAATCCTCCTCTTTGGATGCACATCTTAACGTGGTGAGGGGGTTTGAGAGTGTTGAAGAAGCTGAGAGCAATGCTGTCAGGAGTCTAGACCAAGAGGCTAGACTCCTAGCAGAGGCACCCAAGGCGGAATGGTCAAAGCAGAGACACCAGCCTAAGATGCATCCAGACTCAGAGGAAGGCAATGGTAAACCACCTCTGAATATCTCTTACCATGAAAACCCTATGAACAGAGTATCCAAAATGCAACACGAGATAGTGCTGGAAGATGAGACCCCCAGGTCAGAAGGCACTCACCAAGCTACTGGGGAAGAACAAAGGACAAGTACGAGTAGCGCTGTGACTAATGACACAGCTGGGTCAAAGCCAAAAGGAAGCCCAGAGGCTGATGTGCACAGATGCGAAAGGAGAGTCTGGAGTTGTACGACGCACACAATAGGAACATGGAATGTGAGAAGCATGAACCAGGGAAAGTTAGAAATTGTCAAGCAAGAAATGGAACGCATCAACATTACAATACTTGGTGTGAGCGAACTAAAATGGATGGGAATGGGACATTTCCAATCAGGCAACTACAAAATATTTTATGCAGGAAATGAGAAATCAAGAAGAAATGGGGTTGCTTTAATAGTGAGAAGTGATGTAGGAAGAGCAATTAGGAGCTACAACGCAAGGTCTGAGCAAGTTGTATCAATGAGATTAAATGGGAAACCTATCAACATAACCATCATCCAAGTCTATGCTCCGATGGCAAATGCAGTAGAAGAGGAATTTGAGAGATTTTACGCAGAAGTACAGGAAGAAATTGATCACACACCAAAACAAGATGTGCTGATAATCATGGGGGATTGGAATGCAAAACCAGGGAACAGAGAAGAATTAGGAATTGTTGGAAATGGGGCCTAGGAGACAGAAACGAAGCAGGAGAAAGACTTACTGAATTCTGTGAAGCCAATAATTTGTTTCTTGCAAACACATTTTTTGAACAACTGAAAAGATGACTGTACACGTGGACATCACCAAATGGTCAATATAGGAATCAAATTGATTATATAATTGGTAGCAGAAGATGGAGAAGTTCCATACTTTATGCAAAAACAAGACCAGGAGCAGACTGCAGTACAGATCAGGAACTGGTTATATCGAAAATCAGAGTAAAGCTAAAGAACAACAACAAAGCAATCATAATGCCAAAATACAATTTAAATAATATCCCAGAAGAATATAAAGATCAAATAAGGAACAGGTTTGAGACTTTAAACTTGGTTGACAGAGAACCAGAAAAACTATGGAATGAAGTCAGAGATGTTATCAGAGAAGAATGCAAAAAGACAATACCTCTAGTTAAAAAGAGAGAAAGACCTCAATGGATGACTGAAGAAACTCTTCAAATGGTTAAAGAGAGAAGGAAAGCAAAAGCAAAAGGAGATAGAAACACAGTCAGAACCCTAAATGCAACAATACAGCAACTAGTACGTAGGGACAAAGAGAACTATTACAATAGTTACTGTATAGAAATAGAACAGGACAACAAAAAGGGTAGAACAAGAGCCCTGTTCCAAAAGATTAGAGGAATGAAAGGGAAATTTAAACCAAGAGTAGGGATGTTGAATAATCAACAGGGGAACGCACTGACTGACCGAGATGAAATAAAAGGAAGATGGAAGCAATACACTGAAGAACTCTATAAAAGAGATGCCAGGATGACAGATTCATTCACGGAGGACCATATGATGAAGAACCAGAAATTTTAGAATGCGAGGTGAAAGCAGCTCTTAAAATACTTGGAAGAAACAAATCACCAGGAATAGATGGCATACCAGTAGAGTTGCTACAAGCTACTGAGACTGAATCAGTCCAAATTTTGACTAAAATCTGTCAAGAAATATGGAAAACTAAACAATGGACCACAGACTGGAAGCGTTCCATATACATCCAAATTCCAAAGAAAGGGGATCCCAGGGAATGCAGTAATTATCGAACTATTGACTTAATATCTCATGCAAGTAAAGTAATGCTCAAGATTGTACAACAAAGGCTCTTGCCATATATGGAGCGAGAAATGCGAGATGTCCAAGCTGGATTTAGGAAGGGAAGAGGCACCAGAGATCATATCGCAAACTTACGTTGGATAATGGAACAGAGCAAGGAATTTCAGAAGAAAATCACCCTGTGCTTTATAGATTACAGCAAAGCCTTTGATTGTGTAGATCATGAAAAACTATGGAATGCTTTAAAAGAAATGGGGGTGCCACAGCATCTGATTGTCCTGATGCGCAACCTATACTCTGGACAAGAGGCTACTGTAAGGACAGAATATGGAGAAACCGATTGGTTCCCCATCGGAAAGGGTGTGAGATGGGTATATTTTATCACCCTATTTATTTAATCTGTATGCAGAACATATCATATGGAAAGCAGGATTGGACCAAGATGAAGGAGGTGTGAACATTGGAGGGAGAAATATCAATAATTTAAGATATGCAGACAATACCATACTACTAGCAGAAAACAGTAATGATTTGAAAAGAATGCTGATGAAAATTAAAGAGGAAAGCACAAAAGCAGGACTACAGCTGAACGTCAAAAAGACTAAAGTAATGACAACAGGAGATTTATGTAACTTTACAGTTGACAATGAAGACATTGAACTTGTCAAGGATTATCAATACCTCGGCACAGTCATTAACCAAAATGGAGACAATAGTCAAGAAATCAGAAGATGGCTAGGACTGGGTAGGGCAGCTGTGAGAGAACTAGAAAAAATCCTCAAATGTAAAGATGTATCACTGAACACTAAAGTCAGGATCATTCAGACCATGGTATTCCCCATCTCTATGTATCGATGTGAAAGTTGGACAGTGAAAAAAGTGGAAAAGAGAAAAATCAACTCATTTGAAATGTGGTGTTGGAGAAGAGCTTTGCGGATATCATGGACTGCAAAAAAGACAAATAATTTGGTGTTAGAACAAATTAAACCAGAACTATCACTAGAAGCTAAAATGATGAAACTGAGGTTATCATACTTTGGACACATAATGAGAAGACATGATTCATTAGAAAAGATAATAATGCTTGGAAAAACAGAAGGAAGTAGAAAAAGAGGAAGGCCAAACAAGAGATGGATTGATTCCATAAAGGAAGCCACATACCTGAACGTACAAGATCTGAACAGGGTGGTTCATGACAGATGCTCTTGGAGGTCACTGATTCATAGGGTCGCCATAAGTAAAAGACAGGAGACAGGTAGGTGAGGCAAGGGAATGGCGGGCAGGTGGATGGTCCTATGGATCGCGGATCGCGGAAGGGAAGCAGAGGGCCCCTCAGGGCCCCCTCAGGGGCTCCTGTAGCTCTGGGGCCCTCGGGCCAGTGCCCCACCTGGCTGCCCTTTAGAACCAGCCCTGCACACATGCATATGCTTATACACCCCAAACTAACAGGTTATGGACCCAGCTTACAGAAAGTTTGAATGAAAGAATAATGGCAAAGGCAGGTATTAATGGATGTGCCTTGATCCCGAAGTTTCACCCAGAGAATTTCCATGCATGCTGGATCAAGAAGGACTTTTAGAGCATCATGGGATGGGATTCCAAAAACGTTAAGGCAAAAACACTATTAAAGCCATGTTTGGTTGAGTCGCAGCTTATACATGTGAAGAATGAAGTAACTGCTGGAGAGATGTTATTAGCCTTGAAAAATCTATATTATCAGTATCACCATTATATAAATATGGATGCAAGATCAGATTCAGTTCTACAAAGAACTGTTTTCTGTTCAATTAAAGGGGGACCCCTTGAAACATATGGAAAGGTTATTGAGTCTTGTGGATCAATTGCATGCCTTAGGAGGGAAGGTGGATAATCAACAGAATATTGCAATGTTGCTGGCATCCCTACCACAGGAATATTCTGTTTTATTTCTGCAAAGGCAAACCCACATTTTAAAATGGTCCTGGCAGATAAGAAAGAGGCTGAGAGACACATCAGCTACTCTGCCCAGACAGCTACTGGATCAAATTACACAGGCAAGGGAAGAAAAAGGAAAGGAAATTTACATGCATACCACCCAAGAGCCAATCAGGAAAAGGAGCTCAGCCTGTGTGTTTCAAATGTGGTCAGAAAGGACATTATAAAAGGGACTGTTTCCAACCAATGAGAGCTCTCCTTTTGTACAAAGATAGGCTTGCAGGCAAGCAGAGAGACAAAGGACAGCAGATTCAAATCAGTTTCAATCAAAAGCAAAGTAGCCCAAGTCTCACAGTCAAAAAGACTTTTCAGCAAGACAAATAATTTTTAAAAATGGACTATGGCTCATTGATAATGGAACTTCATCCCACATGACATCAGATATGATTTTATTTTATTTTTTAGTGACCTAGACTCAAACAGAAGGCTCCATGTGTTTATGGCAAATGGGAACTCTCTGCTTGTTAAGGAATGTGGAGAGGGAGTTCTGACCGGAAAAACAGAGCGTGAAAGTATGAAATAGAAACAAGAGACATTATGTCCATTCCAAACCTGAATGGAAATATTTTAAGTGTTGCCACTTTAACCAAAAAGGAATTCAATGTGAAACTTTGTGATGTTAGCACAACAACCATGGATGGAGAACTGTACACCAAAGCTTTCGAAAACCAGGACATGTTTGAATTAGACTGTCCAAGGGAATAGGCAAACATGGTAATATGCTTTGCAAGTACAGTTTGCCTTGAGCTACGGCACAGACGTTTTTGACATTGTGATATGAATGCCATACTTGATCTGGAAAGGAAGTATCTAGCCAAAGGCATAACAGTAAAGGTGTGCAATGACAGATATGTGAACTGTATAAAGGAGAAAGGCACAAGGCCAACTATTCCCAAACAGAATGAAAAGCACCACTTGAGCTGGTACACGCTGACCTGTGTGGCCCCATTAAGACTTCTAAAGCAGGAAACCATTATTACTAACATGTGTAGATTTATTATTATTATTATTATTATTATTATTATTATTATTATTATTATATCCTGCCCTTCCTCCCAGTAGAAGCCCAGGACAGCAAACAAAAACATCAAAAACATTATAAAACATCATAAAACAGACAGTAAAATATATTAAAATAAAACATCTTTAAAAAAAAAAGCTTTAAAAACATCTTAAAAAGCAATTCCAACACAGGCGCAGCCTGGGATAAGGTCTCTACTTAAAAAGCTTGTTGAAAGAGGAAGGTCTTCAGTAGGTGCCAAAAAGATAACAGAGATGGCACCTATCCAATGTTTAAGGGAGGGAGTTCCAAAGGGTAGATGCCACTACACTAAAGGTTTGCTTCCTATGTTGTGCTTCCTATGTTGTGCAGAATGGTCCCGTCCTGATAAGATGGTATCTGCAGGAAGCCCTCACCTGCCAAGCATAGTGATCAACTGAGTTATAAGGGGTAAGATGATATTTCAGGTATCTTGTATAGGGCTTTGTGCACCAAAACCGAGCCTTGAATTTAATCTGGTAGCTAATGGGCAGCCAGTACAATTATTTCAGCAGTGGGGTGAAATGTTGGCAATACGCTGCCCCAGTGAGATAGAATAGATGACTATTCCAGGTATTACATAAGCTATCTGCTGAAGGGAAAAAAACCAGAGTCTGTAACTTCTGAAGGAATATGTTGCGACAATGAGCAACATGTTTAGCAGGAGACCTCAAGCTCTTCAAACAGACAATGGGAGTGAGTACATGTCGCACCACACCCAAGCATACCTAAGAGTGCAGGGCATAGCACATGGACAACCAATACCTTAAATGCCAGAACACAATGGAATTGCAGACAGAAAGAACATAGCTCTTATGGAGACAGTAAAATGCATGTTGCTAGTCTCTGAGCTACCCAACCAATACTGGTGAGATGCTGTGATGATAGCTACCTATCTGCAGAACCAACTGCCAACCAAGGTGACAGGCAAGACTCTGGTTGAACTGTGGCATGGACGAAAGCCAAGCATGCAGCACATCAAAGGAGAAGAGGTCAAAATTGGACAGAGCTGCAGAAGAAATAATGGTCAGCAATGCTCCAGGAAGCAAAAGCTACAAAATAATGGATCCAAGAACAGGAAACATCACAAGATCACAATGCTGTCTACTTTGATGACAGTGAGAGAACCAACACAAACTATGACAATGTGGAGTACCCAAAAGAGGAAATCCACAGCCAAAAAGGGGAAATAACATGCCAACCAGTATGTGAAGCTGAGGGTTACCCATGTGTATCACCAGCCAAAGATGGTGAGATTGAAGACCATGCAAGAAGAGAAGGGATTGCAGGAAAGGCAGAGGAGAATGCAGGGCCAGAAGTTGCTATACAGCAGAGAGGATTCCTGAACCAGAACTCAGACACTCATCCCGACCCAGCAAAGGCATACCACCTACACAACTGTCCTACCTTGCAAAGGCAGCAGTGCTACATGAACCCTCAACAAGGGAAGAGATTGAGAGAATGCCTAGAGTAGAAGCCAGCGAGTAGACAAAAACTGCAGAAGAAGAAAAGAGGGTCTACACAAAAAACAGACTTGGACATCCACAAGTCTACTGCCTGGAAAAAGGCCTGTGAGGTGTAAATGGGTCTTCAAAGCAAAGCAAAATGCAAAAGGGGACATCCAGAGATACAAAGCCAGACTAGTAGGCAAGGGCTATCCCCAAAGTATAGGGAGGACTACCATGAAACATTTGCTCCTGTAGTAAAATATACCACAATAAGGATACTTTTAAGTGTGACAGCATCCAGAAAGATGCATGTTGAACACTTAGCTGTGAAGACTCCTTTATTACATGGATAAATGAAGGAGGAAATCTACATGGAGCAACCTCCTGAATTTGAAAAATCAGGAGACAAATCACTCGTGTGCAAACTTCAGAAAAGTATATATGGACTAAAACAAGCAGCAAGGGGATGGAATGAGAAACTGAATCAGATGTTCATCAGAGAAGGTCTCAAGCAAGGTCAAGCTGATCCCTGTCTCCATGCACAATACAGAAATGGCAGATTGACTCATATACTAATTTATGTTGATTATCTACTTTTGAGTTATGATAATGAAACTGACCGTGAGGAAATTGTACATCATCTGAATCATGAAGAAGAAGAGGTGAAGCAACTGGAAGACATCACAGGGCGATTTACTGTACGTCTGGGGCTACTTGCATCCCCTTTTAATTTGTATGGCTCACATGACGTTGCGGGCAAGCAGAAGCCATCATGCAGTTTCCCCCTTTAAATCCATGTTAACCCAATCCACTGATAATGTGAAAAGGAAAGGAAAAACTCTCTCAGCTGTGCTGCGCTCCTCCTTGTAGGCACTTTGCTTCAATGTTTTTTTTAGTGGGCAGGTGAATCCTCACTTTCAGTGGTTCCCCTTTCTCCGCCCACTAACAACTCTCCCATGAGATCCCCTGCTCCTTCAAAGATATATATGCTCTCTTATGCCATCTCCTGCTCCCTCTCTCTTCGCAGGTCCCTTCCTCAGACTCAGAAGCTGCCCAGTGATGAAGGGGCACATGCTTTTCCCACTATTCTGCAAAGTGCCCCTGTGAAGGAGTGCTGCCGCTGCCAGAGGGTGCCTTCCAAGTGGAGTGCCCATGTCCTTGCTGTGGACTTGCAGATTAAGGAACAGCAATTCGGGACTCCAACCTTTCTTCCCCCATCCCACTCTTATGAGAGGCTCCCCGTTGGAACAGGAATAGTTTCCATCAGTTTCCCGCCTCTTGCCCCCACCCCTTTTTTCTCTCCCCTTGTTCAACTAGAGAGGCTGCCGCCTACATGTGTAAATGGAAAACAGCGGATTTGAAGCTAGCAAGAAGTGTGGACCTTGAAAATCTATTACGATGGTAAAAGCAGCGTCTTTAGTAAGAAGTTAGGCTCCCATGTGGAGAAGCCCACACACTACCTCAGGTTCCCAACAGAAAGAGAGGAAGATGGAAGCTATCTCCCCAGCCAGAAACAAAAGATCTAGGAAATACTGGAGTACCTAGGATTCAGGGATGCCAATCCTGTGACCACACCCATGGAGAAAATTATTTATAGGGTGATGAGAACAGTAAATCCCTTTCACAGAAAAATACAGGAAAGTTGCTGTACTTGGCAATCACAGCGAGACCAGATATAACCACAGCAGTAAGACTACTGTGTAGAAAGCCCAATTCAGCAAGGGAAAGAGACTGAACTGCTGTAAAGAGAGTGGCTAGATATTTAAAGGGGACTTTAAACCTGAAACTAATGTTACAGGCCACCAATAATCCCAGACTGATAGTTTACACAGATGCAGATTAGCTCAGAGAGGCATAGCAGATTGCAAATCCACCAGCAGAAACTTGTTCTTCTATGGATTGGAGGCAGAGCAGCTAGCTGGTTAAGTAGGAACCAAGATGCAGTGACAGCCTCATCTGCTGAAGCAGAATATGTGTCAGCTGCCCAAGCATACCAGGAACTAAAATGGGCTATGTCAGTTATTGAAGGATCTAGGAATAGATGAACCAAAGCCTATATGGATCCCGGAAGACAACCAAAGCTGCATAAAGCTCTCACAGACTAAAAGAATCAGCATACATACCAAGGATACTGTTGTGAAATACCACTTGTTGAGAGACATACACAAAAAAAGACTTATTGTGATGGATAACTGCATAAATTGTTATGGAAAGGCGGCATACAAATAAACAGTGATGATGATGATGATGATGATGATGATTGCTCAATGGGGGTCATGACTGCAGATACCTTCACTAAGCCAGTTCCCAGAGACCACTTCCAACATCTGCTAGACAAGATCAATCTCTTGAACAGGGGATGTTGAGAAGGGGTGATGGGAGTAAAGCACTAACACATGTTACAACTGACCTGAACCAGTGGGGGACAACAGACAGATAGGCAATGTTTTCTTCCCTCAGTTGATTCCTCCTCTAAAGTGTTTGTTGTTTCTTCAGGCTTTGCTTCTCCCTTCCTGTCTTTGTTCTTAGTCAGTTGGTAATGGCTCCCTGAGTGCAGGCCACATGGTAGCTTCAGCATGTATGTCTTCACCTCTTTGTAGTGATAAATCTTAAGTTTCTTTATTATTTCAACCACCAGTTTTAACAGACCTGTTATCTCTGCACTCTGCTGCAATATATATTTACTGAAACCTTTAACAGTATCCTGTGCCCTTTTCACCTTATTTAATCATAACATGTACTGTTAAGTGTTAATTAATACTCTGCATCTGTCCGCCTTATAAACAGCTGAACAGTATCATAATGGCTTTTTGGTTTCTTTTTTACAATATCCACCAATATACATTTTCAGTGAATTCAAAAAGCCAGATGTCTGGTAATATGATAACCTTCCAATTAATGCAGGCACTCTTTAATATAGGATACATAGCACCAATGAATAATGCAGGGACTAAGCATCCAAATAAATAATGCAGAGAACAAAGTGAAGAAAAATATTACAGCCCACAACAGCTTTTTCGTTTCATCTTTATAGCTCACATCCATTTCTGAGAACTGAAGAGCCATTACTTTGTAACCAACCATTGGTAGAAAAGCTTCTGGCTTCATACATGGTTTATTAGGGCCAGACGCTGCAATCATAATACCTCTATATAAAACTATGATGTGGCCACATTAGAATACCGTGAACAGTTTGGCTCAGCCCACCTCAGAAAGGATACAGAAGATGTGGAAACAGGGCAGAAAGGGGCATTTACAGGGTAATCTGCACAGAAGTGAGCCCCATGGGACTGACTCCAATATGAGTATATATTTAGGATTGCAGCCTAAGGCAGAGATGGGTAATCTGTGGCCCTCCAAATGCTTTTGAACTCAACTGTCATCAACCCCAGCCAGCACGGCCAGTGCTCAAGACTGAGGGGAATTGTAGTCCATCAACATCCGGAGAGCCAGAGGTTTCCCATCCCAATGGATGCTACATTAAATATGCAGCTGCCACCAAAAGTGGCAATGGTACCCTTCTCCTCTGTAACATCTAGTAGAAAGTGACCTCATATTATTGATATTGCAACAACACTGCATTAGTATTTTAAACCCTAAACAATTTAGTACCAGGAGATCTACAGAGGCATTTTGTGTTGGCACTCGTTGCAATTTTATCAAGATATCAATACCAGCATCTCATGTTTTTTTAAAAAAAATAATAATCTGGGGAATTATTATTCCTTACATTCACTTTAATTTGTGGAGGGCCTCCTTGTGGTGCCTCATGCACCAGAGGCTTGTTCCATGGTTGTAAGGACTTGGGTCTTTGTAGAAATTAAACCAGCATCAGCAATCATGGCTCTCTGTTGTCTATTAAAGGCTATTTATTTCTGCAAACTTTCCCCTAGAGATGAGACTTTTTACTGAGAATATTTGTTGTTACATATATACAATTTTACATATTTTATGTGTTTTATTGTATTTGGTTTTAATTTTGTGCACCGCTATGGTATTGTTAAATGTTTAGCAATCTATAAAATCTATATTCTATATTCTACATAAAATGAATGGATGGATGGATGAATGAAGATAGGTCAGTTGCCTGTTCTTGATGGGGCTGTATTTTCTCTTAAGGAAGATGTACATAGCTTGGGTTACTCGTAGACACAACTTTGTCATTAGAGACTTGCCTGACCATGGTGACTAGGAGTGTGTTGTGGATAAACTCATTTTGAAGCTACTCTAAACTAGGGTTGCCAGGTCTCTTGTTTTCAGGGGGCCTCTCTGGGTCTCTGGGTGAGTCACCCTAATCTCCAGACTCCTAGCTTTCATTTAAAAAAAATAAGTTTCTAGGTGGCCTGCTTCAAGAGATATACACCAAAATGTCAGCTGTCCCTTCAACTTCTGTTAATACTGGATGCTCTCATCCTTGCCCTTTCAGGTTTTTAGCCAATAAGTGAAATCAGAGTTTTGATTGACAAGAGATTTGCTGATCTCCAGGCAATAGCTAGAAGCCATTACAAATCCTGAAAACAGTTTCCTTTCCCTACTTGTCTGCATATCAGAAGTTGAGTGACTATGTAACTTTCAGCAGTAGCAAGATTGCCTTTCTACAATAATATAGCAGGAAATCTGGAAGTGAAGATCACAGCAGGATCTTGGTAGGCATGCACACACGGCAAACAATTTCAGTTATGATTATAATAAAAGTGTACATACAGGTTTTTAATTACTTGCAAAATTACTTGCAAAAATAGCATATTATACATAATGGCAATAGGAAGGGAGTTACAAAGGGTAAGTGCTGCCACATTAAAGGATCAATTTCTTACAACAGTAGAACAAGTGCTATGTGGAACCTGTAACACGGAAAGCACACCTTGCACTTGGCTTGGTAGCATATTGACAACCAGTGCAGATTTCAGAGCAGAGGTATTATGGGCTGACAAGGTCTCACTCTTGACACCAATAGTGCCACATCATTCTGTACTAACTGAAGCCCCCGGGTCAGGTTGTGCTCCATGGGGATTTCTGTGGCCTTGGCTGACTGGCTGCCAGTTTTGTTTAATTTTGGTTTTGGGTTTTTTTTAGTTTTTGTTTTTGGTTAGGAACCCTGACTGGTTATGGGATACTGAGCTTTCTACCTTACTCATAGGAATCTTGTTGTGGTTGGTATGGTATTGCATTTAGGAAATCATCACTGTCTTTTCTTTTTCTTTTTGCATTTCATTTATCTCTGACCTCACTCCCTTATATCCATAGAAGCAACAACAGTGGTTCCATGTGCTCAGCTCAGCCCCCTTAAACCCACTGATGATGCACCCTGTTGGTTGCATGATTGTTTGTTTTCTGCTCAGTAGTGATCAAAGAGAATTCACATACTGGAAAGTGTGGCTTCAACTGCTGTTGTTCCCAATCTACTGCCTGTGAAAGTAGAACAAACCATGTGTGTTTTTTCTCTGTCAATTATTATTCACTGGAATTGGGTTGGCTGTCAAAGTGAGTTTATAGCAGCCCACAGAATAGGCAGGAAAGTGTAGAGAATCTTCTTAACTCTTACTTATTTCTCAAACCTCTCTCTGCAGGGAAGGGTCAAATCTGTAAAGAAGTTTGGAGCAGCCACATTAAAAGGTAGGCTGAGCATTCCAGGCAGGGGGTTGCCAACCCTGCTTTGATATCAGTATCTTTGCAAGGATCCCTAGTCAAGCCTTACCGATAGCACAATCCTACTAATATCTACTCAGAAGTAAGTCCTGTTGAGTTCTATGGGGCTTAGTCCGTTAATAAGTATGCTTAGAATTGCAGCCTTCAGGGGCATCCATCTTTACTCCTGAGTACTCCCATCTAACATCTCCACAACATTAGTCTCCCATCTTCCTACAATGGCCTTCTGGTGACTGGCCTGGCCTGAGGGCACGTAAACCCTTCTTGCTAGAAGTACGTAGGCTAGATTAAATGTTCCTTAGCCAAGCCCTCTAAGCAGGTAAGAAGGAATGTCACTTTAGCTGGACCTGGAAACACCCTCATTTAGCTAAGATTTCTATCTTAATTTCAGATTAGAGAAATTTTTTGAGTGGTATGCGCCAAGCAACTGTGGTTGACGCTTAATGACATCACTAGGGCCCGCCCCATGACATTACTAGGACCCATCCCTCTGACATCATTAAGGCCCGCCCCTGAAATCTCAGGGTTTGGGATGCTTCTGACCTGACAACCCTACTCTGAACATTGAGCACACTTCAGGCCACTGAAATTTATCCAAAAGAAATGCAACATTTCAAAGACAAGCTGAAAAAGAAACTGACGGAGCTTTCAGTGATCACACGCTGACTCTGAAACAGACACACACACACATGTATTGTTACTGGTGGGGACTGCTTTTCATAACGCCAGTTACAAAGCAGAAACAGCATTTACCAGGCAAAGAAATAGAAACAGTGAATATATTTAAAATGCATGAGGCTGAGGATTCCCTCCCCCCTACAAAGTAACATAAAGCAATGCTTTTCAATAAATGATAATGCAGAGAAAACACAACAAGGGGCTTCTTGTACAGTGAAAGAGGATTTCAGTAGAAAACAAATTAACTATAATAGGAATCAGTTTATAGATTAAGAGGCAAGGTACATTGGGATGCTGTAGTCTGCTGTAAGGTGAAGGGCCTGTAATTTTTGGGAAGACTCTGGCAGTCCTTGGAGTGAAGCAGTTCTGGGAACTACCAATTACACAAACAGAAGAAAGAAGTTTTCAGCTAAATATAGGCCTTTCAGCATGTCTTTAACCGCCTGTGTCATTTGTAAAGCTCCCAGATGGCACAGTAAGGTTCTAATTAGGAGTTCTGACTTGATGTGATTCGATAGAGTTACAAATTTACAGGAGAGCATTAAATTATGTAAAAGGCTACAAACTTTCTTCCATTTCCCAGGCCCCTGGCTTTTGCAGTTACACTGGTTCATGGTGGAAGTCACAGATGAAAAGATTCTGCTCTGAATCTGATTGGTTAACCTATTAGGTGGTGAGAAAGGGTTTAACGCTAACCAAGATTGGTAGACAATACTAGCCCTTTCCATGTGATGTGTATGAAAAGAGAAAGCGAGTAAAGGGAGGCTGAAGGTCTGCACTTCTGGCCCAGCCCCTGCTATCCATGCATCACCCATCTTGAGGTGGGGAAGCAGGCCTGGCACCAGCAGTTGGCCAGGTGGGGCATTGGCCAAGGGCCCTAGGGACTCGGAAGGGCTCCTCACCAACCTGACTTAGCCAGCCCTCCCTGGGTGGTGATGTTGCTTTTGAATAACTCAGCTGCCCTAGTTGGGGAAGTAGCAGAGTCCATCGTTTGCCCCATGTCAAGAGTCCCCCAAAGTTTTGTACCAGTCCTTCAGGGAAGCCTTTGTCTCTGGATTCTGAAACCCTTCACAATCAGGGTAACATATGGAAATCATTTCTGGAACATCCTCTGAAATTCTACCATCAGGGTTCAGAATTTTTAATATTCTTATTTTCTTAGATTATTTCTTTCTTCTGTCATGGAATCCAAGGAGACCTAAAGGAGTCACCCATCTGGGCACTGACCAGACTCACACCTGCTTAGCTTCAGCAAAGTGATGGTCTTCAGACCATACCCTAGGACCTTTACATAGTCATATATACATATTCCCTTGTGATCAGAAGTAGGAGGCAAATGCAGTTTTTCACCAACTGAAAGGTATCACCTGTAGCTCCAGTGTGCCAATTTCTCTAAAATAAAATTGATATAATGAGGGTTGTTGGTGAGCTCTTCCTAAAAAAGAATTTGGTACAAAACTGATGATTTTTGGAGTAACTGGAATTGCTTCTGATCCAACAGGACTGGGGATACTATTAAAACTTTAATGTGGTATATAGTAGGAGATATCGGATAAATATATTGGTATGAATCAGTGAGCAAAAACATTATTATAAATAGGACAAAGTTAAGTATCAGAGAAGTAGATATATCATTAATCACATACTTTTTCATAATGGAAGGTATGATTTTAAATAAGGAATATACAAAAATCAGGAAATGTTTGTTTAGAGCTTAGAAATTCATCACTACCAAAATACCTGTGACACACTGATCATCATAGAATCATAGAATAATAGAGTTGGAAGGGGCCTATAAGGCCATCAAGTCCAACCCCCTGCTCATCCAAATCAAAGCATTCCTGACAGATGGCTGCCCAGCTGCCTCTTGAATGCCTCCAGTGTGGGAGAGCCCACTACCTCTTTAGGTAATTGGTTCCATTGTCGTATGGTTCTAACAGTTAGGAAGTTTTTCCTGATGTTCAGTCGAAATATGGCTTCCTGCAACTTGAGCCCATTATTCCCTGTCCTGCACTCTGGGACGATCGAGAAGAGATCCTGGCCCTCCTCTATGTGACAGCCTTTCATGTACTTGAAGAGTGCTATCATATCTCCCCTCAGTCTTCTCTTCTTCAGGCTAAACATGCCCAGTTCTTTCAGTCTCTCCTCATAGATAGGGCTTTGTTTCCAGTCCCCTGATCATCCTTGTTGCCCTCCTCTGAGCCTTTTCAGAGTTTGTCTGCAGATTTTGTCTGCATCCTTCTTGAAGCGCGGAGACCAGAACTGGATGCAGTATTCAAGATGAGGATTAACCAGTGCTGAATAGAGGGGAACTAATACTTCACGTGATCTTAGACCTCTTCTGTTCCAATATTTTCAAATACAGAATCTGTTATTGTTGTTAATACTGCTAATTGTGTCATCACTGAATTAACAGAACATTTGCAAAGTTAAAAACTGAAAAACCTAAAAGACGGGGAGAACATTCCTAGCCCCTGGATGTACTGACTGAAGGGGCTTAGGAAGGAATAGAAGTGCCCTCTGCTGGCAGAGTAGAGCTTTGCCAGTAGAGGGCCATGTCTGCTGAGGACCCATGCTATCTCTCCCGGATAGTTCTGCAGACATAGAGCTACCATTGGTGGTTCTTTCACCAGAAATAATTGGCATTGGGGCCTAAAATGGGGTTGGGGCAGGGCCAGCTACATTTTTTTATATATTGTAATGGGAAGATCTAGATAATGACTTCATATGCATATAATGTGCTAAAATCATGTATTCATGCTTAGATTTGCTTAGAAGATGCTTAAGACTTATTGAACTAGTGTATAAAGTTTGCTATAGGTACAAGAGCCAACAGTAAAACAGGAAGTAGTTTGAAATTCCCCCCTTCACAGTTGGAGAAAAAAACATTTTAAAAAGACAAACATTTTTCCCATTATCCCTCTCCAGGAAGTCCAAGGGTACACCCAAGATACTAGTTTTTAGAATCAACAAGTTGAGTTAGAACGTAAACAATGAAGTGAACAGGAAAGACCTGCATACGATTTTCTGAATGGCCAGCAGTAACCTGGCCAATTCACCTATGAACTGATATGAATCTCTGAGAACATCTATGTTTATAACACAGAAATTTATGCGAATAGAAAGGTGTTTGTTTGTAAAACTGTCCCATGAGAATGTTTATGACAAATCTGTGGGAATGAATTCATGAGAAAAGACCATGGGAACACGCCTTCCCATAGAAAATAAAATGGATAAACAGCCAGGTTTCATAGCACTCAGGGGCCCCTCAGCTCTGCTGGGGGGGGGGTTTGAAGCAAGCAGGAGAACCATCCATAACATCTGATGGGTGATGTATCATGACATGTATTCCTATGTCCTTTGTACTGTGGCTCTGTGATATGACTTAGAGTTTAACTCAGTCCTTCAACTATTGTAACTTGTTTTAATTAAAATGTGCCTTCAAAGTTTTATACTTTGATGTTAAATGGATATCCAGAAATTTCTTTTGTGCAAATATATATGTTTCTATTTTTCTGTTTTCTGTTTCTTGTGTGGGGTCTCCTCTGTTTTCTGCCTACGCTAGATGACTGCTGTTGACAACCTGTGAGCTTAGGTGACCTAAAGTTCGACATACAAGGACTCTGTGTAGATACAGGGGAAGGGAGAAAGCAAGAACCCTCAACCCTATGCATACACTGGCAGGGGGGTAGTCTTGCCGGTAACAATATGAAGTGCCAGAGAGGGAGGGGCCATCATCTTGTCCCCTTGCACCTAGAGTTCAAGGGGCATTTTTGGCTTCAAAGCATGTGGGCAGTACAACAGTACCTGCATTTTCAAGCTGCTACAAGTTAAAGGCAGCTCTCTGACCACTGCGTCGAACTGTTGGAAAAAAATATGGGGCTTTGGTGCAGTTTTTTTGTTTAAATGCACATTTAAGTTGGAATGGGACAGAATAGGCTGAGGGGAAACAGATGCAAAAGGTAAACACAGTATGGAAATAGCCTGCTTTGTCCATTGCTAGTCAAAGTCAAACATATTACTGATGTTCAAAGCCAAGCCTCACCACTCCAACACTTTCTCCCAAGCTTTCTCAGTCTTCAAAGGACAAATAGTTTGAGAAAAGTTAATGAGACTTATGACAAGATGATGGAGTAAAGCTTATCAATTTGTCTTGCTTTACCAATCAAATCAAACACTTCATTTAGAGTTTCCATTTGCCTCATAAAGCTAATAATGCATTTCATTTGTATATTCACCATCATTAACTTCTGTCACAGCATTTTGCCAAAATAGAGCCCATCGACATTTTCAGTGCTCATGATAAGCATCATTTAATTAATTCTCAATTAAGTATATTGTCTGTGAAATGATGATGCAGAAATAGTTTGTCTCCATTTTACAGGCAGAAAAAATGAGGCTAAGTGATTGCATGTAATATCTGCTATGTATCACCCAATAAATGAAGATAGCTGTTATTTCACTGGTTAAGAGCACTACCCAGTTCCCAATGGCATTTTGGAGCTGTCTTAGTGGTGATTGCTCTGAATGACTCCACACAGGCACACACACCACTCATAAGAACAGTCCTATCAAAGGTCCATCTAGCAAGGACCCTGATTTGCACCTTGGTCAACTAGATGCATCCAGAAACCCACAAGCAGGGCAGAAAGGTAATAGCTCCCCAACATAGCTGTCTCCCCACCCCCACCAACTAATATTTAGTGCCTCTGAGCATGAAAGCATGACACAAATCTTTCATGAATTTGTCTGTTCAAAGCTGTTGGCCATCACTGCATTAGGTAGCAGAGAATTCCATGCATTAATTATGGCTTCTATGAATAAATACTTTCTTTCATCTGTCTTGAAACTTCTGACAATTGGTTCATCTGGACATCCATCCCAAGTTCTAGTATTGATAGATGAAGACAAACTTCTCTCTATCCACTTTCTCTGCACCATGCACAATTTTATAAATCTTCATCATATCCCCCCTGAGTTGTCTTTTAAACAGCTTAAAAAGGTTTAGCCTTTTCTCAAATGGAAGGTTCTTCAACTCTGATAATTTTGGGTGCTCTTTTCTGCACCTTTTCCCAGTTCTACAATTTCCTTTTTTAAGATTGAGAGAACGGAACTCTGCAGAGTATTGCAGATGCAGTTATACCATAGATTTATATCAAGGCATTATGACACTGGCTGTTTTATTTTCAATCCCTTTCCTAATACTCCCTATAATAGAATTTGCCTTTTTCACAGCTGCCGCACAGGGAGTTGATGTTTTCATTGAACTGTCTACCACAGACCTCAAGCTCTTTCCTAGTTAGTTCAGACCTCATCAGTGTAGGTGTGAAGTGAGGATTTTTGCCCCAATGTGCATCATTAATGTGCTCTGCCATGGCGGATATTCCCCACCACCACCAGTAGCTGTCCAGCCATCAACCGGGGGGGGGGGGGGAGTTGAGCTCTAAATCTAGTGTAAATAGGATGAATTCTTTTTCTTTATCTCTTTTTCACACCAGAATGAGAATTGCCTCTTAAAACTTGCTTCGTTGAGGGGGACACCAAGGATATCACAGGAGAAGCCATCAAATTACCATTGCCAGATGACAATTAGCCTAGTGTATCCTTTTCCATCCTTTTCCACAAGCATCCTGTGATGGATTTTCCCTGTACCACATTCAGTAAACGTGGCCATCTTTCATTTCCCCCAGATGCTCAGCACGCATCAGTATTTCACCTTTCAAAAAAAGAAAAGAAAGAGGGGATGCAGTATAATACGGTTTGATTTAAATTATTGGCCTGCTGCACTGTTTCTTTGAGATGCTATTTTCCCTGCCTGTTCCTCTGACTGCTGAACACAATTGCTACGGCTCAATTATTAAAGAGATGCTAAAAATAGCTCCACAAGAGCCTGTCTGCAAAGCAAAATCAGTAGAACACCACCAGATAGCCCAGACAGAACCTGCTTAGCTTTTTTCATTTTCTGTCATTTTTTAAAATAATTCCCCCAATAATAAAATAATGGTAATAATAACAATACAAAACCAATAATGACTGGTGCTTTTGCATACATGTTTCTTTGAAGTCCTAGGAGTTTGCACTTGCTTGGCATTACAATACCAGAACTGCTGCTTTAATGGAATGCACAACCTTGTCATGTTCATTTACGCCTCAGTTTGGCAAGTCTGAGATACTGCCCATATTGGGACTACAGCTGGTACTTCTTTGACTCACTTTCCAGTTCTTATATCACAGAATCAATTCATTTTTTACATTTTGAATTTGGGTACAAAATGTACTGTAGTTTCTAATTGGCAAACTATATTCTCCGATGGTGGTCATTTGCAAACAAGGCATACAGATTGAAAATGGCTGGGGTTCCTCACAATATGCATGGAATCACACAGGGCACAGGAGACTGTATTGCAGGGGTGAGGAAATGTTTTCAACCTGAGGGGCACATTCCCTTCTGGGCAACTTTCCAAGGGGTGGGCAGGACCAGAGGCAAAAGTGAATGGAGCAACTAATGTACACTTTACCTTTGTACAGTAGGCTAGTTTCCACACATATTCACACACCACAGTTCAAGGGCATTCCAGCCATGCCAAAACTGGGGTGTGAAACAGGGCCAATGAAGGGTGTGGCCTGGGAGAGTTTCTATGGGGCCACACTTGGTCCCTAGGCCTGATGATCCCCAATCCTGCTGTACTAAATGCAAGCCATCCAAAAAAAAAAAAAAGCTTTGAAAATAAGTGAACTGCCCTCTAGTGCTGATTATTTTATGGTCTTCCTGCAACTTCTTATTGAGTGGGCACAGACAGTGCACCAACACCCACCATTTTAGAGAAGGACAAAGAAATAATTTGAAATCAGCATACAAGGACATGACTGCGAGAATGTATTTTTTTTTAATGGATTTATAGTCATGAGTGATGTCTCTCAAGCAATTGCCATGCTTCCCTCCCTCCCTGTTGCAAATGTAGATGTACAGCCTTGCGGTTTTAAGCTCTAGATTGAGACCAGCAAAGCTGCCTGGCTAAGGTCTGAGGTAACAGGTGGCAAATGATGGTCCATACGAATAGCCCTCCTAGATCAGACCACAGGCCCATCTAGTACAGCGTTCTGTTGTCATAGTGGCTAACGAGATGCCTACAAGAAGCCCACAACCAGGACGTGAGCGCAATAGCCCTCTCGTATTTGTGATCCCCAGCAACTAGAATTCAGAGGCAGGTTGCCTCTGGTCCTGGAGATAATATAGCCATCATGGCTAGTAGCCATTAACAGCCTTCTCTACCATGAATTTGTCTAACCCCGTTAAAGCCATCCATGTTGGCAGCCATCACTATATCTTGTAACTTGGAGAGAGGGGGCTCCTGCAACCATTAAAGCATCGCGTCTGGAGGACAACTGGCAAGGGAGTGACTTAGGGCAAACTGCAATGAACATGGGCTGTGCTGTGTCTCCTTTTTCTTCGATAATCCAGTTTGTCCTCTTGAACTGAAAAAAAAAGTGACCTTGCTAGAAGGATTAAAGGAATGTTTGTGAGCGGATCTGATCAATATGTATTACAATGGAAATATGTGCTTGAGATGGATCCCTGGAATGTTTATTGACTGCTATGTTTGATTTTTTTTTTCTAAAGTGAGATGTGAAATTAAGAAAAATAAAAACAGGGTGTTTTTTTTAAAAAAATCAATATAGTAAATATTAAACATGCAAAAAATAAGAGTTTTCTGTCTGCTTTGAAAAAAAATTAAGCAACATCACAACATGCATTATAAAGGGATTGCTTTAATGAACTGATCAATGGCTAATCCAATAAAGATTTACATGAAGTGACTATTGATTAAGTACTACTCTCCTTGATTAAAATAAAATGTACAAATATAGTAAAATCATGTTAATCCAAGCAACCTGTTACTAACTATTGTATGTACCACTTAGCCCCTTCCCCACAGCTTGCAAGTATTTCTATATTTTACTTCTTCCCTCCTCTTAGTTATGGGGAGCTTTCATATACTTGGAGTTGTTTACATACAGAAAAAGGGAATCTTACTGTTTGGGCGAGTACAAGGATTGCACTTAAGGATGGACGTGATGTAGATACTACCAATAATTGCCCAGACATAATAACCACTATGTCAATCACAGCAATAATGAAGTTATGAGCTCCCCACTACTATGAGCAGTGAAAAGTTTCAGAGGCAGTGTTGACTAGGCTTTGATTTCCTTTTGGAGAGGAGGTCACTGAAGACTTAAGGTTTTTGGTATACAGACAGAGGAGAGATGAAGACAGAAAGTTTATGTGCTACTAGCAATGCCCTAAATCTGCCCCACATCATATCCCACAGAGGCACCCTTTCTGCCTTCAGCTCATTCTATGCCTCTGTGGACACCTCCAGCCTGTCATTATTTTGGGGTGGGTTTCAATCACATACTGGTAAACTCAAACAAAGCAGGATGTATACTCAATACCCAGGTTGTCAGGAAGTGTCCTGTGTCTGTCTAGTAGTTCTCTGTTTAAAAATGCTTCTATTGCTCCCTTTACACACACAAACATATACTTTAGGCCTCTCTCCTTGAGCAGGTCCCTTCCAACTCTAATATTCTGATTCTATGATTCCTTAGATGGTGCGGGGACAGAATAAATAATCTTCTGATAGTACCCTCCAGGGGAATCTCCATTTCCTAGCTATTCAGGGCCATTTACCTGTAATATCGCTTACAAAAGGTGTGGCTGGCACAGCCTGGCCGCTAACGTCAGCTCTTTAACTCTTTTGTTCAAAGCCTAAGCTCATTCACAGCAATCAGATATCAGTCTAAAAAAAACACACACAATAACATTATGTTCAGTTTTGAACACTTGAGACTAAGAGCACTTTTCAAGAAAGTAGAATTTCAAGGAAGTAAAAAAAAAAAAGTCTAGATTTGCAGTGTAGAGCTGCCCTGACCTGGGCTGTGAGCATACTAGTCGCCTATAGGAAACCATTTCCATTGGCCACACCTGGAGGAGGAAAGGGTTGATCTGCTGGTCAGTGTGAAATCTCTTCGAAGCACATTTTTTAAAAAGACACTCAAGCTGATCCCACTAAGTTTTGCAGTAAAAAGGGGTGGAGTTTGATTAGCTTTGTGTGCCCCCATTTTCAGAAAAGAGAGGTGGAGATGCACTGGAACCAGCAGAACAGTAGTTATGTCTCTACTCCTGCTTTCAGTTTCATAGTAGTCCAGTGCAAGGTTCCTGATGGAACGCCTCTCCCGATACGAACCCACCCATACACTACGCTCAACATCTAAGGACCTCCTCCGGGTGCCTACACCGAGGGAAGCTCGGAGGGTGGCAACAAGGGAGAGGGCCTTCTCAGTGGTGGCCCCCAAATAATGGAATGATCTTCCTGATGAGGTGCGCCTGCCACCATCACTGTTATCTTTTCGGCGCCAGGTCAAGACTTTCCTCTTCTCCCAGGCATTTTAGCATGTTTTAAATTTTTTAAATTGTGTTTTAAATTGTTTTTAAAAGAAATTTGTATGTTTGTTTTTAATGTTTTTAGTTGCTGTAAACTGCCCAGAGAGCTTCGGCTATGGGGCGGTATACAATAAATAAATAAGGTAAGCCAAAGGCACCACTTTTTCATATAACAAAAGTCAAAATCACAGGGATCAAAGAAGTTTGATAAAATGTGTCACATCCCAATGATGCATTTGGAAGACTATTTTTGATTCTTTTTGGAATCTTACTGCTTTGGAAGAATTTTATTTATTATTTATATATTATTTATTTATTTATTATATATTAAATTCATATCCTACCCTTCCTCCCAAAAGGAGCTCAGGGCGGCAAACAAAAACACTAAAACCTCTAAAACATCATAAAAACAGACTTGAAAATATATTAAAACAAAACATCCTTAAAAACATCTTTTTGGGGGCTGTGTTCATTTAAAGACTGCACCCTGCTGGAAAAGCTTTGGGATTCAGCACACCTGAACTGCTTCTTAGCAAGTTCTCTCTCATTGTGTTTTTAAATATGGGGATGATGTGACGTGTTTCTTGACCACTTTTGGGCCACATGTCCGATTATGTGGTGTCATACACTGCTGAACATCAAGGTACTGGGAATGTTTCGCGTGCATCCCGTTCTTTGAGCAGTACTTCCAGGGATATCTTTTACAAGGCCAATTTCCTTATGAGGAGAGACAACTGGAAACATGGTGCTGCTTGTTATGAGCAAACAGTTTATGTACAAATATAATGGTGGAACAGAACAGGGACAAAGGACAGTGAAGACAGTACTAATCCCACAGCAGCAATGGTCCAGCACCTCAGAATCCTCTTAGTCATCTTTTCCAGCCAGCTCCAAATATCCCAAATATTTTTGTCTCTCTCTTTCTTATTTATTTATTACTGCCCATTAGCTCCCAGGCCAAGTTCAAGGTTCTAGTTTTCGTGTACCAAAGCCCTACACAGCTTGGGACCAGGATACCTGAAAGACCGTCTAATCTCTTGGAATTCCCTCCCCTTAAATATTGGACAGGCACCATCTCTGCTATCTTTTCGGTGTCTGCTGAAGAACTTTCTCTTGCAACAAGCCTTTTAAGTAAAGACCTTATCCCAGACTGCATCTCTGTTGGAATTACTTTTTTGATCTTTTTAAAGCTTTATTTAAAAAAAGATGTTTTGTTTTAATATGTTTTTAAAAAAGTTTTGTTTTAATATGTTTTAAAGTGCTTTTAGTATTTTTGTTTGCTGCCCTGTGCTCCTTCTGGGAGGAAGGGCAGGATATAAATTAAATAAATAAATGGAAATGGACTGCCTTCAAGTCGATTCTCACTTATGGCAACCCTATGAATAGGGTTTTCATGGTAAGCAGTATTCAGAGGTGGTTTACCATTGCCTTCCTCTGAGGCTGAGAGGCAGTGACTGGCCCAAGGTCACCCAGTGAGCTTCATGGCTGTGTGGGGATTCGAACTCTGGTCTCCCAGGTCGTAGTCCATATTCCACCTTTCCTCCCAGGAGCTCAAGGTGCCATACAAACATGGCTCTCTCCCTTCCAATTTTATCCTCACAACAATGCTTTGATGTAGGTAAGGCTGAGACACAGTTACTGGCCCAAGGTCATGCAGTGAGCTTCATGGCCAAACAGGATCCCCAGGTATGACATTCTAACCACTACACCACACTGGCTCACACTTGGCAAAATTCAAGGCTCCAAAAAGTGTCCCTTTCAGTCCTCACTCAAGGAAGTATGGCACGACTCACATTTCAGTGTCTTAGATTGGCTACACACCATTAGAGGCCATTAGCCTATCTAGGCTGTACACTAGGGGTCACATTCCTTATGGGACAACTTTCAGGGAGCCACATGTCAGTGGTGCATGGGGTCAGAGGCAAAAAGTGGGTGGAGTCAAAGGATCAGCCACAGAAAAGTCAGAGGTTTCTACCCCTGCCCATGTCCATATGTCCAACCTCCATCTAGGCAAGCAAGGGGCATTATCACAGTTCAAAGGACACACTCCATCCAGGCAAAAGCACTCAAGGAGAGATTGCAAGAGGTGTGGTGAGGGGAATGGCCTGGGGTGAAAGGATGTGGCCTGGTGATGGACATGACCAAGGGCCAGAGAGATGGGGGGGCAGGCCTGACAGTTTGAACTGTTCAGTAAGGAATGAACTACTGCAGAAGGCGGTGAACTCACTTTCATTTTCAAGCAGAGGCTGGATAGCCACCTCTCATGCTGTAACGGTGGATTTCCTGCATTGGACTAGATCAATTTTGAGGTCCCTTTCAACTCTATGATTCTAAGAAATAAGGGAAAGATCGTACAAAAGGCATGATCAGGCTGTGACCACAATAAATAGCAATGACAAGTCTATTAAATTTTGCTTATTATGAGTATCATCTGCCAAGCCTAGCTGATATTGGTTGTCTGTTACCTCCCCATTGGGGATGTAATGGGCAACAGTAACAAAAGCAGCAGCAGTGGGAACACCCAGTAGATGGCAGGAAATATCCCATCAGGTTGCAGCAGAGGGCGAGGAAGCAAAGCCATTCCCTTGCCTGTGAAGAAGAGGAATTCCATGAAGTTC
The DNA here is from genome assembly GCF_030035675.1 of Rhineura floridana. NCBI lineage: Eukaryota > Metazoa > Chordata > Lepidosauria > Squamata > Rhineuridae > Rhineura > Rhineura floridana. The sequence continues at coordinate 16,635,053 of NC_084489.1, forward strand.
CTTGTTCCCTCCCTCAAATGTCAGTAACCACATTCCATCAGGCTGCAGTGGAGAGAGAGAGAAAGAGAGATGGGGAGCAGGACCACTCAATTGGCTCAACTGCAAGACTAGCTCTACTTGACTCCTCCTACATCTAAACTGTTTCATTATTAGTTATTCATCAGAACCAAAATGTAACTTCAAGAACTGGTTGTTTTCCTTTTCCCTCCTCCTCCCTTTTTCCTTTGTGTCATGCCTTTTTGTAAGCCTGCAGGCAGGAACTGTCTTGTTTGTGTTAATGTAAGCTGGGAGCCTTTTTCAGCTGAAGAGTGAGATAAAACTGCTGTAAATAAATAAAATCACCATGTCAGTCCCCTCTCCAGGCTCCAGATTATGCAGACAAACCAAGTACAGAAATTGGAATATTTCATTTGAAAAACTGCTAAGAAAAGAAATGACTTGCTTATCCACGCAAATCATCTGTGTGACCTTTTTGTTCCTCTGCTTAGATGAGCTGAAGTACCACCTGCAATTGGTTTAAATGGAAATCAAACCCTTGAAAATCATCAGTGAGGCATTTCGAATGGGTGTTTTTCTATATTCACTGCACAGTACTCCGGAACTACAGCTCAAAGCCATGTGATGAAAACATAAAGATTTTTTTGGTGGATCTGCGTGTAGATATACCTGAACTAAAGCTTCCATGATCCCTCGAGGGAATTTGGGGTAACAGTTAAGTAGCAGAAGGGGCAAGAATAGCAGAACATAGTGAAGACTGACAGATTCCTGCAGGAATCCTTAGGAATGCTTTTCATTCTCTTTGATCCTGTGTAATCAATGGAAGACTCTCTCCATGTATTCTTTTACAGCAAGTGTATAATGGTTAGCATATTATTTATTTATTGTATTTATATACCGCCCCATAGCCGAAGCTCTCTGGGCGGTTTACAGCAACCAAAAACATTAAAACAAATATACAAATATAAAGCACATCTTTTAAAAACAATTTAAAACACAATTTAAAAATTTAAAACAATTTAAAACACATGCTAAAATGCCTGGGAGAAGAGGAAAGTCTTGACCTGGTGCTGAAAAGATAATAGTGTTGGCACCAGGCACACCTCGTCAGGAAGATCATTCCATAATTTGGGAGCCACCACTGAGAAGGCCCTCTCCCTTGTGGCCAGACTCCCAGCTTCCCTCGAAGTAGGCACCGAGAGGAGGGCCTTTGATCTTGAACGTAGTGTATGGGTGGGTTCGTATCGGGAGATGCGTTCCATCAGGTATTGTGGTCCCAAGCCGTGTAAGGCTTTATAGGTTAAAACCAGCACCTTGAATCGAGCTCGGAAACATACAGGCAGCCAATGCAAGCAGGCCAGAATCGGTTTTATATATTTGGACCATCTGGTCCCTGTTACCAATCTGGCCACTTCATTTTGCACAAGCTGCAGTTTCTGAACCATCTTCAAAGGCAGCCCCATAGAGTGCATTGCAGTATTCTAACTTGGAGGTTACCAGAGCATGGACAACTGAAGCAAGGTTATCCCTGTCCAGATAGGGGTGCAGCTGGGCCACCAACCGAAGTTGGTAGAAGGCACTCTGTGCCACTGAGGCTACCTGAGCCTCAAGTGACAGAGATGGTTCTAGGAGAACCCCCAAGCTACGAACCTGCTCCTTCAGGGGGAGTGCAACCCCATCCAGGACAGGTTGGACATTCACCATCTGGTCAGAAGAACCACCCACTAGCAGCATCTCAGTCTTGTCTGGACTGAGCCTCAGTTTATTAGCCCTCATCCAGTCCATTGTCACAGCCAGGCACCGGTTCAGCACATTGACAGCCTCACCTAAAGAAGATGAAAAGGAGAAACAGAGCTGCGGGTCATCAGCATACCGATGGCAACACACTCCAAAGCTCTGGATGACCGCACCCAATGGTTATTATTATAAAGCCACGAGAGTGGCTGTATACTATAGCCTGCGTGGATTTTTCTCATTCCGCAATGTTAAATTGAAAATACCCCCCGCCATTCTGATCTTTCCCATAAGCTCATTTCAAAACAAAACCTTACAAAATTTATAGTCCTGACCTCAGAAACCCTTGCTTAACAAGGCAATACACAAAACAGTCAGAGAGAATCGAGAGTTCAAAGTGTAAAAAGAGAGAGAGAAAAACCATATCCCCTCTGGACTTTTTTCTGTCAGAGTTTTCATAATTTGTTGAAATTAATTAAAAATCAGCCATGTTCACAGAGTACCTGTAATTCTATTACTGACCTTGCTCCATACTCTTACCTTCATATTCTGCAGATTAAAAGTTAAAAAAATGGCTGATTTTTAATTAATTTAAGAAATTTTGGCTTGAATTCAATGATAATGTGGGGCATGCACAGTAAGAACCAACTGTCAGGGTCCAAAAAGCCAGACTCACAACTGCTTGGCTAATCAGGGGGCTACACCCACACCAGACTTTGATTTCATGAGAGACAGTTATGGCTTACCCCAAAGAATCTTGGGAAGTGTAGTTTGTGAAGGGTGCTGAGAGGAGGCCCTATTCCCCTGACAGAGCTCCGGTGACCAGAGTGGTTTAACAGTCAGCCACTCTGATTGAAGCTCTGTGAGTGGAACAGAACATTCCTAGCAACTCTCAGCACTCTTCACTAACTCCCCTTCCAGGATTCTTTGGGAGAAGCCATGACTGCCTAAAGTGAAATAACAGTCTGGTGTGGATGTGGCCAGGGACAGCTTTGGTTTAAATTTGGGTGGGAGGCTACATGTGCCTGCTGTAGAATAAAACGGTGGAGGAAATCCTGAAAAAGAATGATATTGTTCACAATGTTTTCCTTTTGGAAAGGAAAGGGGGTTCCCCTCTGCCCAGTGCCCACCCACCCAATCTCCTCCCCTCCCCCTTCCCTCCCCTCCCTGCCCTCTTTCTCCCCCCATCCCTCCTCCAGTTTCACCTATCCTGAGCATGATTGCACAGGAGTAAATCCCACTGAACTCAAAAAGCATGCAAATGATCAAACCTGCCCTCCCCTCCTCCTTCCTCCTATCCCTTCCTCTTGCTCCTTCCCTCCCCTATCCTTTACCCCTCCCTTCCCTTCCCCATCCCCTCCTTCCCCCTCATCCTTCCCCCTCGTCCTCCCCCTCCCCCTCCCCTCCCCCCTCCCCCTCCCCTTCCAATCCCCTCCTTCCCCCTCCTCCTCCTCCTTCCCCTCCCCTCCACCCTCCCCCTCCTCCTCCTCCCCCATGGTCAGTTTTACTTATCCCCACACAGCCATGAAGCTCACTGGGTGATCTTGGGCCAGTCACTGCCTCTCAGCCTCAGAGGAAGGCAATGGTAAACCCCCTATGAATACCATTTACCATGAAAACCCTATTCTTAGGGTCACCGTAAATCAGAATTGAAGGCAGTCCATTTCATTTTCAAGTATGATTGCATGGGGGTAAATCCCATTGAACTCAATAAGTATGCCTTCCCCTCCTCCTCCCTCCCATCACCTCCGAGGTAAATGCATTGGATTGCAGCTTTAATTATATAATAATCATTGCCTCCCCATCCCCTCATTCCCTTTGCCCCCTTGATCAGAGAGACAGAGAATAAGAGTGTTAAGAGCTTTCCTCTCCTTTTACAGGCAAACATCCATTGTTCAGGTCTGTCCTGGGGCTTTTGTATATGAATTCCATCTCTTCCCCCACTTGCCTCCCCACCACCCCACTTATAACTGGGAAGCGCATCTTATTATTTTCATTGATATCTTGATTTTCTATAAGGAGCTCAAAAGTGGTTCTTCCCCTCCCCATTTTATCCTCTTAACACCCCTGTGAGATAGGTTAGACTGAGAGACAATTACTTCCTCCTGCTTTTTCAGTCACTCCACTCCATTCAATTCTTCCTCCCATCCCATTTTCTGTGTTCCCCCCTCCCCACCACCAATATACCCTCAACATTCCATGTCCACTGAGCATTCTCAGTCCTTGTTGGGCCTCTCTCTCAGGGATTTTCTCCCTAAAGAGTATCATTATACTTCAGTAAGCACTGGGGTTACCCAGAGTGTGCCAATACTTTTCTCTTGTACACAGGGCTGGGGATGGATGAATCTGTCAGTTTTGATTTCCCTCAGTTTCTCATTTTTCAAATATTCAGTTCAGTTCCCCACATAATTTTGTGAATGTTTTTTTTAAAAGTCCTCATGAAAATTCTTCAGCATTTTAGTGCCCATATCTCCTTACATACACATTTTTGTTGGCAATTTTGCTTTATACACATTTTTGAAAGAAAGTTTCCCTAACCTTTTTTCTGTTATTTTAACTAATGCTATACATACTTCCCCCTAACATACACACTTTTGAACACTTTTTTGTTAGATAATTGCATCAGAAAATTCAGAGAAATGAAAATTTCAAAGGATAGCTGCATTTCAGTTTACATATTGTTTCAGAAAGTGAAAATTAGGTAGATTCACATTAAATGCAAACCAGTTTCTCCCCCATCCCTTGTGAGTGCTGCCATATTTCTACATAAGTGTAGGCGCTCTCTTCTACAGACTGAAAACAGAATATTTCATGTGACATGCACCTGTAACTATCTTCTTCCTTGAAGGATTTTTGAAATTCTTCTCAAGACATCAGTCAATCCCAGTCTGCGTTTACAAATACAACAGTCTTCTTAGACTGGGGTGGGGAACCTCAGGCCTAGGGGCCAAATGCGGCTGTCCAGAATTCTGTGTCTGGTTGGAACACTCCTCAGGCCATGCCCCCTCTTCCCAGGCTGCACCCTTTAACTGGCCCTTTTCCACACCCTCTTTAATGAAGTCTATCATATAAAGGTGAGAGTCATATCTATTGTTCCACCCACTTTTTGGGTCTGGTCCTGCCCACCACTGGCACACAGTTTCTGGAAGGTTGTCTATGGGGGAATGCAGCCCTCAAGCTGAAAAAGGTTCACCACCTCCTATCTTAGAGAGGTTTTTAAGACTGTCCTCCAAAGCAGCAGGGTGGTTTTGGCTACAGAGGCTTGTTCAAACATTTACTGGGCCTGTGAGTAACCATTTGGTGGAGAATAGCCCCTCCCCTCCCAACACAGATAGGTCCTTGCCCAAGGATTATTCCTTCCATTGTGCAACTTGGGTATCAGGTTGCCCTCCATTTTACCATGGTGCTTGGATACAAGGTTCATTTAATTGTTTGACAGCTCTAGCAGTCCCCCCACCCCCAGCCTTTGCAATAGTGCTGAGAGAACAAAGAGGTATCTGATAATATCTTAAGACAAGAAAAGCTCTTGCTTGGTAATTTTCATGCTGTCAAATGTGAGATTGTTAAGGAACTTATCAGTAGGTGGCTTTTGATCAATATTTTGTTAAAACAAGGACAATTACATCCTAATTTAGCAAATATATGACTAGCTATCCAAAAAGTACTATCTGACACAATCTTGAAGCTCCAGGTTCTTGAAGCCACCACTATTTAAAAGTGAAATATAAACGTTTTAAACATTCAGGCTCATGTAAACCTTTGACAGAATGTGTTCTATTTAAAAATAACTAAGAAGAGCTAACATGATCTGTCATGGACTCAGATTAGGGTTCACACCAAAACGAGTGCTCGGCCCACATAAAGACGCATCAAGTTCCTTCTGTTTATTCTTGTTTGATTTAAAATCCTTGGTGTCAATAAAGAGAGATGGCTGGGTTGTACAGCAAGTGAAAGAGGATGGGAACGATTACTTTTCCAGGGTGTGATGTGGTAGCCTTCCTCATTCCGTTGACAGGGCCTTATTCAACATTGGAAGCCTTCTAGGGGCCACCTGTCAACTTCTCCCAGGAGAAATATTTGCCTGTCACATTTGTATCACCCCCTTTCCCCACAAAGAGTTCATTACCACTCTGCTAGGTGAGGTTAGATTGCAAGAGAGTGATTGGACCAAGGAAACAGTTAATATAACACCAGTTCTGTTCCAGTTATACTGGCTGCCTTATGTGCTTCCAAGCCCAATTCAAAGTGCTGGTTTTGGCTTATACAGCTCTTTACAGCTCACAACACCAATATCTTCTGGAATGCCTCTCCTGATATGAACCTACCCAGACTCTCAGGTCTTCTGAGGCCCTTCTCCAGGTCCACCCTCTGAGGATCCCCATCTGTGGAATACCCTATCCAGTGAGGTCTGCCTGGCGTCTTCGTTGACATCTTTTCAGTACTGGGAAAAGACTTTCCCCCCAGACTTTTGATAGACTAGGAAGGTACTGTTTGTTATTAGTATGCTGCCAAAGCTTCCTGTGGCTGTGTGGTGGTTGTTATTGCTGTTTATTGTTTGGTTTTTATTGTATGATATATTTATTTCTATTTTTCACAATGTTGTAAGCCATTTGAAGACCTTTGGGTAACAAGTGACTAAAAAATCTAATAAATAACAATCACACACAGCCAAACAACATGTTAAGCAGAGAGTTTTGTGTGGCATTCCCCAGGTACTTATTTTAAAAAATGGAAAGCAGCTGGTTGAGATTGCCATCATGACTGTGGAAAAGGCAAAGCGAAGAAGGGTCGCTTATATTTCCTCTTCTCCCAGGCATTTTAGCATGCGTTTTTAAATTGTTTTAAATTTTTAAATTGTGTTTTAAATTATTTTTAAATGATGTGATTTAAATTTGTATATTTGTTTTTAATGTTTTTAGTTACTGTAAACTGCCCAGAGAGCTTCGGCTATGGGGTGGTATACAAACACAATACATAAATAAATAAATAAATTTCCCCTGGCAATCTTTGCTCTTGTCAGAATTGCTCCTGTGCGTCCTTTTCACCCTTCAGTGGAACAGATACAGCAGTGGTGGGGAATATCTGGCCTCTGAGCCTAATTAGGCCCACCAGACCTCCTCATTTGACCCATGGGGCCATTTTGATGTCATATATGATATCAGGTGTGGGACCATAAAGACACAGCTGGGCCAAAAAGGTATTTGCAGGCCCCAATGATTAGCTGATCCAATACTGCATATCCTCCCTATCCACTCTTTCTCCACTCCTGCTATAATTTTCTTCATATTTAAAAAGGGACTTTTCCACTAAAGGGCCAGAGAGATGAGGTGGTCAACCACAAAGATAGTCAGTCACAATGGTAAAGTGATGAACAGAGCAAACCTTAAAATAATACAAGGAAGATGGAGCCAAACGTCAGATTCAAGAATCTGGCGTGTTCTAGTCCTCACAATGAGGGGTATATGTGAGTTTAATAGCCAAATGCATTAAATGGTGAATTGCATTCATTAATTGATTAAATATTAGCTGAAGAAGCTGCTTTCGAATGAAGTGGAGTGATCTGAAGGATGTTCTACTGAACTGTAGCTTTTAAAAGGCGAAGCATAAGGCATAGTGGTTTTAAAAAATCAGCTAAACTGCTAAGGACAAGTAGGAGAAGTCATTCCTTTAATACAGACACAGTAGCTTTAAATACCCACAGCTGTTATATTACAAAAGCATTGAAGGGCCATCAGTAGTTCACCCTGCCCGGCCCCACATCTATTTCAGCTGATTTGCCAAGATGAGCTCCTTTCATTTTGAGTTGGATCTGCTTCTGACATCTCCCAACTAAAAAAGCCCAAACATCCAAGCAATATTAAAAACATATCTTGTCTTCTTCTGGAAACTGTGAAAGAAAAGTAATACAATAAACTGTCAAAAAATAAAAAAAATAAAAAAATTCCTATGTGGTTGCTTTTGAGACAGCAGACAACTGCATCAAACAATACACCAATAGCACAAGCCAAGTGATTTATATCCAGAATTCATGTTCACTGTGGTTTTGAACTCTATGCATCAGCATAAGATTCTGATCTTTACAGGGACTCTGTGAGCTATTCTTCAGCAGTCAGTCTCCCATGTAGGTTTGGTGAGGCTTATTATCAATACAAAACTTTCATCAGAAGAATTCAATATCTCTGCCTTCAGTTAGTTTAAAGATATATTCTAGATACCAAAGGGTGGTCTGCTTAACATTGGGTTCTACTTTATGTAGATGATATGGCCTTTGGCTGGGGCCAAACTACATTTGGTGAATTCATGATTGGATCTCCTGACATAATTTTCTTTTGTAAGTAACTATGGGGCTACCAATTTGGATCAAAGCCATGTTTTGGTGTATGTGTGTGTCCATTCCCTTCCTTATCTGACATGTTCCCAAAATAAATCTCTCCTTTCTGCAGGTAATGCTAGTAGTCACAGAGGGAGAAATATAAAAGCACAGTAATAGATGCCAGCAAGTTTCTTTCCCCATGGTTAATAGGCAACTCATGGGAAAGAATTTGGATAGGGCCTTAGGTATGGGAGCAAAAGGTTAGGCTTCCCTTCTCACCACTAGGGGCCGACAAATCTGTCAATTTCAGTTCTCTCAGTTTCTTATTTTCTAATTTTAAATTCAGTTCACAGCAATTTGATTTTAAAAAAATCCTCAAGAAAATTCCTACGTACTGTAATGCAAATTTCTCCTTCGGTTTTGACCAATGTACACATTTTTGCAAGCAACTTTCCCTAATAGAAAACATTTTTGAATGTTATTTTTCCTAACATATGCATTTTTAAGCATACTCTCCCCCAATATATGCAGTCTTATATACATGGTTTGGCTGGAGAACTGCACTGTAAAATTTGGAGAAGTGTGACATTTGAAGGATACCTGTTTCTCGCACATTGGTTTGGGCAGTGTGAACTAGGTATTTTGTTTCTCATTAACAGGCAAATAAAATCAAATTTCTCTCCAATCCTTACTCACTATCACTACACAATGGCTTTGATCCAAATTACACCCCCCCCAACCGAGAGGAAGAAAATTATCTCAGGGGAGTTAATGATGGATCTCCCATATAATGCCCAGTTGGGCCCTATGAGCTGCCACTTGATTTTGAGGCTCCTGCACTGGCAGAAACATCAACATGAGAAAAGCAAAATAGTTTTAATAGGCCTAGTGAAATTTTAAAAGTGTGTGTTTCGTACATTTCTCAAATTTTCACCAAAATTTGCCTCTGTAAAGTGTGCTACATTTCAGTCACACAAAAGTTGGAATTTTCTACACATCCAACCCCACTCTTCTTCACCCAAGCAAGCAAGAGGCATTATCATAGTTGAAGGACACATTGACAAAAGCACTCAAGAAGATCACGTAGAAAGACCAATGAGAGATAAGCCCTGGGAAAGAAGGTGTATCCTGGGAGAGTTCCTAGGGCTAGATATTGAGTCTGAGGTTACTCACCCGTGCTCTAAGCTTTAATAAGTTGCATTTGAAGACTAGTGCTCAGGATAATATGTACAAAGCATTCAAACAAGAATTAAGAATTTCAGTAAGGCTCATCACATTTCTCTGGGTGCCTTCAGGTATCTCTACTTCTATTTGAAAAAGCTAGTCTTTCTTAATCAAAGCAACCAAAATGAACACTTCTTTTGCCATTTCTCAAGATAGCGAGAGAAGACTACATCAAGAATGGTCCCCAAATGTCATACCCCTGGAGACCTGTCAAGCTGTCATTGGTAATTTAATTTTGTTTGAAACTCAGTACTATTAGCGGGAAACCACACCCCTTATGAATGTATATGTTCTTTACTTGAAGGATATGACATTTTAAATGAACATTGTGGCTGTCCTTAATTTTAGGCGCTCTAGCCATCATCATCATCATCATCATTAAAAAGCAAAGCAAAATGAACTCTGTTCTTCCATTTTTATACAGGTCACTTAGTGATGGCAGTCTGGTGACTCATCTACAAGCTTTCTGTGACTACCAATGAGCTGGACTCCAACGCAAGGGAATGTTTAACATCTATATGAAGCCCTTGAGAGCCAGTGTGGTGTAGTGGTTACAGTGTTGGACTACAACCTGGGAGACCAGGGTTCGAATCCCCACACAGCGATGAAGCTCACTGGGTGACCTTGGGCCAGTCACTGCCTCTCAACCTCAGAGGAAGCACAGCTTGGAAAAGTTACTTTTTTGAATTACAGCTCCCATCAGCCCAATCCAGTGGCCATGCTGGCTGGGGCTGATGGGAGTTGTAGTTCAAAAAAGTAACTTTTCCAAGCTCTGAGAGGAAGGCAATGGTAAACCACCTCTGAATATCACTTACCATGAAAACCCTATTCATAGGGTCACCATAAGTCGGGATTGAATTGAAGGCAGTCCATTTCCATTTTTCCATTTTTTTTTCATGAAGCCCTTGGGAGCTGTCATCAGGAGATTTGGGAGGAGGTGTCAGTAGTACGCTGATAATACCCAGCTCTTTTTCTCTGTAACATCTGAATCAGGAGAGGCCGTGCAAGCGCTGGAATGCTGCCTGGACTCAGTGGTGGGCTGGATGAGGGCCAATAAACTGAGCATGAATCCTAGCAAGACGGAAGTACTGTGGGTTGGTGGTTCCTGAGTTCAGATAATTGGTCAGCTGCCTGCTTTGAATGGGGTTGTACTCCCTCTGAAAGAGCAGGTTAGTAGTCTGGGGGTGCTCCTGGATCCACCTTTGTCATTAGGAGTGCCTTTTAGCTGGGAGTGCCTTCTCCCAGCTTCAGCTGGTAAGACGGCTGCGGCTCTTTCTGGACTGAGATAGCCTGATGAATGTTGTCCACGCAGTGGTAACCTCCAGGCTGGATTACTGTAATGCATTCTGTGTGGGGCTGTCCTTGAGGTTGATCCAGAAGTTGCAGCTGGTGCAAAATGCAGCAGCAAGCCTGCTCACTGGGGCAGGGTATCACCAACATGTCACCCCACTGCTGAAAGAATTGCACTGGCTGCCCATTTGCTACTGGGCCAAGTTCAAGGTTGTAGTTTTGGTGTACAAAGCACTATACAGCTTGAGACCAGGATACCTGAAATACTGTCTTATCCCTTATATACCCAGTCGATCACTGTGCTCTGCAGGTGAGGGCCTCCTGCAGATACCATCTTATTAGGAGGTCCATTCCGCACAACATAGGAAACGGCCGTTTAGTGTGGTGGCACCTACCCTGTGGAACTCCCTACCCTTAAAGATTAGACACGCACCATCTCTGTTATCTTTTCGGCACCTATTGAAGACTTTCCTTTTTCAACAAGCCTTTTAGATTGAGACCTTATCCCAGTCTGGTTCTGTGTTGGAATTGCTTTTTAATATGTTTTTAAACCTTTATTTTTTAAAAAACATGTTTAACCTTTTTTTAAAGATGTCTTCAAAGCTTTTAAAACAATGTTTTAAAAGTTGTTTTGTTTTAATGTATTTTAAAGTCTGTTTTTATGATGTTTTAAAGTGCTTTTAGTGCTTTTGTTTGCTGCCCTGGGCTCCTGCTGGGAGGAAGGGCAGGATATAAATCAAATAATAAATAAATATTATACACATAATGTCAAGATATATTTATATTATAAAAATTACAATGAATATGCTCTCATATAATACTTTATTTATATGCATGTTATTTGAATAACTTGAACATTATGCTGAAAGTTGGGCTAATGTTTCAAAAGCTGCTACCTTTTCTATCTAGATCAGGGGTGACCATTGGCCATGCTGGCTAGGGCAGACAGGAGTTGCAATCCAACAACATCTGAAGGATCCCAGATTCTGCCTCCCACATCTATTACTTATTTATGTACAGTTTTTACATGTCAAACATGACTTCAAAATCTAACAATAACATTTATAGAATCCATAATTAAACCCTAAAGTAAAACAATGACAATTAGTATAAAATGCAAACAGGACAAAAGATTGAAAAATTAATCTAAACATGGCCTTCCGAAGGTTTGGCAAAACAGGTGAGTCTTCACCATGCATTAGAAACCCATCAATATTGCAGCCATTCCTGCCTCCAAGGGGAGGAGCTCTACAACTGGGGCACCACTACAGATAGTGTCTTGTTCCAGGTTCCCATACCATAAGCAACCCCTGCCAGTTTCTAGATGGATAAAGGTAAAGGTGTCCCCGCACTTATAGTGCGAGTCGTTTCCGACTCTTAGGATTACGTCTTGCGACGTTTACTAGGCAGACCGTATATATGGGGTGGGATTGCCACTTCCTTCCCCGGCCTTTCTTTACCCCCCAGCGTATGCCGGGTACTCATTTTACTGACCACGGATGGATGGAAGGCTGAGTGGACCTCGACCCCTTTTTCCGGAGATTCGACTTTCTCCTTCAGTTGGAATCGAACTCCGGCCGTGAGCAGAGCTTAAGCTGTGTTACCGCCGCTTACCACTCTGCGCCACGGAGGATCTAGATGGATAGTGAACACTTTATCATTGAAACATTGTCCAAAACAGATTGGGCAATGTGCACCTTATCAAGATAAGTTGACCAGAGTTCCAAATCTTGATGAATCATTCTGAGTGACTTCAGGAAATTGCCCCGTGTATTTCTCAAATTATCTCAATAATTATCTGAGTAATGAGCACATTATACACAGCAAGTTGGATATCACCCGTAACATTTGCTAGTTCAATTCTTCAATCATATCCTCCATCTCCAGTTGTGACATTAGCACTGCTGATGCAACGGGGAGATAAAACTAAAACAACATTTTATCACAGATCAACATTCATATCTCTTGGCAGGAAACAAATTACCAAAGGGACTTTCTAATGCCCTCAAGCAAAGGAGCTTTTGGAGTAATCTATGTCAAACTAAAGTAGGCATGTTACAGAGGAAACTCTTGACAACAGATTATGGTACAAATGAAATATTCAATGCATTATCAGAGAGACTTACAAAAAGGTGGAGAGACAGATGCCCTAAGGGGGGAAAATGTCAATGCATGTCTAATACATTTCCACCCTCTTTATAAAAGTAGCATTTCAGAATTCAAGCCAGGTCTCTATCTTCAAATCAGTAAGACTTCTTGTGTTTTTATTAGCTGCAATCAGCAAAGAAAAAAGTCCTTGATTTCTAGCCAAACAAAGCAGTGTGGACTGAGTAATCATGAGTATGAGGGAATTTAGAAAATGAGAAGCCTTTTAGTGTTGACTTTCAGGTTTCAGTGATATTTGAACAGCAGTTTTGCTGTTCATTTGGGATCTTGTTGAAAAGTTAAACAGAATACCACTTTATTAGGTGAGAAAAACCTGGGGAGCAGGGTAAGAATTATGACATATGTTGGTTATTTGCTATGACTTGAAGCCTTCTCAGTCTTCCTTTTAAAATGAAAATTTTTAATTCTTAGTATTTATTGGTTCACACAAGCTGGCCTTGGCTCATGGCCATCCAACCTGCCAAGCATACACCTGTAATCAAATGAGGATGTGTTAGCATGTGGGCACAGTCACAATGACTTCCACGTGGATGGAACAAATGCTGCCTCCATTTCAGAACTATGGTTGCTGAGTCCATGTACTCTCCAGGTCACTAACATATCTCTAGGTGATTGTAGACTCACATAAATGTCTCAGAAGGGTATATGGTTACTCACCTGTAGAGGAAATGTATTTGTGAATTGGCCAGTATTGTCTTTTGATTTCCGTTGAAGAGTTAAGCACATGCTAGGGCTGTAATCCTATATACACTCACCTGAGAGTAAGTCCCATTGAACTCAATGGGGTTTGCTTCTTAGTAGATATGTACAGAATTGTACTGCCTCTCTCAAGATTCTTCAGCTTTGGCTGGATCATGCCCATTATGTACTCAGGGGCTACTTTGCCAAGAAGCCCAACCTGCTTTTCTAGACATTGCTTGAGAGGGAGTTGGAATAGAACAAGACATCAATACTTTGAGAAAGGAGAATTAATAATTTGACTGAATTTCTACAATCAGCATAGAAAGATTTTTTAAAAACCCTACCATACTGCTTTCATGGTGACGACATTTGAAAGTAATTCCAAGGAAGATTAAGCTTTATGTTTCCGAGTAGCTGCAATTATATCTACCCATGTCTTGGGTTACGCACATGTTCTCCCAACAAATACATCACTGATGAAGATTTTGAAAGCCTTGACATTTTGGGGGTTTCGATATATACATTTAGAAAATCATCTGAAGAAATACATGAACTAAGTTGCTGGACTAAGTGAGAAGATACATGCATACGTATAACAAAAGCACAACAGCTTTTATAAGCAGCTTCAGGAGGAGAATTTAGAGTAGAAAATTGGAGGAGGTGCTCTTCTCTCATCAGCATTTCCTCTACTTCAAATCTTCCTCCAAATCTGCTTTTCCCTGAGAAAACCAACCGTTGGGTTTCTGTTAAATACATCTGCAAGTGATATAGATAGGGACTTGCTCTTACTGACTTTCAACTACTTGTGGGTGTCAATGTGGCAATGACTTGGATGCAAATTTAGTCGTGCTTTGAGAACAAAAAACTGAAGTGCCATTGATTTCAGTGGCCCTACTCTAAGCATGACTAAGGCTGCAATCCAATACACACTTACCTAGGAGTAAGTCCCTTTGAACCCAACAGAGCTTACTTCTGAGTAGACATGTACGGTAAATCTAGATGCATCCCAATAACTTTAGCTATTCCTGCCTACAGGGCCACTATCAGAAAGTAGCATTGACAGCTTCCACGTCAGCCCCAGGGTAATCGTGCTGTTCCACAGGGTTCCATCTTGGTTCCAATTCTGTTTAATACCTACATGAAAACCAGATTCAAGGTGCTGGTATTGACCTACAAAGCCCTACACGGTGTGGGCCCGCAATACCTGATGGAACGCCTCTCCCGCTATGAACCTACCCATGCACTTCGTTCGACATCTAAGGCCCTCCTCCGAGTACCGAGTCATCGAGAAGCTCGGAGGGTAATGACAAGATCCAGGGCCTTCTCTGTGGTGGCCCCCGAATTGTGGAACAGTCTCCCTGAGGAGGTACGCCTGGCACCTACGTTGTTATCCTTTCGGCGCCAGGCTAAAACCTTCCTATTCTCCCAGGCATTTTAAATGCATTTTAAATATATTTAATATATTTTTAAGTATTTTGATGTGTTAACTGCTTTAGTTGTTTTTGATATTGTTTAGCGTATTTGTATTTTATATTGTACTTTTGTATGTTGTACACCGCCCAGGGAACCATTGGTTATGGGCGGTTTATAAATGTAACTAACTAAATAAAATAAATAAAACATTGGGAGGAGGCATCTGAAGATTTGGAATGTGATGTCATTGGTATGAGGATGACACTTAGCTGTATCTCTGCATTCCTCCTGAATCTGGATAGGCTGTAGATGTGCTGGATTGATGTCTGGAGGTGGTGATAGGCTGGATAAGAGCCAATAAACTACAACTGAATCCTGATAAGATGGAGGTACTGTGGGTAAGCAGTTCTCATGTCCAGGAGTTGGGCAGACAGCCAGTTCTGAATATGGTAGCACTCCCCCTGAAGGAACAGATACATAAGGATAGTCCTTGACCCAATGTTGCCAAGGTGGTCTTGGTGGGAAGGAGTGCCTATTTCCAATTCTGACGGGTTTGCCAGCTGTTCCTGGACTCAGATATCTGGTATCATTAATTCATGTTTTGGGGACCTCATATTTGGATTAGTGCAATGTGCTTTGCATGGGGCTACCCTTGAAAATGATCCAGAAGCTATAACTAATGCAGAATGCAGATGCCAGGTTATTAACTGGGACACAAGTTGGGAGAATGTAACACTGCATTGTGCTACACTGGCTGCTGTTAAGCTACCAGGCACAATTCAAGGTGTTGGCAATTGTCTATAAAGCCCTAAATGGCTCAGGCACAAGTATCTGCAGGAGTGCCTCCTCCAGTATAAGCCAACTCAGTCCTTAAGACTGGGGGGGGCTCTGCTTGTAGTCCCCATGAGAATTCATGGTGAGGGGACTCATAGAAGGACTTTCTCTGTAGTAGGGTCTCGACTCTGAAACATCTCCTCTTGGAGTTGCACCTGTCCCCTTCATTGTTGGCATTTAGACATCAGCTAAAGGCATTTCTGTTTACCCAGGTCTGATACGGTAATATTTGCCCTGAACAGTAGTCTGTAGATTTTTGTTTTTAATGAATTACTTTACTAATATTTGAGTTTTGTACTTGATATAATTTTGTTGTTTATCCTTTGTTGTACATTGCCCTGTGCTCTGTTGGAAGAAGGGCAATTCATAAATTGAGAAGGAGGAGGAAGAGGAAGAATAAGAAAGCTGAATTTAGAATTCTGTCATCGGGAGGATATTTTCACGGGAAGCACTGACACTTTATCACAGCACCACTCTACTTATTGTTTGGCCTATGGGAATCTGCAAAACATTATTCCTATATGGAAACTGCTGAGCAGCTATATCAACAGAGCAAAGAAGACTGCAGTCAAGCTGCCTGATTCTCTCTCATCTTGAATGCCCCGCTTAGGCTTTGCAGGCACATTATATAACATTGTTTTCTGTCATTACGGCATTACTGAGTGAATGTGAAGGCCCTGGGGACAGAGACAAAGATATGTTGTCCCTGGCCCCCCTTAATCTGCTCATTTGTTATGTATCCATGGGCTAAATACAATTTTCAGGGCTTTCAAGAGCTGGTAGGAGACCCATTGCAAGAATTTTTCTGTCCGAGGGGGAACAGCAAATAGGCCCAGCCCTCCCCAAATCAAGGTGCATCATATCCAAGGGTCCAGTTATTTGGGTACCTAAAACAGAAAAATTCTAAAACTGCCTCTCCCAGGAGTAAAAATACAATAACGATAATGATAACACCAAGATAAAATTTGATTCAGACCCCAATTTGGTGATTCAGGAACAGGCCCAATTAGCTTGGGTTCAAATCGGAAGCTTGCTTTGGGAAAACCGACACTCCATGTCTCCCCATTCACTCTAATGGGGAATTTTCAAAATGGCTAAAACTGTTTTACTTTTTTGACAGAATTGCATGTAATTTGAAGGCCGCCCAGAGTGGATAAAACCTGCCAAATTACAGGCAAATGAATGCAGGGGTTGTTGCTGCTGTTGGTAATTGTAATTTTTTACATGAGTTAACCACCTAACTTCCCCCCCTTTCAACAGCGGTGGATGGAATTTGCAGGCACACTAGCCCATCCAGAGTGGATAAAACCTGCAAAATTACAGGTGAATAGGTCCGGGGGCTTTTGTGCTGGGCATCTATAAAATATATTTTTTAAAAAATGAAACTTCTATCATTTTTTAATTTTGGGATGAAATTGGATGGAGTTTCCAGATGTGGTCATCCTTTATGATAGCATGCCAAATTTCAGAAGGATAACTGAAGTGGTTTTCTGGCAAAGGCACCCAATGTTTGGGGTGGGTAAAAAAAAGAATCACTTAATCTCCTACAGTGTTCAGTGGGCAATTTGTCTGAAAATTTCAGACATGAGATGGTGCTTCTGGGTAAGAAACATGCCACATTGCAGGCAAATAGGTACTTTTCTGCTAGGTACTTTTAAAGCTGATTTTGGGGTGGGAAGAACAAATGCCGCTGCTGCTAGATTACTATAGAATCATATCATTTCCTGCTGAATGTTGCTGAATGTTTTTGATAATTTAGTAACCATAAACATTCTTTCATTTTCAGCACTCATTTACTTTCGATCTACATTAATTTTTTTTTGTTATTGAGAAGCAGCACTTTCCCTTAGCATGGGTGATGTTCTCTGTTCTCAATCACTTTGCATCTAAGTCTAGTTGTTTATTATATTGATACTTTCCTTGCTATTTCCCTTTGGAGTATACCTGCAGGTTCAGTAGCTGAAGATCAATTGAAGTAAGCAAAGAATTTTCTGGTGGGTTCAGTAGAGGTCGGCTTTGCCTATAATTCATTAACTTTCAGAGATTTTTCTTTTTTTAGTAAACCTGGAGGGTGTTTTTTAAAAAACAAATAAAGTAAAATCACCTTACCCTTCTATTGATGATCAAGCAGTGAATCATTCTAGTCATGCAACCTCAACAATGGCTTTCTTGAAGTTAAATGGAGGAACATGCAAGCATATCTCAAGATGATAAGGGTGAGCGGAGCATTTTGGCAAAGCATGTACTTTCTCTCTCTATAAGCACCCAGGTTCAATACCTGACATCTCCCTTAGGGAGAAAAAGCTTTGTCTTAGATCCTAGATTACTGCCACTAAACCCAGTAAATAGTATTGGTCTGGTGGAGCAATCATCTGATTTAGTACATTTAAAGTTAAATCTATGTAAATCTGAAAAATTGTACATGAGGGCTCTCCACTAGCCTCAATCAAGGTAACATTAAAGACCTCTTCAGGCTTTTAAAATGTGAGTTAACATGCAAAAGAGGGCACAGGGGATGAGTGTGCTAGCTCTTCCCCCAGGCACTGCTCTCGCCTCCACTCACAAGTTTATTTATTTATTTTATTACATTTATACCCCGCCTTTCTTTTCATGATAGAAACCCAAGGTGGCTTACATATGGTTCCCAGGAGGTCTCCCATCCAGACACTGACCAGACATGACCCTGCTTAGCTTCAGCAGGATGCTGGCCTTATGTACCTTTAGACCATAGCCTGGGAAATTGAAGGGCAAATATTTGAAGCAGGCAATCTCTTTGTATTCATGGAGGCTTCATTGGAATATCAGGATTCTAAAATGCACAGTGAGACTACACAAGGTTTCCTTTGTACACATTCACCCTTCATCTTGTGGAGGACAACTAGAACAGTGTTGGGGGTGCTGGAGTGCACTCATCCCTGCTGTCCTCCCTCATCAAGTTACATTAAGAATACCTGAAGAGGGCTTCAGCTTACATTCCTCTGAATCAAGAGTTGAGTGGAGGACGGTACATATTATTCTGCTTGTGGTGGCCTATCAGGAATCCTAGTAGTATAGCAGCACTCCATGACACCTCCAAAGTTCTAAAAGTGAGTTGCTAACATCTCTCTCTCTCTCTCTCTCTCTCTCTCTCTCTATCTATCTGTATGTATGTATGTATGTATATGTATATGAGAATTTTTATATAGCCACACATATAAACATAGATATTTGAACGTATATGTTTGAGAAATATAAGAAAAATCACAAGGAACAAAGCAAAAGACCCACAGGCTTTTGAAGACCCCTAAAATCCAGTCTTAATAAGAACCCTAAATCCTAGCATTAAAATCAGGGCTGTGAGTAAGGCCTGGATAGCACGCAATGGTCAAATTCACCTCACTGTGAACTCCTGCTTTTGCCAAAACAGGCCTGTGTGTGATTGACTTTAATTAATGAGTATATTGTTCAGAAGCAAATGAGCATATGATCTATGATTCATGTTTTAAACTGTTTGATCCTGGGAAAGTAATAATTAGTTGGCAATTATACATATATCTTATTCTTGTGTAGAGCAATGACTCCGACTAGGGGAAAAACTTTGTAACATTATCAAAAGTAGGAATGAGAGAAACTTTGAGTTTTAAGATGTCCTAGTGTGTGTAATTTCACTCTTGATAAATAGAATACAAACTTTGTAAGTGGGTTTTCATGGTGAAAAGGTATTCTGAAGTGGTTTGCCTTTTCCATTCCTCTGGGGCTGAGAGATAGTGGCTAGCTCAGAATCACCCATAGGGTTACTTAACTATGTAGTCTCCACTTGTAGTCCAGTACTTTTAATCATAACCCTTTCTCTAGCTATGTATTTTTTAAGTTAGGAATGGGATTTCTAAGAAAATATAAGGAATAAAAACCCTATAGCAAATTAATAGAACTGTGGTGCTTATGAACTTTCAGTCACCCTAAAGTTGAGCCAAACCCAACCTCGTATCGTTAAGGAAGATGTCATAATATCTCCAAGAGTACCTGGGTTAGCCTGGCCGATCAGGAACAATGGAATTATAGAAAGTATTTTATTTATTTATTTAAAACATTTCTATGCCGCTCTATCTTCGAAGAAGCTCAGATCGGCGAACAATTCCGTGATAAAAAATACAATGTAAAAACAACAGTAGCAGCTAAGAATACCCATTTAAAACAATGTTAGATAGTAAGCCCTATACAATAAAATGATCCTAATCATCTCATAGGTAAAAGATTTCCTAATCCTTAATCCGGGTTAAAAGCAAGACGAAAAAGATATGTTTTAACCTGGCGACGAAATGCAGGGAGTGAGGAGGTTAACCGTGCCTCTATAGGCAGGGAGTTCCAGAGTCTCGGGGCAATAACTGAAAACGCCCTGTCTCTGGTTCCTACCAGATGAACTTGGGTGGAAGAGGGTATCTTAAGGAGGGAGTTATCGGAGGACCTAAGAAAACGGGGAGGGTTATAAAAAGACAGCCGGTCAGATAGATAGACAGGGCCCAAGCCGTAAAGGGCTTTAAATGTCAACATCAGCACCTTGAATTGAGTCCGGAAGCAGATCGGCAACCAATGCAGATGTTGCAACAGAGGAGTTGCGTGAGCACGAATATCGGCTCCTGTTAGCATTCTTACAGCTGCACGTTGGACCAGTTTAAGCTTCCGAACTGTCTTCAAAGGCAGCCCCACGTAGAGTGCGTTGCAGTAGTCAAGCCGGGATGTAACTAAGGCATGAGTTACCCTCGTCAAATCAGATAACTCTAAAAACGGGCGCAGTTGGCGGACCAGTCTTAGCTGGGCAAAAGCGCTCCTGGACACAGCAGTACTGGGTATGCATGAAAGCCCACTCACAATAGCAGAATGTAGTGTATGGTAGTAACTGGCCTGGAAGAGCATTAGTCATGGGGGACAGCAGAACAATGGTGATATTAGTAAGACACACAGAATATTGAATAAGCATATTAAGAAAATGACAAATTACCTGTACACGTGTTCATGTAACTAGACAGTAGAATTACCTAATGTTCTCTGATCGGTTTGGAAATATTGCAGAGAGGAGGAACTGTTGTGTTATGTGGGAAGGAACTTGTGGGATTGGTAAACTAATGTCACATGCATACTTAGTACTGTACAAAAGGGCCATGCAGACTGTGCCTCATTGCAGTCCTCACCAGACAATCTGGGAGGCTGACCCTGCGTACACTGGTAAAGAATAAAGGCCTACCTTTTTGCTTCAAGCCTGTGTCTTCAAATTTCTTCAAGGACCCCCAGTCCAACATCCCAAAAATTCTCCATCATTTCCATCATATTTTCCCATTTTCTAAAACAATGATTTCCACCCTCATGCATTTGCTCATTGACCCTTGTATTACCACATGTCATCTTAACTACAAAGCTGACGTAGCAAACAAGTTGTGCCTTGTTGTTGATACATAAACTTTACTTTTTCATTTGCATCAAAGTCAGAACACTAGGAACTGTGCCTGTTTCAACTTGTTATTGCTGAGACAGAAAGAAGAAATGTTAAAGCTGAACTGTTGCTCTCAAGGCCAAACCACAGCCAACACTCAAATGGATATACTGTAGCCCAATGTGCTTTAGATCAGAGGCAGCCTGCCTCTGAGTACCAGATGCTGTGGCTATAACAGTGGGAGAGGTCTATTGTGCTCATGCTCTGCTTGTACGCTTCCTGGAAGCATCTGGTTGGCTGCATTGGGGGGAAAAGTTGCTGCACTAGACAGACCTTTGGCCTGATCTGGCAGGGCTCATATATTCTTATAAGGGATGGTGTGACTGAGAATTGAGAAGCAAGAAGAGGAGAAAGCAGTTAACACTGTGAACTGTCATTTCTCTAAACACAGTTGCTCTCCCTCCCACCTCATGTTTAGTTTAAAATACAACTTTCACGCATTTTAAATATCATGGGCAGAGAAGTGAGGAGGAGCAGGGGAAGAGATTTTGAGATGTAAAATGGCCTGTGAGGAAACTGTTAACCCCCATTCCCTTCCTGGTGCTCTTAGCTATCCATCCCTTTGTCCTGAATTAGGTTTTCAAATAAATAGTTTTATCTGCTACAGCTACATGCATCCACACATAATGTACAGTGGAGTGGGCAGGCCTATTTGAGTCCCATGCTGCCTTTTTTGGGAGGGGGTGTTGGGGAGTATGACACTGCAGCTCCAGGGCAGGCTGGTGCCCAAGAGCCCAGCCATGCCTGGTGCTGGCCCTGGTTCTCACATCCATCTGAAAAAGGGCAGAGCAACACAACATAAAGTATACAGGAGTGGATGAAACGGCCATTTTTTTGTTTCTTTCAGTTCCTCACTCTTCCAGTCTTAAGTTCAGCTTGCCTTGTTTCCACATCAGCTGGCAATGGTTTTTTTTAATAAGCCAGCATGAAAATTTGTATGAGTTTCCATGTGCCTTTCTAAAAATATACACTTGTGTGGAATCAGGAGTTTTCTGTGCTATCATGCTCTTGTTTAAGAGAGACAATAATGTTCTCATCCACCATCATCACATGGTGTGTCCTCTAAGAGTTTCCCATGACACACACCAACTCTCTGAGGGTTGCCAGGTGTCTGGTTTTCACCTGGAGACTCAGGATTTTTAGGGTCCTCTCCGGGTCTCTGGGTGAGTCAGGTTAATCTCCAGACTCTCAGCTTTCATTTTTAAAAAAATAAGTTTCTAGGTGGTCTGGTTCACAAGATGTACATCAAAATGTCAGCCGGTGCCCTGCAGCTTCCATGAAATGAATTCTTAGGTGGCTCCTCTAACCCTGCCCTTTCAGGTTTGTAGCCAATAAGTGAAGTCAAGGTTGTGATTGACAAGGGATTTCTGGGCCTCCAGGCAGTACCTAGACTCCATTGCAAAGGTAGAAAACTATTATTTTTTCTCTTTATCTGAAAATCTCATAAATTGAGTAAATCTATAGCTTTCAGCAGTACCAAAAGACTTTTCTTTCTTTCTGGTGTGCAGAAGTCAAACAAGTATAATTTTTCCTGGCCTGTTGAAGATGGCAGTGTTTTGAAAATAATATGAAGCTTTAATCCAATATTTGCTTTTCTGGGAGTAAAGCTGCAATGCTAATCCCACATACCCAGAGTAAGCCCCATTGAATTCAATAGGACTTACTTTTGAGTAGACATGGTTAGGATTGTGCTGTAAATTAATGAGACTTTTGAGTGAACATAGCAAAGGATTGTGTTTGTGTTGTAAATCTTTCTCTCCCCCTCCAATCCTATTTGTTAAAGCAGTTAGGCAGGACTTACATACATATCGCTGCTTTTATTATGTAGGAAACTAATACTCATTTTATTTTTAAAAAATGTTCTGTAATGTCCAACTCATTTTGACAATAAATTATTATATGGGGTCTATGTATTTTTACATCTCCAGTGTGTGTGTGTGTGTGTGTGTGTGTGTGTGTGTGTGTGTGTGTGTGTGTGTGTGTGTGTGTGTGTGTGTGTGTGTGTGTGTGTGTGTGTGTGTGTGTGTGTGTGTGTGTGTGTGTGTGTGTGTGTGTGTGTGTGTGTGTGGAGTCTTCCTAACAAACCTGTGAGGTAGGATTGCCAACTGGAAACCAAGGCAGCTCATAACAAGAAATAAATCCCTTTAAACTCCAATAACCATGAAAAGTATAAACAGTTGCAAAACAGCTTAAAGTGGCATGATTCTGAATTTTGGGTTGGGTGAATGTTCCTTATCACTTGAGGCTGCAGTTCTGTGCACGCTTCCCTGTTTGAGTAAGCCCCATTGAATACACTAGGACTTGCTTCTGAGTAAACAATCATAGGATTGCGCTACAAATATCTTTACAGGTCATGTAAATAATAAACATATTTGACAGTCATGCTTATATAAATATTTCTTCATACTATGTCCCGATAAGTATTTCATTTCACACTATGCTTTATTACATTATTACTTCCTCTACATTTTAAGTGTGCCCTTCTTCCTTGGGGTTGTCATGGCTCCCCTCTGTTGTTTTCATCCTGAGGGGCAGATTAGGCTGATAGATGGTAAGTAGCCCATGGTCACCCAGTAAACGTTATACCTCATTTACATTTTAAAAAATTAATTAAAACTATTTACATGCAGGAAAAGTTTATTAAGTAGATCCACACAATACATTTAAAGCACATCCAACTTGCATTTAAAGCGCATGACTTCCCCTAAAGAATCCTGGAAATTGTAGTTTCTCCCTCATAGTTATTGTTCCCACCACCCTTAACAAACTACAGTTGCTGTGATTCTGTGGTGGGATTCATGCACTTCAAATGTGTGTTTAATGTGCTTTAAATGAATGATGTGGATCTCCCTAGATATGCTATGCATTCATTGGAGAATTGAAATGAACAATTTTAAAATATACTTTTTTAAACGGGAAGGGCTGTAGCTCAATGAGGGCATATGCTTTGCATACAATTTCTGAAATTCAGTTTCTGGAAAAGACTATTGCCTGGAATCCTGGACAGCCAATGCTAGTCCATGTCATTACTACTGAGCTAGGTGGTATCAAATGGTCTGAATCAGTATAAGGCAGATTCCTTTGTTCCTAAAAGTGGAAAGAGACCCAAGGGCCACAGTGACTCTGAAATCTATTTATGTATTTTATTTACAACATTTATACACAGCTCTATTGTAAAAAATCTCAAAGCAGTTTACAGAAGGAATTAAAACAATAAATAACTGGTAAAACAGTTAAAAATAGGTATTTAAAACATTCAAAATAATAAAACCAACAATGAGTTAAAAGCAGATAAAAAACAAAATAGCTTCTACATGCCTGGATAGGCTTGCCTAAACAAGAAAGTTTTTAGCAGGTGCTGAAAAGGGTACAATGAAGGTGTCTGCCTAATGTCAATAGGCAGGGAGTATAGGTACTGCCACACTAAAGGACTGATTTCCTACAAGAGCAGAACAAGTACTGTGTGGCACCCGTAACATGGAAAGCACACCTTGAACTTGGGCTGGTAGCAAATTGGCAACCAGTACAGATTTCAGAGCAGAGGTATTATGTGCTGATAGGGTCTCACTCTGGTCAGCAATCGTGCCACAGCATTCTGCACTAACTAAAGCCCCTGGGTCAGGTTGTGCTGCATGGGGGTTTCTGTGACCTTGGCTGACTGGCTGCCAGGATTTTTTTAGTTTTGGTTTTTGGTTAGGAATCCTGACTGGTTGTGGGATGCTAAGTTTTCTGCCTTACTCATAGGAATCTTGTTGTGGTTGGTATGGTACTGCATATAAGAAATCATCACTGTCTTTTGTTTTTGTTTTTCTATTTGTATATCATTTACTTCTGACCTCACTCCCTTACATCCATAGAAGTAACAACAGTGGTAACATGCACTCAGCTCAACCCCCTTAAACCTACTGATGATGCATCTTGTTGGTTGCATGACGGGTTTGTTTCTTGCCCAATAGTGGTAAAAGAGAATTTACATACTGGGAAGTGTGGCTGCAATTGTTGTTGTTCCCAAGCTGCTGTCTGTGAAGGTAGATCAAACCATGTAGATCAAACCCCTTCTATGATGAGCTTCCACCGGGCCTTGAAGACCTGGCTCTTCAGGCAGGCTTTTGGGGTGGGTTAGGTTTTTATGGTTTTAAATTTTAACGTTTTAATGTATTGTTTTTTATCTTGTACATTGCCCAGAGTGGCTGGACAACCAGCCAGATGGGCGACTAATAAATTTAATAAATAAATAAATAAATGTGTGTTTTCTCTCTGTCAATTATTATTCACCGGTTGGCTGTCAAAGTGAGTTTATAGCAGCCCACAAGGTAGACAGGAAAGGGTAGAGAATCGTCTTACTCTTATTCATTTCTCAAACCTCTTTCAGAAGTGAAGTGTCAAATCTAGAAAGAAGTTTGGAGCAGCCATGTTGAAAGGTAGGGGCAGGGCATTCCAGGCAGGGAGTTGCCAACCCTGCTTGGAAATGGATATCTTTGCAGAGGATCCCTAGTCAAGGTTTACCAACAGCACTATCCAAACCATATCTACTGAGAAGTAAATCCTATTGAGTTCTATGGGGCTTATTTATTTATTTATTTATTTATTTTAAAATATTTCTAGCCCGCTCTATTTTAACCAGAAACTCAGAGCGGCGGACAGCAGCAGTAGAATAAAAACTATACAATACACCCAATACATACAATCAACAAGTTAAAAAACATACAAAAAATGTATGCTACTATCGTAATTTGTTAAAATTCCTATTCTGCGTTTAGTTTAAATGCCGTCCGGAAAAGGAGTGTCTTAACCTGGCGGCGGAATGCCAAAAGCGAAGGGGCCAACCGTACCTCTACTGGTAAAGCATTCCAGAGTCTGGGAGCGATGACAGAGAACGCCCTATCTCTAGTTCTTGATAAATGAGCTTGTGAGGCGGAAGGAATCACAAGAAGCATATCCTCAGAGGACCTCAATGCACGGGAGGGTTCATAACAAGACAACCGGTCGGACAAATAGGCAGGGCCCAAGCCATGTAGGGCTTTACAGGTTAACACCAGCAATTTGAATTGAGTCCGGAAACACAGCGGCAGCCAGTGGAGTTGCTGTAACAGGGGGGGTAGTATGTGCTCGAAGGCTGGCCCCGGTCAGCATACTCACTGCTGCTCGTTGAACCAGTTTAAGTTTCCGAACTGTCTTCAATGGCAGCCCCACGTAGAGTGCGTTGCAGTAATCAAGCTGAGATGTAACTAGGGCATGCGTTACCCTTGTCAGATTGGACGTCTCTAGAAACGGGCACAGTTGGTGAACCAGTCTTAGCTGGGCAAAAGCACTCCTGGACACTGCAGAGACCTGGGCTTCCAGGTTCAAGGCCGAGTCCAGAAGCACCCCCAAACTGTGAACCTGCGTCTTTAGGGGGAGTGTAACCCCGTCCAATACAGGTAGATTCCCTATTTCCAGATTTGTCCCACGGCTGACGTAGAGCATTTCTGTCTTGTCTGGATTTAATTTCAACTTGTTCTCCTTCATCCAATCCATCACTGCAGACAGGCACTGGTTCAAGGGTTGGACGGCTTCCTTGGCATCAGGAGGAAAGGAGAAATAAAGCTGGGTGTCATCTGCATATTGATGGTATTGAACTCCAAACCTCCGGATAACCTCACCCAGCGGCTTCATATAGATATTGAATAACAAAGGAGAAAGGACAGAGCCCTGTGGCATCCCACAAGTCAGGGGCCAAGGGGCTGAGCAAGAGTCTCCAGATATTACCTTCTGGGTCTGACCCTCCAGGAAAGAGTGGAGCCAACACAAGACAGTGCCCCCTAGTCCCATCCTGGTTAGGCGGTCCAGGAGGATACTATGGTCGATAGTATCGAAGGCCGCTGAGAGATCTAGAAGAATTAACAGGGACACACTCCCCCATCTAGTTCCCTATGAAGGTCATCCACCAAGGTGACCAAGGCCATCTCAGTCCCATGGCCAGGCCTGAAACCAGATTGGAGTGGGTTGAGATAATCTGTTTCCACTAGGAAATGTTGCAATTGGATGGTCACCACCCGCTCTATTATTTTACTAAGAAAAGGTAGATTGGAAACTGGTTGATAATTACTCAAACACAGTGAGTCTAGGGAGGGTTTTTTTTAGTAATGGTCGTACAAGTGCCTCCTGTAAGCAACTTGGAAGAGAGCCTTGGTGGAGGGAGGCATTAACCACCCCACATACCCATGTGGTCAGTCCTCCTCTAGCTTGTTTCAAGATCAAGGAGGGACAAGGGTCAAGAGGACAGGTGGTAGGCCTCATTCCTCCAAGAAGCTTATCTATATCTCCAGGTTGAACAAGTTGAAAAGAATCCATCTTAATAGGACAGACAGAGGCCGGAGGTACATCCTTAGGGATTGCATCAATATTGGCGTCCAAGTCGGAACAGATCTGATCGACTTTATTCGTAAAATAAGTAGCAAATTCCTGACAACGAGTTGAAGAGAGATCTTCTGTAATTTCAGAATGATCACAATTCAGCAGGCCTTTGACTACTCGGAAAAGTTCTGCTGGCTGATTGACGGCTGAACAAATAGAAGCCGTAAAAAAAGCCTTTTGCACAGTTCATCTTGTGGCTGAGTAAATTCTGGAAAATATTTTAACCAGGAGTCGGTCAGATTCGCTGCGAATTTTCCGCCAACGTTGCTCTAGACCCCTACGAGTGCGTTTCATCACCAACAGATCATTAGAAAACCATGGGACTGATTTTATCCTAGCACGCGTACGGGGACGCTCAGGAGCGATTGTGTCTATAGCCCTGGTCATTGAACTATTCCAAAGAGCGACCAGAGCTTCAACAGAATCGTTTACTTGAAGGACAGGAAATTCCCCAACAGCTATCAGGAATCCACCCGGATCCATTAATCTCTTAGGGCGGACCATCCTAATAGGCCCCTTCTCCAAGCAGGGGGTATGAGTCGCAGTTAGCCAAAAACTGATTAGGTAATGGTCCGTCCATGACAGGGGAGTTATGGAAAGATCCGTCACTCCTGGATCATCATCCTCCCGTCCCGCATAAAAAACAAGGTCGAGGGTATGACCTGCTCTATGGGTGGGGCCAGATATTAATTGAGATAGCCCCATAGTTGTCAAAGCAGCCATGAAATCATGGGCTTCTCCATAGAGTGAGGATTCCGCATGCACATTGAAGTCACCCAGAACCAACAGTCTGGGAGACTCCAGCAACAGCCCCGAAACTAACCCAGAGAGTCCGGGTAAGGAAACTGTTGGACAGCGAGGGGGGCGATATACCAGCAGGATCCCCAAACTATCTCGTCCATAAAGCTTTAGGTACAAACACTCGAACCCAGTAAATTGCGGGAGAGGACACCTTGTCATAGAGATGGAATCACTGTAGACCACTGCGACTCCACCTCCCCGTCCCCCGGGTCTAGCCTGCTGCTGTGCACAGAAACCTGGTGGACAGAGATCAGTGAGATTAACCCCACCAGAATTGTCCAACCAGGTCTCTGTAATACACATCAGGTCGGCACGTTCATCCAGGATAAGATCCTGAATGATCGGTGTTTTTTCATTCACCGACCTGGCATTAACTAGCAGGTCTAGTAACCCAGGGGAATTGACCTCCAAGTATACCTGTCTATTTGGCCGAGGGAGTCGAGTAGGGATAGATAGCCAACGATGATGTTGCTTCCTCTTAAGGTGACATGAGACTTCCTGCGTATCGTATCTTCCCTTCCCGAGTAAAGT
Source organism: Rhineura floridana (assembly GCF_030035675.1). Lineage (NCBI taxonomy): Eukaryota > Metazoa > Chordata > Lepidosauria > Squamata > Rhineuridae > Rhineura > Rhineura floridana. Next base: position 16,663,900 of record NC_084489.1, read on the forward strand.
TGTTATGGATTCTCCAGAGCTAAGATCCCCTGGGGACTTTGGCAAAATAATATTGGTATTCTCTAACATCGCTCTGGGTAAAAAAGATAGGGTAACTGACTGGCTTAGTAAGTATGTTTAGAATTGCAGCCTTCAGAGGCATCCATCTTTACTCCTGAGTGCTCCTATCACAACAACACTAGCCTCCTTTCTTCCTACAATGGCCTTCTGGTGACTGGCCTGGGTAGATGTAACTTCTTGCCAAAATCAAGTAGGCTATATTAAATGTTCCCTAGTCAGGTTCTAACTTTTAGCTAAGATCTTAATTTCCAATCGGAAAAATGTTTTTGTTTAAATGTTTTTGCTTAATGTATTATGCTTAATGACACCTCTTGGCCTGCCCCTGTGACATCACTACAGCCCATCCCCATGACATCACTATGACCTGCCCCCGTGACATCACTATGGCCCACCCCTGAAATCTCAGGCGTTGGGATGCTTCTGACCTGGCAACCCTTTAGTTGCTCTTTTCTGCTCCTTTTTGAGATCACGAGTTTGAGATGGGGTGAACAGAACTGTGTCCCCCAAATGTGGCTGTATCGTAATCCTGGAATGTTAAACATTTGTATTCTGCCATTCTACCTTACAAGTGGGCCCAAGGTGTTATCTACAGTCATAGCTCAAATAAAGCAAATCTCACAGAACTAAAGAAAGAAGCCCATACAAGACAACAGACCAGAATAAAAGCAGTTTCTAAAACTATACTCATTTTTGTATACCATTTTGCCTTATATACACACTCTTACATGCAATCTTCTTGAATACCATGCATTTTTATGTTATTTTCACTAATATATGCATTTTTGTGCACATATCCTAACATATATCTTTCTTTTGTATGCATTTTTTGGCTGGAGAACTACATCACAAACTCCAGGGAAGTGTTAATTTTGAAGGGTAGATGTGTTTCAGTTTGCGTATTTAACTAGGTAGGCTCACATTAAAATGAGAATTGAACACACTTCTCCCCCATCCCTAGGAGAGGCCAATAGAGTAGCATTTTCAATTCTTGTCACAATCTCAAGGTTTCCTTAGCATCAAACAAAGATTGATAAACAGGTTACGATGGGTGGGGGAAAATAAAGATTAAGTTACTTTAAAGAGAAAGTTAAGTTTCTCTTTAAGAAAAAAACAACTCCTACATTTCACGTGGGAGCATCACATCTTAGCAAAACGTTGTACAAGCATCCCTCACTATTGATCTTACATCATGCAGATTTCCCCTCTTTGTTTAAGCTAAAACTCCACTATCCATACTCTCCTATACAGAGGACCATTCTCTATATTCTGATTATAAGCTTTATGTGCCTCTAACTTCTAGTTGTCCCTCTATTGCCATGCCAATACATTTTTATTTTTCCTGTGGTGTCCAGATAAATAATGTTACTCTGTTGGTAACCTTAATTACATACTTTATTGGAATTAGCTGCACTACAGCAATTATGTGATCATTATATGCACTGGACTCCAAAGACTAAGGATATAATGAGCTTAGAAAGAGAACACAGAACTGTAGAAGTTTATGTACCAGATTTAAGGATACATATTGCAGTGGTCTGGAAATCTGAAATAGAATTTTATGGTTTGACTGAATGCTAAAATCCATTTTCAGACATTCCTAGGTTGCCACTGAATGTTGGAACTGAGGACATTGGAGGGGAGGAAATAAGGCTAACAAAAGCTGCATATGTGTGTTATACATCCCTGATGATTTTCTCTTTACGGTTCACACCATATGGTAGCTATAAATGGTAAATTCAGTTCTCGCATAAGTATATGAACTTTTAATTATGTAATAATTATGTCACAGGCCCCCTGATTGAGAAAGGGGGATTCAGACATCAAAACCTGCTTGCATCTGCACAGCTAGCTGAATATGCATCAGCACTATGGTTTTATTAATTGTATGCTGGCCTTCCATTTAATAAATTCTCAGGGCAACTAAATAAAAATGATAAAATCATAGATGATAAAATCAACAGAAGAAAGCAAAAAATCTTGGCAGCAGAAAATCAATTCAGCCAGCTTTACAAGGCCTGAGGAAATACTCTGCTGAAAAGGTATTACAGTTGGTGCCAGATGAGCCTCCCTGGGGAAGGCATTCCAAAGGTGTGGCACCACAGCAGAAAAGGCCCTCTAGTACCAGGTGGCCAGCTATTGAACCCCAGAACCCTGGGGCACTTAGAGATCATCTGAAAATGACCTTATTATGCAAGCATTGTCATGTGGAAGGAAGCGGTCCTTCATCTGCGTCTCAAAGAATTAGTTTACAGTAGGGCCCCACTCATACGGCAGTTCCGGGCCCCCGCTGTAAAGCGGAACCCATTGAATAGAATGGCACGTGATGCCCCAAAACAGCCGTAAAAGTGGAACAAGCGCCGTATGAGTGGGGCTTTATTCTAATTGAGACCGCTGTATTATTGAAGCGCTGTAAAGCGGGGCCCTACTATAATTCATCCAGAGCTAGAGGTTTCTATTAGGGCTGTGCACCAGATCTGCCCAGCCATCTAAACTGCCCTGATATGCACTATTCTGACTTTGGCTGGATCAGGTTGAGAAAGCTCCAGGTTGGATCAGTCCACCTGGAGCAATCCAGGGTCATCAAAAGCTGAGGGGGGGGGAGAGAGAAGGAGAGATAGGGAGCCTCTGCAGGATCTGCTTTATCAGCACTTCCCTGCAAGGAATGTGCTAACAAAGCAGCACCCAGCAGGACTGAACGCTCTGCTCACCAGCTGGTGAATGGAAGGTTCAATCCTGCTCTCTGAAAGCAGCACCCAGCAGGATTGAATGCAGCATCTCTTTCTTCTTCCACCCCCTTCCCAACCATATGTTTAATTAGGGTTTAAAACCATGATTAAATATATGGTTGGGAAGGCGGGAAAGGAGACACTGCTTTTTTCAAACCCTTTTCAGAATCAGTGTCCTTTGCACAAAAATCAAAATGGGGTTGTTAAAAACTGACCTCCCTCCAAAAAATCAGATGCATTAATCCACCCAATTACTTTCCCATGTAGATGGATCCCTCTTTCAACTCGTTTTTATAGCAGGCTATAGTGTTCATTAGTCCCTTTCTCTTAATTCTTTACACACACACACACACACACACACATAGTGGAACAAAAGTTATCACAGGTACTAAAAAAAACCCCAACCAAAATAAAAGTATTGGAAGGAAACAAAAGTACACAATTGTCCTCATTTGAATAATTCATTTCAATCTCAGAATTTGGGCTTTCTTTTCATGAAAAGGTTGGGCTGTTTTGGCTTGCAGGCACCTGTTTTGCTCAACACAGTTCAAGATGGCAGCACCAAGATGCAGTCTCCTGCAGCGTTAATCAGCAGCCACATTACCAAAGGATTTAGCAGTAATATTTCCCTTCTTTGCTTATCACCAAATTAAAATTACTCGGGCCACCTAATGTGTTTACACAAGCAAGGAGGGATAGCAGGACTGCTTAGAAATGCAATTTCTTTTTCTCATGAAAGGATGCAGAATAATTACAAGCTAAATACCCAGGACATTTTAAAAAGGGAATGGCAGGGCATGTTAGGGGTGTAATGTAGTATATAATGCAACAAATTATATGGCTAAAAGATCAATTTTCTCTGAAACTGTAACTATAAATAAATGTTATGAAAACAAACAGTAGAATCAAATATGAGAGCTGTTGAGAGTTTGTAATGTAAACTTTGTTTTGATATGCCTTCTGGCTTTAGACCTTAATAAGCAATTCCCTGAATATAGAACAGGCTAGAATATTCCCCCCTGAAAGCTTTGAGCATCAGAAAATCCATATTAAGCAAAATTAATCAAAATGTAGCATCTTCACTTTTTTCTATATTGTATATCAAAATTAGGGCTAAGCCCAAAGCACTCGCAGAGTTCCACTTTCTCTTTCACACAGGGCAAGCATCACTTGTTTTCTTGCTGATTTTTTGTTCATGTTCCCTTGATTTTTTTTATTAACTTGGAGCCATAGCTATGCAGACTCCCAGCAAATAGTGCAGTGAACCCAAACAAATATGCCTGATTCACATGGAGGTTGCCCAGTTCCTTTATAGTGCCTAGGGTGGCCATGTGTCCTACTTTATAGAGGGCAGTCCTCTGCTTGAAGGAGTCCTCTTGATGAAGACTTTAAAGACAAAGAGCTGTAAAAAGGCAGAGCAGGAGGGATTGTGGACCTGCCCATACATTGCTTGCACCTGCATAGCAGACACACAGAACAGGGACGCAGGTCACCTGATCACTATTGTCTTCCTCACTATTGTATTTGTATTTAAATTTTAGTCATTATTTCTGCATTTGCATGTAGACATTTAAATTAGCATATGCAAACTCTATGCCTTCTTTGTCCTCGTTTTTGGTTGATGTATAAGTGGCCACTCTAGGAAGGACTAGAGCCCCACCTAACACACATTATTTTTTTGCGCAGCCCTTAAGTTCAGTTTTGTAGGAGGCTCAATTAGTACGTACAACTTTCCTTAGATGTAAAAAGCTAAAAAAGTTGCCATAACTAATTTGTCCATTTCTACTGTCTTAGACTGACTGATATTTAGGGTACAGACACACTTACTGTTGTGCCAGTTCTAGTGCATCTCCACCTTTCTTCTTTTTCAAAACAGGGGCACACAATGTTAGTCAAATGCCACCCCTTTTTACTGTAAAACCCGGGTCAGATTAAAAATTCAGCTTCAGGCAGATTTCACAGCTGATTGGTAAATCAACCCATTCCCCCTCCAGGTGTGGCCAATGGAAATGTTCTGCTGCAGGCTCAGGCAGAGACAGTGATTGGCCCAATGCTTTGCTGTGGGCGGTCCTGAAAGGTCTGAAGTCAGCAGTGGGGAAGGGAGCTGTGGCCAGGAGAGGGCAGTCACTTCAAAATGCAGCTAGGAAAACCATTCTAGCAGCTTTTCAAGTGACTAGTGTGCCCACAGCTTTAGACATTTAGGCATCATGGCTAATAGCTTTTGATAGACCAATCCATTTTAAACTGTCCTTGGCTTTTCAAAAAGCCATCAAAGCTAGCGGACAGCGCCTCATCCTATAGTTGCACTTTCCATAGTGAACTATTCTTTGTGTGAAATAGCACTACTTTTTGCCCATTCTGAACCTTCTACTTACTGGTTTTAATGAGTGACTTGAAATACTAATATAACACTCCCCCCCAAATCTAACTTTCTCCTCCATGATCTCTCCACACTATTGATAAATTTATAAACTGCTATCATGTACTCCTTAATCATCTCTCCCACCCTAACTAAAAAATTCCCCAACACTTTAGCCTCTCCTAGTATTGAAGATGCTATAAGTGGACAGTGTCATTATATCGTTTACTCATTAGGGGGCACTAAACTTAGTTGTATCTGTGTGCAGTCAGGAGTTTTCTGTGCTATCATGCTCTTGTTTGATAGATAATAATATTTTCATCTATCTTCACTGGTGTATCCTCTAAGAGTTTCCCATGATATACACCAACTCTCTGGTCCTTTTAGTTGCTTTTTTCTGTACCTTTCCCAGATAACAATTTTGAGATGGGGTAAACAGAACTGTATCCCCAAATGCGGCTGTATCACAATTCTGTTATGTGAAACATTTGTATTCTGCCATTCTTCCTTAAAAGGGGGTCCAAGGTGTCTAACAATAGTCATAGCTGAAAAAAATCTAATCTCACAGAACTAATTTTTTTAAAAAAAAAATACAAACCAACAGACCAGTATAAAAGCAATAAAACAAGAGCAATAGCACTAAAAGAATACTGCCAATTTTATTTTCAATCCTTTTCCTAATAATTCCCAACATTTACTTTGGCTTTTTCACTGCCACTGCATACGACGTTGACATTTCCATAGAGCTATCAACAACCCCAAGTTCTCTGTCTTTCATCATTAGTTGCAGCCAGTTCAAACCTCATATGTGTACATATGAAAAATTAGCACAAAATTGGCTCTAGTGTGAACATCACTCTGCCCTTACACACAAATTACTGGAAGACATTTTGAGACAACACAGCAATACCTTCCTGGTTGATCCTAGGCATAGAACAAGTAGCAGTCTTGGAAAAATGTTTTCCTGGCACGGCCACCCAAGACATTTCGCTGCCTAAAGTGGAGCCCAGCTAACGTAAAAAGTTTTGCTGCGCTATTCAGACACCAATTCCTAACTCCTTATATTCTCCCCCTCTCCATGGTGTCATCTGAAGCAGGACACTTCACCCTTCTGCATGGCAGAGCTGGCCCTGCTCTGTCAGTAATCATCAACACTTGACAGAACACTCTGAATTTAGCTTCCTGAACCTCCCAACAACATTTTCGAGTGTTGCTGCTGCTGTGTAACATGACCACTCTCTCCTCCCTTGCCCTGTCACCCTGTGCACCATGTCTGCACAGTTTGGAAACTTTCTATCAAGCAGGCTGGTCGCTATGCAGTCAGCACACGTCTATCAAAGTCAGCTTGGTATACCTGAGTTGACTGGGTGATTAAAGGGGCAGTGGGGCTGTGCTACTAGCACCAATCCTCCCCCAAGTCACATGGCTTCCTCCCCTCTTCCCCACCCCACTGTCCAGGCATTGAATGTGGATATCTGCATGAAGAAACCTGATGCGTGTAGACCTCTGTAGGAGCCATAACTGTTCACAACTGGGGTTCCAACTTTCATGGCTCCCCATGTGCATAAAGGTCTACATGCATAGCCCTCCCCGCAAAGTCCATGCTCAGCACATTAGGTGTGGGGAACTTCAGGCCTGGGGGCCAAATGCAGTCCACCAGGCCTTTCTACCTCAACCTCAGGATTCTCCCCAGGCCATACCGTCTGCAGCTACACCTCTTCCTGGGCCACTTCCCTCACTGGCCCTGCGTCTTGAGTATTTTTGCCTGCCTGAAATGCATCTTTGAAGCCTCATAATACCTCTTGCTTCCCTGGATAGAGAGGGCTATGTGAATGTGTGTGGAAACTATCCTATGGTACAAATGTAATATTTACATTCATTGCTTCATTCACTTTTGTCTCTGGCCCCACACACCATTGTTAAGTGGCCCCCAGAAGGAAAGGTGACCCTTGGGCTGATTTTTTCTCCTATCCCTGCAATATATGGACATCTGGGGCAGTGAACCACATGGCCTCAGGGACAGAGGCAGTGATGCTGCTCCTTCAATGCCATGGATCTCTTCAAATGATTATCATGTGCATAGGGCTTATATAGAGAATATCACAGGAATGGGACTGTTTGCCACAGTCCCTGGATACTTTGTTTCATACCCTCCTGACTCTCTCAGCTTCTCTTGGTCAGCCACCTTAGCTGAAGACAGCAAGGTTGTTCCCGCAGAGCCAGAGTTCAGTACAGCGAGGACACCCCTAACAGCGAAAGAGTCATGCATGTGATACCTTATGCAAAACACTGGATAGCCCACACATTCCTGCAGCTGTTATGCCTATGTGCATATAACCAGTATGATATAGTGGCTGGAATGTCAGATGAGAATAATGATGATAAGTTAACAAATGTTAACTGTTGTTAACTGCTTCATAGCATAAAGCCATCAAAGTGATGTACAAGATAAAAACAGAACACAAAAACACAAGTTCTGAAGCAATACAATCATTTCAACAAACCCTAAAAACAACAAACTCATCTTTACAGATTCTACAGACCACAAAACAATCTCTTCAGATATACAATTGTTCCACAAATGACTGGGTTACACCTCAGGGTGACCCATGTTCAGGGCTGGCCCAAGATATCTGCTGTCTGAGGTGGACAAGGTGGTGCCCCCCCCCATTCTGTGTACAAAAGCTGACTGGACAGGCAGTTGAATATTGGCATTTTGGCAATGGGATAGTGCCCCTGTGGGCAACAGTCTAGTATGGGGGTGCAGGACACATCATGTTGCACAAAAAGCTTTGTTCTCCAAAAGAAGGGTATGTCCAGGGGACCCAGGAGGAACAGCTGGGGGACTGTCACTGCTGATCTCCCCCCACAAGCATTTGCTACCTGAAGCAGTTGCCTCACTTTTCTTAATGGAGGGGCTGGGCCTGTTCAGGTTTATATCCCTGCTCAGTAATGATTCACTAATAGGCAAAAAACCTTGAGGTTTAAGAACTTACCTATAGCCCACAGATATTTCTATCAAAATTTAAAAAGCAGGGAAATTGGGCAGGATACAGGATCAGTCTCAGGCCATGAACCTAGCAACCGTAGTGCTGATATTTGTTATAAGACACTATATTCCCCTCACAGAGCTACTATCCCCAGAATTCTCTAGTAAGATGGGTTGACTGTTAAACCACTCTGGACACTGGAGCTCTGTCAGAGGAATTGAAATCTCCTATCTATTCTCAGCACCCTTTACAAACTACACTTCCCAGGATTCTTTGGGGGAAGCCATGACTGTTTAAAGTGGAACAAATGTCTAGCATGGGTGTGGCCCCGATTAGCCAAGCACCTGTTAGTCTGGCTTTTAGAACACTGACAGTTGGTTCTTACTGAGCATGCCTGCACTATCATAGACTTCAATGTTAAATTTCTTAAATTAATTAAAAATCAGCCATGCATTTTTAAAAAACCTTTAAACTGCAGAAGATGAGGGTCAGAGTATGGGGCAAGGGCAGCAAAAAGATTACAGATACTCTGCGAACATGGCCGATTTCAACAAATTATGAGATCACAGACAGGGGTTTGTTTTAGATATGAACACTTGATTCTCTCTGAATGTTTTGTGTATTGCCATGAAAATTTAGAGGGTTGCTAAGCAAGCATTTCAGAGTTCAGGATTGTAAGTTTTGTAAGATTTTGTTTTGAAATGAGCTTATGGGAAGCAGCAGGATGGCATGGGGGTATCTTCAATTTAACATGGCAGAATGTGAAAAATCCATGCTGCCTATAGCATACAGCCACTCTCATGGCTATATAATATTTCAGCCTAACTTGTAAAGAGAAAGAACTATGTATGCTGCCTTGAGCAGCTTGGAAGAAAGGTACAATATAAATGAAAGGAATAAACATGTCTATATTTAATTGTTCTGTGTTATGCTTTTATGAATTTAATTTTCGATTGTATGTTACAAAAGAGGTTTTGTCTCTTTTCCACATCTATAATAGGCTGGTATGAGATCAAAGGTAAATTGTTCAAATTCTGCATTTACACATCTGGCCTTCCCTCTGTGTGTGTGTGTGTGTGTGTATGTGTGTTAAACTCTTCCAGGAAACAATCTCTGATGGTCCCTCCTTACCACAGTTTCTCAGCATGGCTCTCTCATCCTCCATTATTGGGAGTCTGAACTCACAGACACCCTCTAAATAGATACCTGCAGCTCTTCAGCAGTGTGCTTGTTCCAGCTCCTGTTGCAGCCAATAATTGAGCCTAGCTTTGAACAAGGGGGTGAAGCACTTTCTTAATCCTAGGACTAGTAAATCAGATCAGATGACTCAGCTGCTACAGCAAGACCTGGAATGTGACCCACAGATTTAACATAATCTGCAGTAGGGTTGCCAGGTTCAGGGCCTGAGACTGATCCTGTATCTTTAGGAGAAGAGATAGTCAGCCAAGTGCAGGTGTTCTTGCAACCCTGTAATGGGAAAAACCACAAGGTGGAATTCTCCCTTCCCCCTGCACAATTTTTAAAGATACAGAAGACCTCTTGTTTTGAAGACTACCTTCAACATTTTACAGGGTTGTACTGTTCCCTGACACATATCATGGTCCACAAGAAGAAACTTTGGCAAGATTGGGAAGATGAAGAGTGGGTTGCAGATATTGGGGAAGGGGCTATGGAAATCCTGGGTACACTTCCAGAAACCTCTGGCAACTCTAAGCTTAGTTAGGTTAATGTAGCCCATTGCCCCTCCCCCCAATTTCTGATGGGTGACAAGCACCCAGAGCAGACCTAGACTTGGAACAGATAGACTCTAGTGTAACAGCTAGAGGAAATAATGATGACAATAGTTTTTTTGAGCCTGAGTTTACACTGTCACCAAGGTCACACACATTAGAAAAGAAACAGCTTCAGAAAATGCTCTCTGCTCCTAGAAGAAGCCTTCGCCTTGGAGCAAAAGCTGGAAAGTACTAGAGAACACTCGGACAAGTAATTTGCCTGCCAACCTCTCTTATATATTAGAATAGCTGGATGAGATCAAGTTGTTGCAAGAACAGTCTGCTGTGGCCTCCACATAACTAGTTTATATCCTGAGATATGCCTAACCTGTTTATGAGAGATGACTAACTTGCTTCTGAGATATGTCTAGTCTGCTCCTGTTCTGTATCCTGAATCATGCCTAGAATGCCTGATGCTGCATTCCTCTACTGAGCTGGAATAAAGATGACCCCACCTATTCAGCATAGCTAGAAAAAACCAATCAGGGCAGGCCTGCCTCCATGATATATCTGAAGGGAAGCTGGTAGAAACTTCCACATGCTTCAACAAAGGGAGTGGGGCTCTCAGAGAAATTTATTTATTCCACACGTTTCTAAACCAAAGTTAAAGTTTACTGATAATTAACCTAAAAAGTTATTTAATTAATAAATATATTAACATATAAATAAATTAACTTTCTTCTTAAAGGAAAAACATATATGCACCCTTCCCTTACCTGATTTGTCTTCAGATTGTAAGGTTCCTGAGGGCATGAGGCCTGGCTCTTTTTGTAAAACTCTGCAAGATGCTAAAACTGATGGTATGGTACAAATAATAGGCCTAATAATTATTAAATTCTCAGGGAAAGGATTATGACAATCCTAAAAGGGGATTTGAGTGACACATATGACAACACATTTATGCTAAGTGAGTTGCACATTGTGGTGTTATGTTGGTCACAAGAACTGTGAACATGTAAACACACTTCAGATAATATCTCACAACATTCGTAATGCTAACAATCTCAAAGAAGAGAATAAAGTTAAGAATTATGGATTTTTCTTTTCATCTGTTGAGGGGAGGAAAAGTATGTGTTTTTGTGACCAACATAACACATTCATCCAACATTAAGTGTTATTGTCCTAAACTCATCTGATTTTGTTCCTAACAAAATTTCTTCCCAGTTTACCAAATGAGAAAGCAAAACTAGCAATACAATAAAGCGTCATTAATCTAGGCAGTGTGGTCTAGTGGGTAGAGTGTTGGACTACAACCTGGGAGACCAAGGTTTGAATCCCCACACCCACAAAGCTCACTGGGTAACCTTGGGCCAGTCACTACCTCTCAGTCTCAGAGGAAGGCAATAGTAAACTCCCTCTGAATACCGCTTACCATGAAAACCCTATTCATACGGTTGCCATAAGTCAGAAACGACTTGAAGGCAGTCCAATCTATTGTCTGTTTTCTTAGAGAGGTCTTTAACTGAATATTAGGAAAAAAATAGATAAATTCTGAGTCATCTTGCATGCCATGCTTCTGGTTGTTTTACTCATGTGTAAAATGCCATTTGATAAACCATAGCCAGATAATGAAACTTTGGGAAATAATCTTTAAAATGATATAGAATGTGTTTACTATATATGAAAAAGAAAAATGTTGGTAGGTTGACATTTTCATGGAATTACCTGGAATCTTTTTAGATGAAGGATGGTATAAAATGCTTAATAAACAGGTATATGTCTCTCAGTTTTTCCTTCCTTATTGTGCCCCATTCCCCAGCCTGGCCACTCTATCCTAGGCAGGTGTCTATTTTTGAGAAGCCATTGTTATTAACAGGTGCTTAAGAGAAGGCTTCTAGGGAGGCCAAATTTGCATTGTCAAAAAAAGAAGAAAGTGTCACCAAAAAAAGACAAGAAAAAAGAGAGCACAAATTTGCACAAAATTTGCATGGGGTAATTTATATGTATAGATTAAATTTAGAAACAGTGACTATAATTTAAATCAAAATGCAATCCATGACACCATAGCTGGGAAGACTGTGTCCAGGAGACAGTCCGTGTGCTGTTAATTGTTGATAGGCAACATCAAGACCCCTGGTACTCCCTTTCAATGGTTCCTTATCTTTAAACTGGATTTGGACCAGATAACCTTGCAAACATAGGACTCCATCAAATTGTGGACTGTCCTTTTACAGCTCTTCAAATTGAGGACTCTCATCTGTTATGTTCTTCACATGGCCACCCTAAAGGATGTACATCACTTCTTAATCAGAGGTAAATTGTATCGCATGCCTGAATAAACCAACATTGATGAACAATCACAGGAAGAGCATTCATATCATCTGATATCAACCCCAACACATCTTCAGTGATGTTTAGAGATATGTTTGAAGTAGCATTGAGGGCCTCAGTCCTTTTCCTAAGGCCTAACTATGACCAAGGATCCCTCAAGCTCTCTCCACCCCTTGTCTCAGTAAGTGAAGGGAGCAACAGGGAGGGTTCACACCCAGCAACATCATTGGGAATCCAATGGGGCTTAGAGGATCTTATTGATTCAGAATGCAGCTGATTTTAAACTGTGTTTTTAGACTGTCTTTCTGGGCAAAATGCCTTAGCAAGGCAGGTTGCAAATAAGATCACAGAACAATTTTAAAGATCCATAGAACAATTTAAAAGATAAAATACAATCCACTATAATAGCAATATAAATACATTTTACATTCAAACCAGTAGTAAGTAGCAGAAACAATTAAAATTAAAAATAAAGACCAGGAGCATTATTCAGATAAAAGTAGATTTGAACAGACAGGTCTTTAACCCTCATTTACAAGCATACAACAAGGGAACCAAACAGCTCCCATAACAGGGAATTCCACATTGATGGGGCCAGCACTGAAAAAGCTCTGTCTCTTCCTTCTGCCAAACCTTTTAGACCTTTCTGGCAGGCCTTCACAGCCAATTTTAATGCCAAAGCAGGTTCGTATAGGTCATGCGTAGTCAACTTGGTGCCCTCTAGATGTTGTTGGACTCCAACTCCCATCAGCCCCAGCCAGTAGTCAAGGATGATGGGGATTATAATCCAACAATATATGGAGGGCACCACATTGGCTACCCTCATACAGTTCTAGGCGGCTCTTCAAATAACTTGGTCCTAATCCATTTAGGGCTTTAAAGGTAGCAATTATAACTTCATCTTGGGCCTGAAAATGCACTGGCAACCAGTGTAACTGGTACAGAAGTGGTGTTATATGCTCCAGTCATAAGCACAAGCACAAGCACAAGCATAAGTCTTCACAAGCAACCCGGCAGAGGCATTCTGCACAAGCTGGAGCTTCCAATCTGTCTTCAAGGGCAGCTCCACTTAAGAGTGCATTAGAGTTAGTAAAGTCTGGATGTAACAATGCCGTGAATGACTATGGCAAGGTCCACTTTCTCTAGATGGGACACAGCTGGTGAAGCTGATAAAAAGCACCCCTGGCCACCAAGGGCACTAAGCCTCCATAGATAGCACAGAGTCCAGGAGAACCCTCAAGCTGCACAGCAGCTCATTCAGAGGGAGTGAAACCCCATCCAACACTGGTTGCACACCGTCATCCAGATCAGTGTCCCTACTCCACAGTACTTCCATCTTAATTAAAGATGTCCACCAGATGTCCTCCAAATTAATCCGATTTAAACGGACTGATTCTGAATCAGACATCTACCATCGCAAGTGGAGATTGTTCACAATTTCAGCAGATATTAATAATGGATTGCCTAATCAAGTGATATAAATTCATATGTAAAGCAGCTATGAAAAACAATAACAAATGTAATAATTAAATCAAGTAAGCCTGCATACTGCAGCAATCAATTCCTAAGAGCTACGTCAAGTCAGTTCACACACTAAAGCTATCTATCTACTTATTCAGTGTCCACATGTCACACAAATGTCACTCTGATGCCACTCTTTTCCTTCAGATTCCATCTAACCTAAATGCCCCTACCTCCAGTATGATTTCTACTTTTACCATGAAGAGCTTTCAAGTCTTTCTCTTAGGTTATAAGGGACTGAGAGGTTTCAAGCCATCTGCCCTGAAAAGACAGATGCTTTAAATCCTCTTCCATGTAGTTCAATCTGGTTTGATTTTTTTTAAAAAAATGTACACTTCTCCCAGTGGTTATTAAATGTGCTATCACCACATAGCCATCACTGGAACAGGAAAAAAAAGCAGCATTCTAAAATGAGACAACTCATATAATGCACAAACCATAATAGGCAGCAAATTAAGGAATGCAAAGCCATAAACAGCAGTGTGGCTTTTCAAAGAATAAACTGAATTCAGCATGCTACTAAAAAAAATCCGTACTAAAATAATTGCACTGCCGACACTGGATATTTCTCCTTTTAACTCCTCTTTCAGAAGTTTGCTCTGTATAACTTCAGTACCATTCCTCCATTCACAAAAGCCTCCTTACCCTTCTAAGAAGATAACATTAGTCCCACCAAGAAAAGTTGCTGGTTTCCAATCCTTGAAAGAGTTACAACTTCCTTTTGCCTACCGACTGCCTTGTAGTAAGAACCATGAATGGTGTGTGTTCCTTCAGCAGTTGAGACGGATATGTAAGGGGTGGGGCAGCAAAGGAAAGTTGCAAAGGCCCTTCTTGATATAAAAGTGAGGGCCTGTGCCAGTGGCAATATCAGGCCGTGCCAAATTCCAGACGCTGTGTTGATCTAGCACCTGTTATCATTTGTACACATTTGACAATCAGCTGTTCAGCTAATATTAACCAATGAAATGTCTGTTTAAAAAATGGGGAAGTCAGTGTCAAATGGCTATACACAGAGGAGCATATCTACAAATCGGCTATTAAATTTGTAAATTATGCACACATTTGTATATATGCATGCAGATGTGCACATTTTAAAAAAGATTATATCCATCCATATTGTTTTAACTTAAAATTCAATATACAATAGTTATTTACAGATGGCTATTAACACATGGGCAACATTAGTGACGGTTGAATTCTGCTCAGCTCAAATTGGAATTAGCTTGGTAATGTATAAGCTTTAGTGGTGAGCAATCAGAAAAGGGTTCATCTGTTTAAACCACACCTCCAACTTTTATTTCTAAGCCCATACTCCTGCACCTTCTACATACTAATCATAGCTCACACAGAGGTGTGCAAAGGATTTTTTTTAAAAAGGGTTCAAGAAAAGTATTATGATCATTTATTTCATTTATGAATCGCTTCCCATGAGATATCATGGAGTGATTTACAATACACAAAACACACCTGGGAGTAAGTCCCATTGAACCCAATGGAGCTTACTTCTGAGAAGACATGTATTGGATTGCAGCCTAAAACAGTTGCATATATAAAAACAGTTAAATCAATTGAATATATAAAAACATATATGTGTGTGTCACAATGTAAAACAACTCTTACATAAAATCAATTCATATTCAATACAGATACCAACTGGGAAAATAATCTTCATTTAGAAGGCCTGTTGATAGAAGGACGCCTTTAGCAGGCACCGAAAAGACAATAGAGAAGATGCCTGTCTGATACATACTGTATATAATGGGAGGGTGTTCCAAAGGGTAGGTGATGCCACACTAAAGACCTGATTCCAACATAGTACAGAAATAGACCTCCAGATAGGATGGTATATACAGGATGTCATTTTCTTCAGAATGTAGTGACCAGCTAGGTGTGTAAGGGCCAAGATGATTTTTTTTTTGCAGTCTCTGGATTAACTTACATACAGCATACCCACTGTAGAGGGTGAGATGATCTTGTGCAGTCTCTGAATTACTTACACACAGCACACCTCAGGGCAGTTCCCAAATCCTGGGAGTACGGACACATTGCTGATCTCTTTCCCAAATTCCAGTTTCCCCCTCATTACTCTGAGATTTGGTTCCCCCTGATTTGCTACAATGCTATACCTATTTACCCATGAGTTGGAAAAAAGAAAGCAGACATTCAGTTCTGACTTGTATTTGTCAGAATCAACACTTTACCGTTCTGCTGCAGTTCAGTTTCTGGCAAATACTACACTGTTTGTCTCCCTGTCTGGTATTTAATGTAACTTATGTAAATCATGAAACTTACGTAGCTTACATTTATTTCAACATAAAGGAAACATTAGAACAATGTAAAGAAAAAGTCATTAATTACATATTGTTTGTTGATGTAAAAACTAATATTGAATGTGAAAAAATATTGATTGTATTCACTTGATTGACTTCCATTCATCTGTGGTTAGGAATGCAAACTGCAGCAATTTCTGCTCCTTTTCTGTTTCAGTGGAATTCTCCAGCATCCCTTCTGATGAGTAAACCCCAAGGTTTACTCATCCCCAAAGGGATGTACTTCTGAGTATTCATGTCTAGGATTGCACTATAAAATAACAAGATACCTGCAGTGAAAGAAAAAGTCCGCTGGATCATATTCTTACTATTCTGTTCCAGTAGTCCACATTTCATTTCCCTTTACTTTTGCACAGTGTTGCCATTCTGTATTGTAGTAGTTCACAAATCTTTATGTAGACCTTGCACATTTTTTTACTTCGGATAGCTTTAAAGGCAATCTACAGGCTGTTGAGGAATCTGGCCCTGAGAATCCAAGGCCTGCAGTTGGAGACTGAACAAAAGTATTGAATCCTTTTCATTTGCTGCATTCAATTTCAAGTCAAGTGTACCGATAGCCACTTGAAGAATAAAGTGATGGTGAACTGTTCTTTAAAGAACTGTATCTATAAAACTGATTTGATGAAGGATATTTGCTGCATAGGCACTATTACAGAAAATGTCTGGGAAGGCTTTTGCTCAGTTATGACAATGGATTTTAAATTAGGAACATAGAAAGCTTCATTATACAAGTCCATATTAGCTGGAGGCCAACAACATCTGGAAAACCCTGATCTAATCTGACTGGCGGTAGCACTCTAGGACCTCAAACAGCCAAGGGTTCTTCCCATAATCTGCTACCTGGTCCTTTCCCCTCCCCAAAAGGAATACATCAGGGATTGAATTTGAGACCTTCTACATGCAAAGCATGTGCTCTACCACTGAACTGTGGTCTCTCCCCTGAGAGATAGTGACTAGCCCAAGGTCATCCTGTAAGGTTTGCGAATGTGCTAGTATATGAATCCAGGATGGCTTGGTTCTAGTCTGACACTGTAACTACACCACCACAGCAGCTCCAGATTTAGGCTGCAATCCATTGCATGTCTACTCAGAAATAAGCTCCATTGGGCTCAATGGGACTTATGCTCAAGTAAGTGTGTATTGGATTGCAGCCTCACGTTCCCATATTACTTAGCTACTATCTGATTGATAGGGACTTCCCAAAGACAGATTCACATTTTTCCGATCAAATATTATACTTACAGCTCAATTCTCTTCATATTTACTCAAAAGTAAGTCCTACTTAGTTCAATGTATTTTACTCCTAGGTAAGTGTATATATGACTTCAGCAAGCTGCTTAAATCCAGTTGACTGCAGTCTTATGAATTGACTTGCACTTATGTTTAGAGTGCTAGAACCAGGTTATTACTCATAGAATCATAGAATAGTAGAGTTGGAAGGGGCCTATAGGGTCATCAAGTCCAACCCCCTGCTCAATGCAGGAATCCAAATCAAAGCATTCCTGACAGATGGCTGTCCAGCTGCCTCTTGAATGCCTCCAGTGTCGGAAAGCCCACTACCTCTCTAGGTAATTGGTTCCATTGTTGTATGGCTCTAACAGTTAGGATGTTTTTCCTGATGTCCAGTTGAAATCTGGCTTTCTGCAACTTGAGCCTATTATTCCATGTCCTGCACTCTGGGACGATTGAGAAGAGATCCCAGCCCTCCACTGTGTGACAACCTTTATGTACTTGAAGAGTGCTATCATATCTTCCCTTAGTCTTCTCTTCTCCAGGCTAAACATGCCCAGTTCTTTCAGTCTCTCCTCACAGGGCTTGGTTTCTAGTCCCCTGAACTGGACACAGTATTCAAGATGAGGCCTAACCAGTGCTGCGTAGAGGGGAACTAATACTTCACGCGATTTGGAAACTATACTTCTGTTAATGCAGCCTAATATAGCGTTTTCCTTTTTTGCAGCTACATCACACTGTTGACTCATATTCAGCTTGTGATCAACAATTCCAAGATCCTTCTCACATGTCGTATTGCTGAGCCAACTATCCCCCATCTTATAACTGTGCATTTGGTTTCTTTTTCCTAAGTGTAGAACTTTGCATTTATCCCTGTTGAATTTCATTCTGTTGTTTTCAGCCCAATGCTCCAGCCTACCAAGGTCCCTTTGAATTATCTTTCTGTCTTCCACAGTATTAGCTATGCCCCCCAATTTTGTATCATCTGCAAATTTGATAAGCATGCTCTGTACCTCCTCATCCAAGTAGTTAAAAAAAATGTTGAAGAGCACTGGGCCCAGGACCAAGCACTGTGGTACCCCACTCATTACTTCCACCCAATTTGAGAAGGAACCATTGATAAGCATTCTTTGAGTACGATTCTAGAGCCAGGTGTGGATCCACCTGATAGTTGTTCCATCCAGCCCACATTTAGCTAGCTTGCTAATCAGAATATCATGGGGCACTTTGTCAAAAGCTTTGCTGAAGTCGAGATATATTATGTTCACAGCATTCCCACCGTCTACAAGGGAGGTTACCCGATCAAAAAACAAGATAAGATTGGTTTGGCAGGATTTGTTCTTCATAAATCCATGTTGGCTCCTAGTAATCACTGGATTGTTTTCAAGGTGCTTACAGATTGACTGCTTTATAATCTGCTCCAGAGTTTTTCCAGGGATTGATGTTAGGCTGACTGGTCTGTAGTTCCCCGGTTCTTCCTTTTTCCCTTTTTTAAAGATAGGGACAACATTAGCTCTCCTCCAGTCATCCGGCACTTCACCAGTCCTCCATGATTTTGCAAAGATAATTGAGAGCGGTTCTGAGAGTTCTTCAGCCAGTTCCTTCAATACTCTGGGATGCAGTTTATCGGGCCCTGGAGATTTGAACTCATTCAAAGTGATTAGGTATTCCTTAACGATTTGTCTGTCAATCTCAAGCTCCAATCCTGACCCTTCTACTTCATGTTTCCTGGGAGGGTCACAGATCCTTTTTTGGGAGAAGACTGAGCCAAAGTAGGAATTGAGGACTTCTGCCTTTTCTTTGTCATCTGTTATCATTTTGCCTTCCTCATTGAGTAGCTGTGCCACCATTTCCTTTCTCTGTCTTTTACTATGGATGTACCTAAAGAAAGCTTTTTTATTGCTTTTAGCATCCCTCACTAACCTCAGCTCATTCTCAGCTTTAGCCACCCTGACACCATCCCGGCAATTCCGTAATACCTGCCTGTACTCTTCCTTTGTGGCCTGGCCTTCTTTCCACTTCCTGTATCTTTTTTTTGTTTTCAGGTCATCTCTAAGCTTTTTGTGAAGCCACATCGGCTTCTTCTGCTGTCCCCCCCCTTTTTTTTTCCTTGTTGGAATTGCTTGCCATTGCACTTTTCGAATTTCCTTTTTTAGAAACTCCCACTCAGCTTGGACTCCTTTTCACATTAGGGTGGCTTGCCATGGAATCATACAATTGTTCTGAGTTTATTGAAATCAGCTTTCCTGAAGTCCAGGAGGCACGTATGGCTGCTCTCAGCTTTTGCTTCTCTTCAAATCAAGAATTCAAATATGGTGTGGTCACTTTCCCCCAAAGTTCCCGTAACTGCCACTTCATCCACCAAATCATCTCTGTTGGTTAGAATCAAGTTCAGGATAGCTGATCCTCTGGTTGCTTCCTCCACTTTCTGTAGGAGAAAGTTATCTCCAACACAAGTCAGAAATTTCTTGGAGGGGCTGTGTTTGGCAGAATTTGTCTCCCAACAGATATCGGGATAACTGAAGTCCCCCATTACTACTACATCATGACTCCTCAAAACATTGGCAATTTGCTTTTCAAAAGTTACATTCTCGTCGTCTTCTTGACTGGGTGGTTGGTAGTAGACTCTAAGCACCACATTCCTTTTATTACTTGACCCATTAATTTTAATCCAGATACTCTTGGTGAAACTACCAAGCTCATCTTCCTGAATTTCTGTGCAAGGATATATATTTTTAACATATAGCGCGACTCCACCTCCCTTTTTATTCCTTCTGTTCTTTGTGAACAAGTTATATCCTTCAGTTGCTATATTCCAGTCATGGGAGTCATCCCACCAAGTTTCAGTTATACCTATCAAGTCGTAATTGCCCTCCTGTATGAAGAGTTCAAGTTTGTCCTGCTTGTTTCCCATGCTCTGCGCATTAGTATACAGACATCGAAGACCATGTGATCTATGGCTTGGCTTCCTTACTACTTTTATCTGAGGACTGTTACTGGGCCCTATTAGAGCCGATCTCTCTGTTCCCATTACTGTGCACAAGCCTTCATCAGTCGTTACCACCAAGTTTACGTCTCTCTCTGCCTTAGGATTCAGTTTAAAGCCCTCCTGATGTACTTCTCCATGCTGTAGCCAAACACATACTTCACAGTCCTTGTGAGATGCAACCCATCACTTGCCAGCAATCCATCTTCCAGGAAGCATAGCCCGTGGTCCCAGAATCCATATCTCTCACATCGGTACACCTTAGTAGCCATTCATTCCCTTTCTATTCCTCTTCTAAGTACTGGAAGGATGGATGAAAAAGCTATCGGGCCCCAAAGTCCTTGAGTTTCCTTCGCAGAGCTTCATAGTCTGATGTGATTTCTTCACAGCTCGGTTTGGCAGTATCATTTGTTTCTACATGGATGAGGAGCAAGGGATACCTGTTGGTGGGCTTGGTGAGTGATGGCAACCCTTTCTGTCACACCTCTAATCCGTCCTCCTGGTAGACAGCATACCTGGTGAGTAATTCTTCCACCACAGTCTCATCCTCGAGTGGTTGAAAGCGGTTCCATAGTTCCACTGGTGAAGGGTGTCTTCTAGCTCTTCTGCTCCTAACTGTCACCCTTTCCCATGGAGTTTCCTCCACTTTGTTGATCCTCTCCAAAGCAGTTTCCTCTTCTGCTACCTCATGCTGTTGCTCTTCCACCTCCACTTCTCTTTGCTGCTGTTGTTCCAGCGTTCTGTCTAAGAACTCTTCATCTTCTCTTATAGTTCTCAGTGTGGCCACCCACCGTTCCAGGTCTCTCGCTTTTTCTTCCAACAGTGCCATGAGCTTGCACTTGTTGCACGTGTATGTCATGTTGTTCAGAGGCAAGAAAACAAACATGGCACACACCTTGCAGGTCACAACCACTGGAGTATCCTTCCCATTCATTCTCTCTTCTACCTTTTGTTTCTTTGGTGTAGTGGTTAAGGTGTTGGACTGTGACCTGGGAGACCAGGGTTCAAATCCCCACATAGCCATGAAGCTCACTGGGTGACCTTGGGCCAGTCACTGCCTCTCAGCCTCATGAAAACCCTACTGATAGGGTCACCATAAGTCAGAATCAACTTGAAGGCAGTACATTTACATTTTTAACTTGTTTTGGAGTGGCCTGTGCTTTGTCCTGTCCTACTTCAAGGTAAACTTGAGAGTCCCACTGGTATGTGCTGCACTGTACAAGGGGAATTAGTAATTTTTCTTTTCTTTTCAGGGACCTCCCCCTTGAGGACTCCTTTGTCAAATTCCTGTTTGCTCTGCCTGTTCGCTTGCTCTATTCGCTCACTCTCAGAAAGCTGGCTTGCTTGTATCTCCTCACCCGTAGACCAACTGAGAGTCAACCTCAGGGAACTACAGGCAGCTACTGGCCCTATCAGGCACATAAGGGCCAGTGACATAAGGGGCAGTGAAGGCATGCTGCTGATAACTACCATGGGTCCTGGTGTAAGTTTTGCCTATGAAGAAACCAAACCCAATCCTGTAGCACTCCAACTGCCATTAGCCTCAGCCAGCATAGCCAATAGATAGGGATTATGGGAGTTGTAGTCCATTAACACCTGGTGAGCTACAGGTTTCCCACCCCTTCTGTAGCAGATGTGGTACCTCTGAGTGCTCCCCTGTTACTGTCTCTCAAGGTCACTATTTAGACCCCAGAATGTTGTCACCAATGTGCTGGGTCTGAGGTGGCTCAGAGGCAGAGAAATGGCCATTTAATGACTTGAGACCAGCCCTTCTCCACCGAGACATTCCCCCCTCCCCCAGACATAATCAGGCCATGCTAGGGGACAGCTGAGGGCCTTCTAGGAATCCAGAGCTAGCAGTTACAGCTGCAAAACAGATTAAGATCTTTTTATTTAAATCTTGTCAGAGGGCTATCAAAAAGCAAGAATTTAACAAACAAATGGGAATTATATACAAATAACAAAAGTTTAAGTGAATAAAAAATCACACAACACAATAAAAACCATAAGCAAACTGAAAATTGTGTGTCTCTCTGGCAAGAAATAAAACTCTTTTTTTTAAAAAAATTGTGCCTAACATGTTATTAAAATAAAATTTACACAACCCTGAATAAAATTCTATAAAAGCACAAACAAAATAGTGTAAAGCATACATGTCACTTTTACATCAGCTGCTAGGAACTTTTCTAATGGTGGAGCTCTCTGTCAGGGTTCAGGCCTACCCAGACCTTGAACCTGAGGTCTCCTCAGATGAGGAGCAAGGGGAATTAGACTCATCAGAAGATCTTCTCATTACCAGTGATCCTGAAGAGCCATCAAACCTGGGCATCTGTGCTTCATGTCAGCAACCTAGGTTCCTGGCTGGCTCTCAGACACTCCACCATCATCACTCTCAGGGCCACAAGAGCAGAGGAAGCAGAGAGCCAGCCAGAAATTTTTCAAAACCACCACTGAAGTGTCCGGCTAGTGCAGGTGAGACTCCTTGAGAGGAGAAGAAAGTGCATGGAAGTGCGGAAAAGATGGAGCCTTTAGCTCTTATATAAGCTTTCAGTTTGAGCTGCCTCATTGCTGAAGCAGCAGTTCTCATCCAAGCTTCAGTCTCTCTGGTTTTGAGAAATAGGCACAATCACATACAGTCCTCTTGCATTTGAGCTACTTTTCTTTGATCTTGATCTCTCAAGCCAACCCTTCATTGGCACTCAAGCACTAACAGTGTATACTTTAATGACCAATTAGTATAATTTAATTCAGGGGTGAAGAGTAGGGTTGCCAAGTGTCCTGTTTTTGCCCAGAGACTCCAGTTTGGGGGGGTCCTCTCTGGGTCTCTGGGTGAGTCACCTTAATCTCTGGACCCTTAACTTTCATTTTTTTAAAAAATTAAGTTTCTAGGTGGTCTGGTTCAGAAGATATAAATCAAAATGCAACCCCCCCCCATAACTTCTGTTAGTACTGCGCTGCTCTAATCCCTGCCCTTTCAGGTTTTTAACTAATAAGTGAAGTCAGGGTTATGATTGGCAAGTTTTGTTGACCCAGGCAATAAACCCCACTTCAAGTTCTGAGAACAGTTTCCTTTTCCTGCTTGTCTTACATCAGGAATTCAGTAAACATATAGCTTTCAGCAGCATAAAGAGTACTTTCTCTATACAGGATTGGGACTTGCTTCTGAGTAAACAAGCATATAAGGATAGCACTACAACAGAAAATCACAGCAGGATGTTGATGGGCATACACAGTAAACAATTTTAGTTGCAATTATAATAAAAGTGTACATGCAGGTTTTTTAATTACTTGCAAAAATTTTGAAAAGAAGTTTTAAAATGTGTACATACTGCAGTGTTATACTTATCTAATTAAGGAGTCAATCAAATTTAAATTGTACTGGACTGTTGAAGAGGACAGTTTATTTATCTTATTCACCATCTGTTTTGAAAATCTTCCCAATATGAAGCTTTTCTGGGAGTAAAACTGCAATGCTAATTCCACATACCTGGGAGTTAACCCCACTGAATTTAGTAGGACTTACTTTTGAGTAGACATGGTTAGGATTGTGCTGTAAATCAATGGGACTTTTCAATTCAATTCAGTTTATTACGGTCATAGACCCAAAGTACAAAATTTTACAGTACAACGACTCGATACACATTTCAAAACATTAAAAACACTTGGATTTGCTAACTATTCTTACTTCAAACCAAATTTCGGCCGGAGCTTAGACAACATAACAATACCTTCTATCTATTTAGCTAGTCTTAAAAATAAGCAATTAAGGAGACCCATAATGCAAATTTAAAATAAAATATATCAAGACTTTTAAATCAAGTAAATCAATTAACATAAAGTTAAAACCTCCCTTTTACGTATAGACTGAGCTATATAAAGAAATTTAGCCACATGTAGAGTAACACTTTTACATTTATCGGATAGAAGATAGTGTGTTTTCCAGGTTAAAGATCTACCTGGCAGACCTATAAAAACAGGTAAAATGAGTTTTTTTCTTACGTCGGAGTATAGTTCACAGACCAAAAGTACATGCCAGATAGTTTCAGGTAGATTTAACTTGCAAATACAGAAACGATTTTCCACAGGAATACCTTGAAAGCGACCGGTTAGGATAGCGAAAGGTAAGCAGTTGAATCTAGCTCGGGAAAACAGGAATCTGTATTGCGCAAAGGTTAATTTTTCTAAATATGAAGCTTGATTTGGAAAACAAAAACTCAGGCCAAAATGAAATGGGGAACAAGAGGTTTTTACTTTTGACATTAGAAACTGACGATCTAGATCTCTATTCCATTGGCCAATTGTGTACATTGCAGCCTTTAGGTCCCAAGAAGCCAGAAATTCTTTTGATAAACCTATATAGTTTAGCTTTTCATTAAAAATTTTGGACCAAGAGCTATCAAAAGGGTCTTCCCATAGTAGGTGAAGGTATCCCAGGGAAGGACCTGTGTATGCCATTTTAGTCCAAAAACTAAAAGCTTGTAACCATGCTGTACATTCTACAGAATTAATTCCTGCTTCTAGACGAAGACCAGCTGGAGAGGCACAACGAGGTAACCCAAATATGGCCCTCAAGAAATCAGACAGTACTTGTTCTACTTTGGAGTTAAAATATGTAATCCAAATAGGTATGCCATAAAGAAGATGCGGTAATATTTTGGCTTTAAAAATATGGCTGCAGGAATATACCTGCCTCCTCTAGAATGGAAAAATCTAATAATGATTTTGGAAATGTTTTGTGCAGAGGAAGTAACCGCACAAATCTGGGGAGACCATGACAGGGAAGAACAAAAAGTTATACCAAGGAACTTAAACTTATTTACTTGGCTAATTTGTTGATCTCTAATTTTCCAATAATATTTCCGTTGATTGAGCGAGAAAACCATTATTTTAGATTTGGAAAAATTTATACTAAGAAATTTTTTTTCACAATAGACCATAAAAAATTTCAAAAGACGCTTTAAACCTATTTCTGAAAAGGACAACAGGACAGAGTCGTCTGCATAAAGCAAAAGAGGACAACTTTCCTCTGCTATTTTAGGGGAATGTAAATTTCTTGAGCAACAGTTTTCTTTTAAATCGTTAAGAAAAAGGTTAAATAAAGTTGGTGCCAGCACACACCCTTGACACACACCTATAGTTACTGGGATGGGATTTGTGAAATTTCCATTTGGCTCATAACGTACCCTTATCGACGTGGATTGATATAGACGACTAATTAAAAATAGAAGACATTTGTCGATCGAGGTTTTATTTAATTTGGCCCATAATAGTTTTCTGGGGACTGAATCAAAAGCCATCCTGAGATCCATGAAGGCTACATAAAGGCCCCTACTCAAACAATTCATATATTTTTCCGCTAGATGTCTTACTAAGCAGTGAGCTAATGTAGATCTCTTTTTACAAAAGCCCGCTTGTTCTTGACCCAAAATAGAATTTTCTTCTATCCATGATTGTAATTTCGCATTCAAATAACTCGCGTAAATTTTACCCACAACTGAAAGAAGGCTAATAGGCCTATAATTTGTAGGGACTTCCCTATCGCCGTTTTTAAAAAGAGGAATGACTATTGCCTCCAGCCAGATTGCGGGGATATTACCAGACCGATTTATTTGAGTAAAAAGAGAGGATAGCAGTGGAGCCCACCAATCTACATTTGTTTTTAACATTTCTGGTAAGATTAAATCAATTCCGGGGGCCTTGCCATTTTTAAGATTTTGGATCAAGGGAACAACTTCTGATTGGTCAACTGGGGGCCATTCAGATACAACATTAAGACTAAGTTGGGAAGGAGACCAAATGGACTTTTGATTGTTATTGGCAAAAACAAGAGAGAAATGTTGCTCCCAAATAGCTGGAGCAATGGTACATTTAGGGGAAGTGGACAAACTTAGAGCATTAGTGACTAACGCCCAAAAAAGTTTGGAGTCATTATTTAATGAAGCATTTATTAAGATTTTCCAATTTTCTTGAATAGCTGATTTCTTTTTCTGAGCAATTCGTTTTTTATAAAATTTCTTTGCTTGATGGTATTCTAAAGGAAGTGTATTTACCCCAGTTTTCCTATATGAGGAGTAAATTTTTAATAAATTTTGTTTAGACTCTCTGCATTCCTTATCAAACCATCTAGGATACCTCTCGTAGAATTTGCAATTCAAGCTAAAGGTTGTTTTTAAGGTCTTAGTTAGAACAGAGGATAAAGAGTGATACTCAGATAAAGTTTCTAGAATTTCCTTGGATTTAATTATGCGAGATCTAGAAGAAATGGGACTTTTCAGTGAACATAGAAAAGGGTTGTGTTATAAATCTTTCTCACCTCCTCTGATCTTTTTTTTATAGCAGTTAGGCAGAGCTTACTTAGGTGTCAATGCTTTTATTTGGCAGGAAACTTAATACTTTGTTTTTAAAAAAGTTTTGCAATGGCCAACTGGTTTTGACAATAAACTATTATATGGGGTGTATGTATTTTTACATGTCCAGTGTGTATGCATATGGAATATTTCCAACACCCTTGTGTAGTAGGGTTGGAAACCAAGGCAGCTGACAACAATAAATAAAGCCTTCCAAAACCCAATAACATAAAACAAGTTTAAAACAGTTGCAAAACAGCTTAAAGAGCATTACTCAGAAATGTGGTGTGGGTGAATAAAGTTCCTTATCACTGAATTGCAGTCTTGTGCATGCTTCCCTCTCTGAGTAAGTCTCATTGGGCTGACTGAGTAAGAATACATTGGGATTTGCTTCTGGGTAAACATGCATAGGATTGCACTATAAATATTTTTACAGGTTGTTGTGTAAATATTAAACATCTTTGACAGTCCTGCTTATATAAATGTTTCTTCATACTATGTCTTGATAGGTATCTGATTTCACACTATGATTGTAAATACTTATAAATTATTATTTCCTCTACATTTTAACTATGCCCTTCTTCCTTAGGATGGGGCAGATTAGCTAGATGGTGAGTAGCCCATGGTCAGCTTATTTGGTAAACTTTATAGCCAATTTCCATTTTTAAAATCAATTCAAAAAGATCTATATGCTGGTAAAGGTTATGAAGGAATGCAGATCCACATAATATATTTAAAGCACATCCGACTCGCATTTAAAGCACATGACTTCCCCTAAAGAATCCTGGGAAATGAAGTTTCCCCCTCACATATAGTTCCCACCACTCTTAACAAACTACAGTTCCCATGATTCTGTGGTGGGATACATGTGCTTCAAATGTGTCTTGAATGTGCTTTAAGTGCATGGTGTGAATCTGCCCTAGAATGCTATGCATTCATTAGGGAATTGAAAAGAATCATTTACAAAGCTTCTTTTTAAAACAGGGCTGTAGCTCAGTGGTAGGGCACATGCTTTGCATGCAAAGGTCCAAAATTCAATCTCTGGAAGAGACTATTGCCTGGAATCCTGGAAAGCCAAGGCTAGTCCATGTCATCTTTACTGAGCTAGACAGTATCAAATGACCTGACTCAGTATAAGGCAGATTCCTTTGTGCCTAAAAGAGGAAAGAAACCCAAGGGCCACAGTGATTCCGAAATTTATTTATGTATTTTATTTACAACATTTATATACTCCTTTAAAAAAAAAAAAAGCACCTCAATGGTTTATAGAAGATATTAAAACTACAAAATTATTGGCAGAAACAGTAAAAACAGATATTTGAAAACATTCAAAATAATAAAACCAACAATGAGTTAAAAACAGATAAAAAAAATAATAGCTTCCACATGCCTGGGTAGACTTGCCTAAACAAAAATGTTTTTAGCAGGTGTCAAAATGAATACAATGCAGGTCTGCCTAATGTAAATAGGCAGGGAGTTCCAAAGTGTAGGTACTGCCACACTAAACTGTTGATTTCTTACAAGAGCAGAACAAGTACTATGTGGTACCTGTAACATGGAAAGCACACCTTGAACTTGGCCTCGTAACAAATCAGCCACCAGTACAGATTTCGGAGCAGAGGTATTATGTGCTGATAGGGTCTCACTCATGTCAGCAATTGTGCCACAGCATTCTGCACAAACTGCAGCCCCCAGTCAGGCTGTGCTGCATGGGGATTTCTGTGACCTTGGCTAACTGTCTGCCAGGATTTTTTTTAGCTTGGGTTTTTGGTTAGGAATCTTGACTGGTTGTGGGATGCTTAGTTTTCTGCCTTACTCATAGGAATCTTTTTGTGGTTGGTATGGTATTGCATTTAGGAAATCATCACTCTCTTTTGTTTTTGTTTTTCTATTTGCATTTCATATACCTCTGACGTTACTCCCTTACATCCATAGAAGCAACAACAGTGGTTCCATGCACTCCGCTCAGCCCCCTTAAAGCTACTGATGATGCACCTTGTCGTTTGCATTATGGTTTGTTTCTTGCCCAATAGTGGTAAAAAAAATTCCACATACTGGGAAGTGTGACTTCAATTGTTGTTGTTCCCAAGCTACTGCCTGTGAAGGTAGACCAAACTATGTGTGTTTTCTCTGTCAATTATTATTCACTGGAATTGGGTTGTCTGTCAAAGTGAGTTTATAGCAGCCCACAAGATAGACAGAATAAGGGTAGAGAAGCCTTACCAACAGCACAATCCTAACAATATCTACTCAGAAGCAAGTCCTGTTGAGTTCTATGGGGCTTAGTCCCTTAATAAGTGTGTTTAGAATTGCAGCCTTCAGTGGCATCCATCTTTACTCCTGAGTGCTCCCATCTAACATCTCCACAACATTAGGCTTTCTTTGTACAGTGGCCTTCTGGTGACTAGCCTGGCTTGAGGGCACTTAAACTCTTCTTGCCCAAACCGAGTAGGCTAGATTAAATGTTCCTTACGCAGGCTCTCTAAGCAGGTGAGAAGGAATGATCCTGTCACTTCAGCTGGACCTGGGAACACCCTCATTTAACTAAGATTTCTATCAATTTCCAATCAGAGAATTGTTTTTGTTTGAGTGCTATGCTCCAAGCAACTGTGGTTGATGCTTAATGTATCAAGCTTAATGACATTACTAGGGCCCACCCCATGACATCACTAGGACATGCCCCAATGACATTACTAGGGCACACCCCTGAAATCTCAGGGTTTGGGATGCTTCCGGCCTGGCAACCCTAGTGAGGAGCCTGTGACCTTCCAGATTTGCACGTTTACAACACTATCATCCTTGACCATTGGCCAGGCTCGCTGGAGCTGATGGGAGCTAGAGTCAAACAGTTCCCCAGGCCTGGTTTAATTAGTGATTAGTGACAATATGTGTAGGGACTATATTAATCTTAGGTTCATGTGTTTTCTTTTGGGCTTGCTTGAAATTAGGTTTATATCTGTTTTGTAATCCATTTTGAAACAACTAGCAGTGATTTGGATTAATGCAAGCCCAGAATGAGAGAGGCAACATGTAGCTGCTGAGAGGCACGCCACAAACCTATTCACACGTAGAGGCATAGCACTGAGATTGAGAGATTGGATTAACAAAAAAAATTGAACCCAGTCTGAAACAAACTCAAAAGAAGCCTTTAAAATCTGGTAAATAATCTGATAATTGACCATGCATGTAGGTAGACACATGCATGTGCTCTCATGCATGCGTGTGCATACCAAGTCCAAGCTTTGCTGAAGCAAATCCCTTTTAAATGCCAAATAAGTACTATTTAGTTGGATAAAACTGGATGCTGCTGGATTGCTTGCTTGCTTGTTCTTCCACATATCACAAATGAATCAAACTGAAAACATCAGCTAGTGATATGTACTAAGATGGCTATTTATGCGTCACCAGAAAAGTGACACAGAGGACACAGAATTGCATACAATTTGTGCAAACTGGCTTATATGTAGCTGTAAATTTAGAAATAGTTACTATTATTTAAATAGGTGCATTTTGACATAGGGGAGAACCCTGCATGACTGCTGCTTAGCCTGCTGTCCAAGTGTACAACAGTACAATGGATGGGTAGATTCAAGGTCCCCAATCTTCCTTCTTATGGTTCTTTATTCTTAAACTGGACTTGGATTGGATAGCTCTTCAAATAGAGGACTCCTTTTAAACAAAGGACTGACAGCTCTTCCAATGAGGACTCTCCCCTGCAAAGTGGGGCACATGGCTACCTTATGTACAACAAATAAAAGTAAATTGCATTTTCTATAATAATGATAATAAGAATAATTGCAACAAATCCAGTCATTTATTGACTGCTAGCTTCCCCATTTTTATTAACCTCACATATAATAAAATAAGCCCCAGGAGCAGATTCCTGTCACCTGAGCAGATGCTGAGCCAATTTATCATGAGTGAAAGAAACCAAAGACCTTAAAATAGGAGGGGTCTTGTTTAGCCATTATCACACATTCTTTGAAGTCCAGGACCTCAAAATCACCTTGTGCACCAGGAAACTTTTAGACATTTGCCTTCAGCATCCTGTACTTCCAAATCTCACAGTCCAGCAATTCTGAGCTACACATCTTCTGACCACAGGCTCTCTCACGGGATTTGTCATTTCTTGCTTCTCTTCATGTGGGAAATGGTATTTCATACCTCCATAGCCGTGTAATGACACAGCACACCATACCAAGTTCACAGTTTATTGGTTCAAGTCAACCTCTTCCTGGGCTAATACTGATAAAATAATATAAAATAAGATCCCAGCAACACTTGGAGGTTGGCTCTTCATAATCCTCCATTCACTGAAAAAAGCTAAGTAGCTTTTAACTTAAGTATGGTCAGAATCTGGATGGAAGACTTGACAGGGCACGCTTTATCATTAAGACAGTGGCGGAATCCAACTCCAGTCAACCCTAGCCAGAATGGCCATTTATAGTCCGACAATCATCCCACCACTAAGAACAGAGGAAGAGCCCTGCTCAATCCGTCCCATAATTTTCCATTCATTTACCAGCTACTTCCGTGGTATGTTTGCATCATGTGTGAGAGAGAATGGCAGACAGAGGCTGATAGATATGCTGATAGATATGTAAATTATACATCCCAATCCTGTACTATTTATTTATTTATTAATTAAATGTATATCCCACCCTTCCTCCCAGAAGGAGCCCATAACTACAGTATGCCACGTAAAACTTCAAATGAATGAAACAACATTCTACTTTTAGCTCTTCAAATTCTTTGTCCACCAACCTGCCTCCCATCACATGATGGAACTATGTTCATGTGCATGCATGCATATATGCATATTTTTGATTTGCATGCCTTCTCATCGGGTTTCATAGAAGCGATATAAGCATCTTCATTGTTGCCTGTAGGGTCTTCTTTGGAATCTAGCAAAAACAATCTGTCACCTTTTTGATCATACTGTTATCATTCCTGGCCTCCTTTCCAGAGCTGTAAAATCATACACAACATGTAGCATGTAAGCTACTGCTGTCAAAAGTACAGCTCCATTTAGTAACCCTGCTTGGCTCATTAAGACACAATAATGGCCTGTATCGTGTCCTCAATTTTTATATAACCTTCTTCCCTTCACCTGAATTTCATAGCTGTGTTCTGCTTAAAAAAAAAAATTGATTACCTGATATGTATGTTCATGTGATTTACCTCAGAGGTTTTCTAAAGTGAAAAGCACTGAAAGCCAGGCCAATAGTTCCATGCTTAGCAACAGCACAAGTTACCTGCTGATATTTGCAAACTCACACACAAGAGGGAAACTTCTGGAATCCAGCTATTTTACAAGGTGTCAAATAGGAAAGTGGCAATCCTCAAGCCAGTTCATTGTGTGTGCATGTGCACATGCGTATACACACACACACACACTCACACATCCATGCATTTTTCAACCCTACAATTGCTGTGTTTGTAAAAAGGCTCTTTATAGCTCAGATCTTCTGGCCAGTGACGAAAAAAGGTAAATTCACAAGTGTCAGCTGAACTTAATTGCCCCTGCTCCACAAAGACTTTTCACTCTTGTTCTCTGCAATTGCCTTTAAAGGAGAGAAGTGTGGTTTGCAAAGTTTAGATTTAGCCATTCAGCCTTTAGCCTTTCTGTTCATGTTGGCTGATACTAACCTAACATCATCCCAACGGCTCTTTTGGATGCATTCTTCCTTCACACCATAATGGTTGTGTGATCTTAGCATGCCTGAAATAAATAAAAGTGCCCATGGGAACCTTGTTCCCCTACAACACCAAAGTTAAATGATCTTTCATTTACTTACTTACTTAGGGCCTGTTCAGATGCCGGTATAATCTGGATCTGAGGCTTTTTGCAGATCCTTTTAATTTGGACCGTTTGCATGACGTTTTTCCCAACGCGATTACATTCAGCTGCTTTTGCCTTTAACTCTGGATTAAATCGATGCGACAAAACCCCGAAATTGCTTTTAAAATCCACACCTGCTTCGGTGCGCTTCTACCATGTATTACCTTTTAAGTGCCTTTTTTTGGCTGCGCAGTTTCTTCGTCTTTAGATCCTCCCTTTTCTCCACCCATTTAACTGTCTCTCGGCGTCATTTTGTTTCCTGCCGTTGACGAAGCAACTTCTGGTCGCTCTTGCCTAGGACAACTACTTGGGGATGAATCATTTAATTTTGCCTACAGCAATGTTCAGAGTAAATTTGGAGGTTCCTCCTCATGTGACGCATCTAAAGCCAAAGGAACTTTGGTTACCAGCAGACTTTCTAAAAGGGTTGCAGCATGTGCCTTATATTTTATGGGTTTCAGTTGTTTCTGTCTTGTCCTTCCACTTAAAAACCTCTCAAATTGTCTTTAAAAAGCAGTAAAGCAAAATAAAACAATCTAAAAATACACAGACAATGCAATCCTATATGTCTGCTCAGAAATAGGTCCCACTGACTTCATTGGAACTGACTCCCGAGTAAGTGTATACAGGATCGCAGCCTAAAAGATTCAGACAAAGGCAGATCACACAAACACATATAGGACAGTCATACATAATAAATAAAACAAATAACAGCAAGGATCTTAAAATTCATGAAGCTCAGGCGAACAGGTTGGATCTTGCCTGCCATCTAAAATGTATCAGGATCCAGACCTAAAAATGATTTATAATGACTTGGAATGGAATCCTATGCATGTTTACTAGAGAGTATGCCCAGCCAACTTATTGGGAGTTAGCTTCAAGTAAACATACATAGGATTGGGCTGTTGAAATCTTAAAAGAAAACTAGCCAGTGCCTATGACAGCAGAAGGGACAATCCTAAGTAATGCTAATTTTTCTTGCAAAGAGAAGTATAGTGACTGTGAGCAGAATGCAGATCTGGAAATTAAGAAATAGAAAGATGTATGAATCAACAGCATATCTGTTCATTCAAATATGAGCTCAAAATCTACTCCTAAGTGAAGACTTTGACTCATCCCTGTGATGTTTAACCACACACCCTGTGTGTTCCAGAGGATTCTGGGATGTGTTCTCATTTGTGCTGCACAATCACCCTATCAAACTAAATGCACCCTTTATCCCCCTATGGAGAGGAATGTTGGTAGTCAGGAGCAAACTGTTGTTCATCTTTGTTTGTCTCATCTCACTGATGGTCATCATTAGTCTTTCCTTATAATGAGTAAAGCCAAATCTCATCAGGTCAGTCTGTAGTGTATGACCATCCCTCTTGGACTTATTAGATGACAATTCTCAGGTTTGCTGAAAAGCAGTAAAAACAAGCATACTGAAAACCCCTTTGTAATCTCAACAGCAATCTCTGTTAATAACATTGGTCTTTAGTTCCTCAACACTTCATTTATAGATATTCTTGTAAACACTTCTATGTGTGTTGTTTTATAAACTGTTGGACATCTTCTAGAAGCATGATTATAGACTGATGGAAGTTTAATTTAAAATGGATGATATGTGAAGAAGAGAACAAATGCTGAACATGAGGCAAATGTGTAGTTTGACAATTTATAATGCTACCAACCTTCTATTTCCTGGTTATTTATGCTTAGGTGGGAGAGATACAAACATGAAGGATGCAGGCCCAGTAGACAGCTTAATTTAAAATATTGTTGCTTCCTTCCTCTGAAGTCAAGAGTCAGCTCTTCAATCTATCTAATGAACCTTAGCGCCGTGGCTACAAACGGATGGCACAAATAAATAATGCTTTAATTCCTTCTGGACGTTCTGTAAAGTTCAAAGAAACTAGAAGAACACTGGAGGTGGCAGCCAGGGTCCAAAGGACCACAGGATGAGACATGGGCACCAAGGAAGCTTAGACATATGCTTGTTGAACAGCAACCCTTCATGCACATTCATCCACAGTGCTCGGTCCTGGGCCCAGTGCCCTTCAACATTTTTATTAACGACTTGGATGAGGAGGTACAGAGCATGCTTATCAAATTTGCAGATGATACAAAAGTGGGGGGGCACAGCTAATATCGTGGAAGACAGAAACAAAATTCAAAACGACCTTGATAGGCTGTTGCATTGGGCTGAAAACAACAGAATGAAATTCAACAGGGATAAATGCAAAGTTCTACACTTAGGAAAAAGAAACCAAATGCACAGTTATAAGATGGCTCAGCAATACGACATGTGAGAAGGATCTTGG
Organism: Rhineura floridana; assembly: GCF_030035675.1. Classification (NCBI taxonomy): domain Eukaryota; kingdom Metazoa; phylum Chordata; class Lepidosauria; order Squamata; family Rhineuridae; genus Rhineura; species Rhineura floridana. The sequence continues at coordinate 16,698,637 of NC_084489.1, forward strand.
AATTGTCATTGATCACAAGCTGAATATGAGCCAACAGTGCGATGTGGCTGCAAAAAAAGCAAATGCGATATTAGGCTGCATTAACAGATGTATAGTTTCCAAATCTCATGAAGTATTAGTTCCCCTCTATTCAGCACCGGTTAGGCCTCATCTTGAGTACTGCGTCCAGTTCTGGTCTCCACACTTCAAGAAGGATGCAGACAAACTGGAACAGGCTCAGAGGAGGGCAACAAGGATGATCAGGGGACTGGAAACAAAGCCCTATGAGGAGAGACTGAAAGAACTGGGCATGTTTAGCCTGGAGAAGAGAAGACTGAGTGGAGGTATGATAGCACTCTTCAAGTACGTGAAAGGTTGTCACATAGAGGGCCAGGATCTCTTCTCGATCATCCCAGAGTGCAGGACACGGAATAATGGGCTCAAGTTGCAGGAAGCCAGATTTCGACTGGACATCAGGAAAAACTTCCTAACTGTTAGAGCCATACGACAATGGAACCAATTACCTAGAGAGGTAGTGGGGTCTCCGACACTGGAGGCATTCAAGAGGCAGCTGGACAGACATCTGTTGGGAATGCTTTGATTTGGATTCCTGCATTGAGCAGGGGGTTGAACTTGATGGCCTTATAGGCCCCTTCCAACTCTACTATTCTATGAATCTATGCCACATGAATGAACCATGTGGCTGGTACTTGCCAAGGACCTCACTGTAAGTGGGAAAGTAAAAAGAGGGAATCAGTAACCCTCCAGATATTCTTGTACTAGAATTCCTATAATTCCTGACCAGTGCTTTGGATGAACTAGTTTGGTTAAAGTTCATTGAATTCAAATATCTCTAAACTACACCTGAAAGTAGTTCACACAATTGCCGGGTGAACTGAAGGTGAATTAAGTTCATTTTGGGCTAGAACTTTTAATGATTTCTAGTTCATCTTCAAGTTCATTCTCTTACATGCAGCTGTTACTCTTTAGACTGTTTAGGCCTCTAAGCTTAAAAATCATAATTGTTGTAAAAAACAAATTAAACAATTCACATTCAACTGTGTCTGTATTTTGATATTTTCTTAGTCTTTTTAAGTATATTCTATACCAGTGGTTCCCGACCTGGGGGCCGGGACCCCCAGGGGGGCTGCGAAGTAATCCAGAGGGGGCCGTGAACAGAAAAGAAATGAATTATTTATTAGTTTTTTTAAAAAGTCTTCACTCCTTCTACACTGTCTGCTTTCCACTGCCGCTGCAGATGACACCTCCCCCTTGCTCCAAACGATTGGGGAGGCCTTTTGTTGAAGCGCCAGAGCGTCTTTCAGGAGCACTAAGGGCAGGCATCTGCCTATAAAGTACATGGCAGATGCCAAAGGAGGCTGAGGGTGGGGCTACCAAGAAGAAGAGGGGATTACTATCACTGATTCCCGTCTCCTGGCACTGCCGCTACTGGCAACGCCCTTGCTTCGAATGAGAGGAGAGGGCTTTTTGTGAAGCAAAAAGCAAGGCTGCAAAGAAAGGCTGCTTTCCCCCTTCCTTCCTGGCAGCCAGCCTGCCTCCCTGGGGGGAGGGGGTCACAAAAAATTTTCAGCTTGTAAAGGGGGTCCTGTGCTCATAAAGGTTGGGAACCACTGTTCTATACATCAGCTTATAACATTCTGAACGCTGGAAAAAAATGTTTTGCTAGGGATCATTTGGGAGAACTTTTGGATCCAACTGTGAATGGAACATGAGCTGAACTAGTTAATTATACAAAGGAACAAATGTGAACAGGAATTAGTTCCTTTTTGGATGTGTTGAATTTGAACTAGATCCAGTCCCTTTTTAAAATGAACTTTCCAAGCTCTGTCCCTGACCACAGGCCGTATTGTTTGGGGGTGATGGGAGTTACAGTCCTGCAACATCTGGAGGGCCACAGGTTCCTCATCCCTGTTTTAAGGTATTCCAGGGACCTGATTTATATGAAGCATGGGCCTTGGGCAAAGCACTTCCCTGTGTAGACATACACTGCAAATACATGTTGTCATATTTACATGCATTTGCCACATGGACTGGCCCATTTGTGTGCAGCATTAACCTTTGCCTGGGCTTCCAATACTACATGCTAATTCTACAGCACAATGGAACTACACTTGCAACACTAGGATACAAATTTAGGAAGCGGGGAGCACTGTTCTATAGCATCAACTGCAGTGAAATTAATTAATTCACAATGGAAAAGAAGGCTGGGGAAACGGAGGCTCAGAAGTTTCTTTTTATTTATTTATCAAACCATTTTATTGCTGTCTGGCCACCATGGGGAATTCACATAGTGCTCAAGGTCTTCGTATGATGTTCTCATCTTGCACAATTTATTGAGCTGTAGAAGATTTAGGTTTAAAGCTCTGGTTAAATGAACTTCTTTTAGAGATTGCAGGAAAACTTTTTCTGAACACTTGTCTTTCTAAATATATTTCTCACTTGACATTCCAGTTCCAAGAATACATCACTTATGCCAGTCTAGTATTTGTATTTTGAATAACTCTGAACAGATGAAGCACTGGTCCAGAGACAAGAAATCCTCCAAACATCTGTCAAGCATTTTAGCTTCTGGAGTTGAAAACAAATTCATCCAGTAACTGTGCCAGTCCTATAGATTTCACAGACAGAAAGTAATAAATATTCCTCTGCAGCCAGTGAAGCTGAAGAGAATTAGAAGGGGGGGGGACAGCAGGACTTGGAGCCACAGTTATGCTCTTAAGTTCACTGAAAAATGTGCAGAGCAAATGAGGTGATGATGAAGATGATTTTAAAAATATGGCTTGCCAACTGCATTTCTATGAAAGTGATATTTGGCAATAAAGGAGTGTTTTAAATGAGGAGGGAGTTATGGCATACACAAAGATATTTCTCATTATAAAAGGGGCAGAGCGAAGGCCCAGATTTTGCCAGACTCCTAGTGTGTTGGGGAGGGTGTGCCTCTCACTCTGGTGGCCCCCATTGTCTGGAGGGAAGGGAAAGTTTTTCTCACGATCATTGAGTCTTACAGCAGCTTCCTGTGCAGTGTGACTTCTATCTACTTAAATGTTTATAGGGTTGCAACCTTAGGGACCAGCCTGTTCAGTTTGTTCCACAGAACTAAATGGGAGCCAGATATCATCTTCGTAGCCCCACCTTGGCAGGATTGCTCAGTAACAATTCCTGCTGCATTTGATGGGACTTACTTGCTAGTAAGTATTTTGCAGCTTGAATGTAATTGTGCACACAGATGTAGCAGATGTGCACGTTGTACAGGAGCAGTGTCATATACTGATGTGGATTTCAAATGGCCACAACTTTATTGATTACAGCTCACAGAGTTTGCCATAGTAGGGGGCAAGGATCTCAGCCCAAGTGTTGAGATGACATTCAGGGAGTTGCATGACTCTCAGGCCCACCACAGTGTCAGCCACTCCTGTGGGCTCTTCAAGCAACCTGGGAACCATGCCAGCCTCCTCCCTAGCTGGGGTTAAGGCCATAATGTGATATCCCAAGACACATTATGGGGATCCCCCCTGTAGCAAGTGGGGTGTTCATTCACCTCTTACCCCAACTGTGAATGCAGTGCCTACAATGAAAGGTGTGACAAATTCTAGCTCTGGTTATTCTCAGTCACAATTTTGCTATAGGACATGTTGGTAAATGACACATGTGGGTAAAATTTCTTCCCAGACTCCATCAACCAGTGGCTAACTTTTATCTACAGCGATGACAAACATTTGAAGGGGGGAGTCTCAGTGTGGAAGTCGGTGATGGGAATGTCGAAGTTACAGCCTGGACCTTCCCTTTGTGGCCCAGAAGTGGCCCAGAGGGAAAAGGGTCTTTCTCTGTTCTGCTCCCAAGGATTCACAGCAAATTGGCTCCTGGGGGGGTGAGGTCCGCCTAGGCCACTGTGCAGCCAGCTGTCATCACTGCCTGTGCATTGGCAGCCATGCACCTTAGCGGCTGAACCCACTCTCTTTCCCATACCCACATGGAGGCACAAAATGGGGTTCCCTGCGCAATGCAGAGTCCTGTGACCTCTTGTACAAGCTCTAACAATCCTTAAGCAACATTTGGATATATACCTTATTTAAGAGTCACTACACACTTGACTTTCTTTCTTTTGAATCCCACCCTATGCTGCGTCTGGGCTGAAGGGAGCTTAGAGCAATCCCCTCCACATCTGCCACTAAAGATGGACGGATCTGTCCACTTCGCATTTTTCAATGTTAATTCAGTTCTCCACATTTCCGTAGCAATTTGTGGATATTTTAAAAAACAAATCCTCTAGAAAATTCATCAGCATTTTCATATGAAATTATCCTAAGGAACAGATTTTTGTGTGCAATTTTCCTAATATACACATTTTGCAAAGCAATAACATAATTTTGGTTTATTTTCATTAGTGTATGCATTTTTATTATGCATGTGCCAGAGTTCTGCCCAATTCAGATTTGGTACCACATTTTCTGTTAATTTGCTTATTCTCGATTGTTGCAGATTGGATTTTTATGTAGTGATTTTCAGCGGCTATTTTCCAAAATGGATTTTTTTAAAAAAAAAAACAGTCAGTCTCTAAGCTATCACTATTAAGAACCATAATTGTATTGATATTTCTTTGCACTTATTGCTAGCATTTATCAATATTTCATTAAAATACAGATATTTCCTGTAAAAATATCAATATTAATATCCATATTTTTTGCAAGGGGAAAAAACCTGGATTGGTAAAAGCAGTGGCTAGTGGACAAAGAACAAACTCAAACTGATACTGACAGAATGCTTTGAACCGGCACCAGTTAATGAATCCCATTCCTAATTTTAATGCACGCTTTATCCTAGTATATGCATTTTTGTATACATTACTTGCAAAATTTGGAGAAGCGTGAATTTTCATGGGTGACTGTGTTTCGGTTTGTGTATTTTTCTGAAAGTGCAAATTTGGTAGGTTAATGTGAACTTAATTGAATTTCTCCTCCATCCTTATGTGTCACTATTAGGTTTGGGTGGCTTGAGGAACAAAAGAAGCCAAACTGGTTTTTGTTTTCTTTCTCCCAAAATGCAGCTCTCTCACACAGTGTACACTTGCTTTGAGTTTCAGGCCACATTCACACCATACATTTATTCCACTAGTATTTCACTTTCAACTGTCATGGCTTCCCTCAAAGTATCCCAGGAACTGCAGTTTGTTAACAGTGCCGAGAGTTGTTAGGAGACCCCCTATTCTCCTCACAGAGCTGCAATTCCCAGAGTGGTTTAACAGTCAATCTCTCTTCCTGGAGAACTCTTGGAATTGTAGCTGTGTAAGAGGAATAGGGGTCTCCTAACCAGGGCCAGCCCCAGACATGCTGGGGCCCTTGGGCACAAGCCTGCCCCAGGCCCCGGCGCTCCCCTTCTGTGATTCATGGCAGGGTTGCTGCCGCGGATCGCATGCCCTCCCATCCCCTTGCTTAACCTACCTTGTTCTGTGGTTGCACACGCAGACCAGCCCTTAACAAAGATGGTGGCCAAAGTTTCCCTAAGGGGCTGAAGCCTCTGCTGCCATCTTGGTTCATGGCAGAGATGCACGTATGCAGCACGCATGCGTGCCATCAGCCCCTTAGGGAAACCTCAGCCACCATCTTTGTTAAGGGCAGCGCTGCATGTGCAACCGCAGAACAAGGTAGGTTAAACAAGGGAATGGTGGGTGCTGTGAAGCTCTCATCGTGCAATCTGTGGCAGGGGAACAGAGGCCCCTGTAGCCCCAGGGGCCCTCGGGCCAGTGCCCCACCTGGCCGCCCTTTAGAACCGGCCCTGCTCCTAAGAACTCCAAACTACACTTCCCAGGATTCTTTGGGAGAAGCCATGACTGTTTAAAGTGGAATAATAGTAGAATAAATATATGGTGTGAACATGGCTTCATTCTCCCCTTCTCAGGTCTCAGATCAGGAAAAAAAAGACAATGCTAAAAACAGGGGAGGGGGCTCACAATCACAGTATTCTCTTCTCTCCCACACTTGGTGTCTCAATTGGTGAAATAGCAACAGGTGAAGTATTGATGGCAGCTCACCCCACTCGCTCCTCTTCCTCTTCTACTCACAGGCCTGTTGGCTCTAATTAGTCTCTTCTACTGCGAAGGAAGGAGGGTCCAATCTATCCAGTGAAGCAGCGAGAAGGGGAAATGGAGAAGGGATGGCCTTATACATTTTGGTGTCTGAGGTGGGACGAGCCTCTCTGTAGACATTGTTGGTATAGTACCTACCAAGTTACTTTGGCACCTGAGGCAGAAAATCCCACAAGCACCTCCTCCTGCCTCCCTCTTTGACAGCCAAAGTAGAATAACAATCCATTACTAATTAACCATTTGCTGCTCTTTTTCCTGATACCCAAAGCTCTGCCCGATGGTGGCAGTTTGCTTTGTAGAGAGCCCTCCACAAACAGGAAAGCCTTAAAATGATCTCATGTCATTCACTTGCTGGAAACAACTGCTAACAGACCATGAACCTAAAAACCACATGTTCAAACATGCCCTGTTGCTTTTTTTCTGACGGTTGGCTTGTTTGACTAAGCCTCCTCTCAAGGACTGCTGGGCTGCACTTCAAAACCATTTAAAGGCTTAAACATGTAATAACTTTAAGATTACTGAGCAATAAAGCAGAATCTCTAGGACGTACCAATTTTATAATGCACAGCTTGGATCTTATACACTAAACTGCTGAGCCCAGCTAACAATTGCTGGCCTTAACAGTCTAGAGAACCACCTCTTGGACCTTCTACAAAGAGAGTCCTTCATCAAAAAGAGATTCTAAGTGACATGTACACTCTCCATATGAAGTCAGCTTTATCTCAGTAAGCCTCCTATAGGGTCAATCCTCATTGGACGGCAGGGATACAGCTCCTATTGATTTTTCAGGGCTGGATTATATCTTGTATTTGTGAGATGATAAGCTGATGTTGTGGATGAGGTTCTTTCTCTCTCCTCTCATTACATCTGACATCATGGCAAAAAAAATTATTTGATTCTTTTTGACAAAATGATGACTGAATCGGAGATCTAAAGTGGTAATTGGTACCCTTTAAACATAGCATTAGCCCCATGGGAGGTACTTTTACTGGTCCTGTCTAAAGGGTAATGCAATTCAACATAAACAAGTGTAACGCATATTGGAGCAAAAAACCATTTCACATATACACTCATGGAGTCTGAATTGGCAGTGATTGACCAGGAATGAGACCTTGGGGTCATAGTGGATAGCTTGATGAAGTTGTCGGCCCAGTGTGTGATAGCTATAAAAAGGCAAATTCCATGCTAGTGATCATTAGGAAAGGTATTGAAAAGAAAATGGCCGATATCATAATGCCGTTATACAAATCTATGGTGAGCTGCATTTGGAATACTGTGTACAGTTCTGGTCATCTCGCCTTGAAAGGGGTACTGTACAGTTGGAAAAGGTTCAGAAAAGGGCAACCAAAATGATCAAGAGGATGGAGCAACTCCCCTATGAGGAAAAGTTGCAGCATTTGGGGCTTTTTAGTTGAGTGAAAAGATGAGTAAGAGGTGACATAAGCAAAGGGTATAAAATAATGCATGGCATGGAGAAAGTGGATACAAAAAAATTTGTCTCCCTCTCTCATAACACTGGAACTTATGGACATCCAATGAAGCTGAATGCTGGAAGATTCAGGACAGATCAAAGAAAGTACTTCTTCACATAGTGCATAATTACACTATGGAATTTGCTTGCACAAGAGGCAGTGATGGCCACCAGTTTGGTTGGCTTTAAAAGAGGATTAGACAAATTCATGGAGGATAAGGCTGTCCATGGCTACTCCGCAAGATGGGTATGCTGTTCCTGTTGGAAGCAGTATGTGTCTGTATACCACTTGCTGGAAACCCCAGGAAGGGAGAATGCTATTTGTATTCAGGTCCTGCTTGCATGTTTCCCATAGACATCTGGTTGGCAACTGTGAGAACAGGATGCTGGACAAGATGTTACACTGGCCTGACTGAGCAGGCTCTTCTTATATTCTTACATGGGCATTATCAGAAGTTGCCAAGGCTAGAGTCATGAACCAATGGTTCTGTGCACAGTAGCCTTGTGTGGTGAGCTACGATAGAGGATCTCTTCAGTAAAGGGTTTCCAGGTAGGACTGGGAAACTGTGAACTTATACCCAAATAACCAACAAGATCACCTCTTTGTGGATTAACGTATGTAGGGGGCAGCAAATACCAGTGGTATCTTTCTTGCCCTGAATGTCCAAGCTTTTGCTTTGCATACTTTTCCTGGGCAACATGGAGGTTTCTGGAGTCAAGAGACTAGGGGCATACTCAAAATGCCTTCAGCTCAGCTGTGACTGATGAGACCCATCATGTGGATCCTTTCTGTGGAAACGGAACTCTTCCTGGAAGGACTAGAACCGGCACTGCATTTCACCAAGATTAAAGTCTGTGGCAAATGTTATGGTTCCCTTTCAGTAGGAACAGTTGAGGAAAGCAATCAATTTAAATGCTAGGGAAGTTTCTCAGTAGGGTTCTGCATAGGGTAGTATTTAAGGGTACTCCTGTTCAGAGTAGACTCATTGAAGTTAATGGGCATTAGTTGAACACACCACTCAGTATCTCCAAAATTTGTCTCCTTTTTTAAAAAAATGACGAGGATATAATCACCCTAGTACTCAGCTCATTTGCTTAGAAGCAAGTCCCAGCCAGTGGAACTGCCTTCCAGAACAATATGCTTAGGACTTTTTTTTTTAAGTGTTTATCTTTAGCCGCTTAATGCATTGGTCTCCCCTCCCCCCCCAATTAATAGATCCCCACAAGCCTGCATATTTGTCATTGACTTCTAAAGTTTCAAGTTCACATGCTGAATTAAATTTTCTCTCTTGGTGGATCACACCCCTTGGATGCTCTTGACCTTGGTGCTTTAATGGAATTGCACAGATGGAAGAAGAACATTTTCCCAAGACAAGATAATGCCTGTTGTCTGTGTTCTTAGGTCTCAGTAGGAAATGGTTTTAGTCGTTATTCTTGGCCTCTCATTTGTCTATTGTGTCGGCAACCACCATGAGGTAAATGTGGTGCCTGTACAGAATTGATAGTGTTCTACCACCACCTTACTATGCAGGAAGCACTCTGTAAGCAACCTATATACTTCCTGTTGCTCTGTCTTAGCCAGATTTATGCCAACATTTTCACTTACACCCCTTCCTCCAAAAATGCCTTCATGGACAAATCAGAATCACCCAAGACTAAAAGGATGACTGAGCAATACCTGTCAAAATCAGTCATGGGGCCATTGCTCAGTGGCAGAGCATCTGCATTGCACGCAGATGGTCCCAAGTTCAATCCCTGGCGTCTTCAAGGTGGGCTGGGAATGTCCCTTGCCTGAAACCCCGGAGAGCTGCTGCCAGTCAGAGTAGAGAATACCATCGGTCCGACTCAGTAAAAGGCAGCCTCCTTTGTTCCTACCAAGTAAAATCAGAATATTTATTTCCTATTATTTTACCATGACCAAAATATAGAATCTCAAAAGAAGCATACATTCAGGACTATATGAATTCTGCAGTTCCATGCAGGCACAAACAAAGTGTAGATTCTAGTCCTGAGTGTACAAAGAGCACATTTTCTACTAGGATGGGGATGGGGATGTGTGGCCCTCCAGGTGTTGTTGGATTACAACTTCCATCATCCCTAACCACTGGCCATGCTGGCTGGCTGGGGCAAATGGGAACTGGAGGCTAACAACAACCCCACCCCTGTTATAGGAACTGCACAGGAGAACTGTGTACCTTTCCTTTCCCCCTTTCCTTTCCTTGTCTTTTCAATATCTATCACCTACCTTTCCAAGTATTCAAAGAGGATTGCCACAAAGCATATGGCAAGGAGGGCATCTGTGTTATCAGCAATCTTTACTCCAATTCTCTGAGGCCTATTTCAGGAACTAGGAACTGAAGCTAAAAGTACCAAAGACTGAAGAAATGAGCAATAACCAGCACAACTACTAGGTCGGATCCAGACTTGAGACTTATTATTTTTTGGGAGGGGGGGGCAAGGGTAATAGACCTATTCCCATCATCTTAAATGTCACACTTTAGTCACATTTAAATCAATGGGACACGTTAGTCCTGACCTAAGTCCTATTGGTTTCAGTGGGTTTCTCAATCGGGCGAAAACATAACTAACTTAAGCTACAATCTTACACATAAAAAAAAGGTGTCCCCGCACTTGTAGTACAAGTCGTTTCCGACTCTTAGGGTGACATCTTGCGACGTTTACTAGGCAGACCGTATATATGGGGTGGGATTGCCAGTTCCTTCCCCGGCCTTTCTTACACATAGCTACTCATAGCTACCCAGTTCAGTGGGACTTACTCCCAAGTAAGTGTGCTTAGGACTGCAGCCTCAGTCCAGGTCCAACCAATTGTCTGGAAAACCAACTGAATGACGGAACAGAAGCTGGAAAGGCTGGGACAAAGGCAAGTCTTCCCAAGGGACCTAGGGGGCAAAGCCAGAATGCGGGGAAAGCAAGATAAGGCAAAGCCAGCTGGATCTGTCCCTCACCCTCCCACTCAGTTACAGCCTACGCGTGCGCTCTCTCGCTCTCTCGCTCTCTCGCTCTCTCCTGATTTGGTGACCATCTCGCTAGTTTAGTAATATATCTGCCTTAGAGCAGTGATTTATTCCTATTTGCAATAGAGACCTTTTCCAATGGGCTTGTGCGTGACAGTTAAAGAAGCATCCTCTGTTTCTTTTAAAGGACACCTGCAGAGCTTCATCAGGGCAAGCAGGCTGCCTACATAAAAATGGAAAGGCGATGGGAACAGAGTATACCACATCACAGCTTCTGTCTCAATCTGGATGGTATAGAGCAGCAGGGGGCATGAGGAAAATAACAGCCATCAATATTTAACTATGCTAGGCATCTGAAATTTAATGAATATTTAGTACCAGAGCCCATCTTTGATTCAGAAAGCGTTAATGGAGCCTTGACTCTTAGCATCTGTTACTACTGCTGATTAATCAAATCTCTGTTGTATGTTGCTTATGATGGAAATGTGGGGAGGGAGAGAGAGAGAGAGAGAAAACCCTGCACAGCCACAAAATAATAAATTGTTATTTGTATATGCAAAACAGTTCAATTATTTAGTGCAATTAAAATAATATCTTGAAAATCACTTGAAAGGAGGGTGGCACATCTTTATCAAGACCAAACTAGACTACATGAATAAACAAAGCAACTAGATGAGCCATAAATTGAAGGCTAATAAAAACCATACAATGGAAAACAAGAATCAGTTGCTTGCATTTAAGGCTTTTTTTTTTTTTAGTTGGGGGAGAAAGGCTAATAGACATAGGTCCATCTTGTTAATTAAAAATATACATCTCTTAGGTTATGAAAGAAGGAACACTAATAAGTATATTTGTTGTATTTTTTTTTTAAAAAAAATGTATGTCACTATTATTGGGACCAAAAGATAGGGCACCTTTTTGTTGTTGCTTCAGACCTAGAACTGAATATTGAAGAGCAGTGATTCATTGAGCAAAGGAGAACTTGACATCAAACAAAATGGCCTGCTTATATTTTTTCTGCTTGGAAATGTTCCACAGCGAATGCACATAGACATGGTGGTATTTTCTAAGCTGCTGCCACCACACACATGACAACTGTGCAGCTGGGCCCCACTGGGATTTACTGGTTCATATAATAGCACTCCATACAATCCATGTTGAATGTAACTCTGCTGCATGGGGTCTCCCAAAGCCGATCACTCAGGCTACAGAGTGTATGAGCTGAACCATAGTCTGGTTCTGTTTGGTCTCTGTGCTGTACTTTATTGTCCTTGTATTTAATTAATTAATCAGTTAATTAAAATTATATCCCATCCTTCCTCCCAGAAGGAGCCCAGGACACCTTATAGGAGTGAAGTCTGCAATACTGATTAATGGAGATGCTGTGATGGCAGAGAATGCTCAGTTGCTCATGGAACTTTACAGCTAGCTTCTGTGAGGGAAGGCGAACATTGTCTGTTTGACTGGGAATATAGATTGTATTTAAAGCTGATTCTATTAAGACTATACCCACTGAAGTTAATTGCTATGACTAACTTAGGTTCATTAATATAGAACTTAGTAGAACTTAGATGCAACCACTAGTTAAGAATATGAATTTGTCCAGCTGGTAATGCTTACATGTATTAATGAGTGTGCGTCATTTCTCTGCAAAATTCTTCACTGTGGAATAAAAATGGTCCGCATTCAAGCTGATCAGGCTACTTTGTTAGTAGATTCCTTTAATCTTAGACTAGGGGTGAGGAACCTGATTTGGCTGATGGGTGAGATCCTTATCTCCCCTACTCCTTGCGGGCCAAATTTGATAGATAGGCAGGGATGACATCACAACAACATCATGTGATGATCATTAGGACTTCAAAGAACTGCATGGGGCTGGCATAGTCCTGTGCAGTGCTTTGAAGCACCACTGATCAGCTGAAGGGTGGTGACTTCAACCCTAGTTTCTGCAGGGATCATCTGTCGAGTTCCCTATGGAGAACTTGGTTGCCAAGCCAATCCAGCTGTGACTATATATCCCCCTGACATCACATACAATGTCAGATGTGAGGCAGATGGATATGGTTGAGGGATAATGGTCTTGTTAGCCAAGCTGGAACCCATGCTGGGCCAAATTTGGCCTTGCGGGTTGGAGGTTCCTCACCCTTGTCTTCGAACCTTACCCTTGAGGAAATGTTCATTGAAACTCTTATAGAGAAAGAGCTAAGAGAAAACTCACACACATTCTGAATCAAACACAGGGGAGTTTGTCCAGTATTACAGAAGTTGTGGAATGTAGGGAAGATAAATGATAGGGAGCCCAAAAGCAAGAAGGCTGGATGACTTGTGTGAAGTAAGCAATGGACCGAGAAAGAGGAACCTGAAGGTAGTTGGAGAGTGAAACTTAAGGAAAGGTACAAAGGAGAGAGGGAACTGAGGCAAGAAAAAGATAACTGAAGAGGGGACGCCATAGAAATTCCACAATGCTTGAAGTCAAAAGGAGCTGGCTATAGACCTTGGGGAGTGAGGGAGTGAGACAGGAGTGCTAGAGACAGGGCAGCTACAGAAGTGGTAGGGTTGCTAGGTGTAGGTATGAGGAACCTCTGGAGGTTCAGATGTTGTTGGACTCCATCATCCATGACTATGGTTATGCTGGCTAAGGCTGAAGGGAGCTGGAGTCCAACATCTAGAGCAGGGGCTGACACTGGTGGCATTCAAGAGGCAGCTGGACACCCATCTGTCGGGAATGCTTTGATTTGGATTCCTGCATTGCGCAGGGGGTTGGACTTGATGGCCTTATAGGCAAAGCTTGGAAGTAACTAGTTACAAGTAACGAATTACTTGTAATTCATTACTTTTTTGAGTAACGAGTGGGTAATTCCTTTACATTTTGATTGTAATAGAACTAGGAGTAATTTTACTATTTTTGTGGAGTAATTGTAATGTTTCCAGAATTACTTTTGGGCATTACTTGGGGGGGAGCAGGGGAAGTCTTCTGCTCCTCTGATTTGTGGATGAAAATCATGTGCCTCAAACTGGGCTTCTGTGCATTGTCACTCTTTCCTCATGCTCTGTGGATGGGTAGGAGGCGACGAGGGAGGAGGCGGAGAGTGAGACGGGGTGGAGTGGAGAAAACAATTATTTTAAAAAATGGATAGTGGTGGTGAAGAATGGAGTGGAGGGGAAAAGGATCCGGAGGTCAAGAACATGGATAAAGGAGGAGAAGGAGGCAGCAGCAGAATGGAGATAAAGAACTGTGGAGGTGAAAGATGACATGTGTGTGTGTGTGAGAGAGAGAGAGAGAGAGTGAGTGAGTGTGTGAGTGAGAGAGAGAGAGAGAGAGAGAGAGAGAGAGAGAATACTGTGCTTGCACTTGGCACACAAAGTGGCCTCCACCATCCTCTCTGGCTACTGCGCTTGTTTGCATCTCTAGGGAAAATGTTTGCTTGAGTGAGTGTCCCTTAGTTGGTGGCAGGGCAGGGCCTGGGAGGTGGTTAAGTGAGAGAGATTATGCTGGCTGGCTGAGTGGGGGGGTTGCACTTGGTTTGACATGCAAAGATCTGAGCAGTGGCCTCAGCCTCCCTTCCCACCACCCTTACCAGCGGAGAGACCACCATTGCTATCTTATGAATAAAAATAATTATTCTACTACCTCTGTATGTGTTTGTTTATTTTTAATGTTGTTTTAAGCTACATGGATGTACAGCAGCCAAGGCCAGCACCTTGTAGGCGTTTTTTTAAAAAAGTAACTGAAATGTAACTGTAGTGATTACTTTTGAGAAAAAGTAAAGTAATCAGTTACTTTCAGAGCAATTGTAATTGTAACGGTAATTACTACTTCTGGGGGGCCATGTAACTGTAACTGTAATTTATTACTTTTTAAAAGTAATCTTCCAAGCTCTGCTTATAGGCCCCTTCCAACTCTACTATTCTATGATAACTTTTTTTAAGAGGGCCGCATTCCCTTCTGGACAATGTTCCGAAGGCTGCATCGTGCCAGTGGTGGGTGAAGCCAAAGTGGGTGGAGCAACAAATGTCAATTTTACATTTCTGCAGTAGCCAAGTTTCTCACTCAGCCCTCTGTATAGTCCATCCAGATAAGCAAGAGGCAATTCAAGGATATATTCCACCGAGCAAAATCACGGGGAGTACAAAGCAGAGCCACCGGAATGTGTGGCCTGGGGAGAGTTTCAAGGGCCAGATGGAGATGCCTGGAGGGCCACATTTGCCTCCTCCCCCCAGGCCTGAGGTTCCCTACCCCTCATCTAGAAGGTCACAAGTTCTCCATCCCTAGCCTAGAATCTAGATCCTGTCACAGGAATATGGCATTGTGGACCCTTTCTATTGCCACAGACACACCGTGATTTGACAACCCTAAGTGGTCACATTAGGGCCAAAAAAAGAAAGAAAGAAAGAAAAAGAAAAGAAAACTGGAGGGGGGGTCTGTGGAAACTAGTTAGCTCTTTTCCTGCTGATTTCTAGTCACTTTTGTAATGCTGAACCCCAGGTTTTTTCCCCCCTCTCTAACACAGTTGTTATTACCAGTAGTATCGTGCATAAATTTTCCATTTTCAGATTTAAAGTTTCCCTTCCAGGAAGGTAGAACCTTTCAGCCAAATGAGTGTGAAAGTTAATTCAAACACCCCCTTCCCACCCCGCAATTGTTATACCCAATTTTGTGCAGAAGATGAAGTCAAGTTCAGGTTCCAAATGGTCGTTGGAATAATACTACCAAATATATCACTTCTTGCACATACAAATCTAGCACGTTAAGGAACAGGTGAAGCAAACATCTTCTCACTGACATGCTGGGGTTGCTGTTTTTAAACATGTAGTGAAGTTTCTTTTTATAGAGAGAGAAGAATTCAAGCATTTGATGCCCCACCTGTAGTCTGAAGCAAAGCAGTCCAGAAATAGATATATCATATGAGGCTACTGACTGACTGTTTCAACTTGAAGAGCACAATCAGACTCGACCCAAGACATTTGGCTGCCAGTCTAGATAGATAATCCCCATATCCAGTCAAATTATTTTGGAAACTGAAGCAGAAAATCCCACAAGCACCTCTCTGTGGCACCAAAAATATGATAATAGATTCAACAAGTAACAATTTGCTGCCCTTTCATGACACCCCAAACCAGCTGCCTGGGGTGACTGAGTCCCCTTCCTAACAACACGGCTGTCCCTGAGCATAATCCTATGTCTATTCAGCAGTAAGTCTCACAGTTATAACAGAGCTTACTCCCGACTAAGTGTGTTTAGAATGCCAGCCTTAGGTGATTGTGTATCCAGCTGAACAACTGTTATAAAGGCTGGGGGTGGCACAATTGTGACAATCTTCCTGCTTGCCCCATAGCATATGCCATCATTGGCTTGTTGCACTAGTACTCATGTAAGGCATAACATTTGTTATCCAGAAAATGAGCCTGTGGTGGGTGTGGGGAGGAAAGAATGGCAAGAAGGCATTGTTTCAGATTCTTATTATGTAGATTGGTTTCATGAGCAGACGGAATTAACACTGAACCACAGCTGTGGGGGCTGAAATTACAGATCAATCTATATTATGAAAACTTTGAAAATCTGCCAAAGGAGGAAATTATATGATTGCAGAACTGCTTTTGTAGAAGGCAAGTTAAATATATCAGATAAATTTGTTTAGGGTTTTTGTTGTTATTGTTGGTTGGAAACTTTGATCAATATGTTTATTGTGATATGGTGCAGTGAGTAGAATTCTACGTCTTTTAAACTCTTCCCTAAGAATAAAGGCTTATTCCCTTCCACACAATCATGAGCCCTTTTACAGCCCAAGCCAACAAACACCTCTTGCTGAAACTTACATGTTTGCTGTAATTTATGTTGAATATTTCTCATATCTAAAGTTTTGTTTTGTTTTTAATTTCTCTGGCCGTCTGAGGTATGGGGAAAAAATGCAAGAATCTCTTAGCCCAAAGGAAGGATGTTGGGTTTCCGTTCTGTGTTGTAAACCACCCTGGGGCCTCTTGATGAAGGGTGGTATATAAGTGGAATAAAATAAATAAATAAATGAAAATAAATAAAATGTTGTAGAAATAAATAAATATTGAATACTTGCATCTTGACTGATGTCTATCAGGAAACTGAGCAATTCTTTAAGAAATTTACTTGGCTAGTAAAGGGGAAATTGTCAGCAATTTGCATCTAAATAATTATTTCGAAGGAAGACCTTACTTCTGCAACTTTACTTCCCATGTTCGCTCAGAAATAAATTGCGTGGGGCCTACTCCAAAGTAAGTGTGCATAGGATTACATTAAGGACATAACAACATATGCTGCTGTTACTGAAGACATTTTTGTTTCAGCAAGTTTTTCCAGCTAGACGAAAACACCTCTGCCTTAAGTGCTCACTGCAGTCACAGCTGGGGAATGAAGAAGCATGATACGATGAAGTGTGGGCAAAACAAGGGCTACATTTATTTAGATAAAACCAATTAAGTGATTGATTATGCAAAATGATCTCCAGAGATAAAGTGCAGGACAGAACTCTTAACCAATTGGGTGAGGACACCCTGCCATGGAAAAGGGGGTGGTCCAAGCCCACTCCTCTTCCCCTAGCCCTAACCTTACAGGGTGGTTAGGGAGGCCGTCCCTGCTCCATTCCCTCCCAGGGCCTCACAACTCTGAGTGGGTGTTACAGGTTAGCCCCAAAGGTAAACCCTATCCTGTCAAGAGGCCTCACAACCCAGAAGGCAAGCCTCAGATCCCATATTTCACCTTAAAGGGTGTCTAAAGGTGCTCACCAAGCCCTACCCTGTGAAATTTCTGCACATATCTGCTGCAAAAGAGGACAGGCCTCAGCTTAGTCCCTCTTTCCTCACCTGGAGCCAATAATTTCACACAGAGCGCTCTGCAGATCAGCCAGAAACAGATCATTACCCAAAACAAACATTTGGACACCGTCTGACCAGTAATGTTCAGCCCTGCCACACTTCATCTCCAGGTGGTGTATTACCTCACCCTGCAAAACAGCAAGAGTGAGCCTAAAGCCCAGACAGGGCACAGTCCTTCCACGGGGAAGAGGCCAAAGTGATGGCAGGTCCCCGCTCCTTTGGTCAGTCTTAGACATGCACAGCTGAATCTGAAAATTGCTGTCATCTACCTTAATGTTACCATCATCCAAAGCCTGACCAGATCTGTCATTCCTAGGAAAGGAAAAATTCACCCATATGAAGAGCCCCACAAAATGCCTTAACAGCAACAGTATGAAACAGTCTTGTAGTTGGAATTACATAAAGACACCCAAAGCCCATAAAGGCCCAACAAAATAGTGGAGAAATAGGGCAATGGGTATCTGGCACAGGAGGATGGGTCCTAAAATCACCTGAGGAGTCAGACACACTCTTCAGCTTTGCCAAAAAATCCAGTACCTGCTAATTTGTCCTTGATGGTCTTCACAGAAAGGCCCTGCTGGTGAAGAAATGCACAAAATTCAATCAGCTGCTCCACCGGGATAAGCCAAAGGAACAGATACCCCTTTGTTTAGATGGGAAATGCTGAATTCCCTACCTGTTCTTAAGTTCCTGTGCTGGTGGCAAGGGGTAGCATTATGGCCTTCTCAGCTTCAAACTGCCAAGTTCCCACGGTGCCACTGGCACTAGCTCTGGGCGGAGCCTGGCCAAAGGGGCCAACTCCCGAAAAAGTGGCATCTGGGAAAGGGCATCAGCTATGCCACTGGTGAGCAAGAAAAAGAATATTAAATCTAAGGCTTTGGGTCTCAAAAGCACATACCAAACCATCACCGTAGGGCTCCTAGAAGTAAGGGAATTGATAACACGCACTGTGACCCGGTTATATCACATAAAATGAACCATGGAGTTAGCCAAATCATCTGCCCGTAGACAAACGGCAACCACCATGGGCAAGAACTCTTTAAAAAGGTCAAATCCCTCATGATGCCAGCCTCAGTCCATGCCCCTGGCCATCCCGCGGCACACCAATTATCCTGAAAAATGACCCCAAAACCCAGAGCTCCAGAGGCATCAGAGTTAATTTGCAGCTCTGTCTCCAACAATAAGTCCTGCTGCCAAAAGGAAACCCCATTAAACTGATTGAAAAAACGTGACCCAACCAAGAAATCTTCCTTCATATCCTGGGTAATTCTAAGCCCATGATGAGGCCTGATGAGATCTTTAATCAAATGACAAATCCTACAAAGGAATGCCCTGCCGGGGGGAGCAATAGCCCTACAAGTAAAATTTAAATGCCCAACCAACTCCTGAAGCTCTCTAAGGGTAACCTTCTTAGCACCCAACATGTTAGCAACCCTACACTTCAACTCACCCAACTTTGCTGCTGCCGGCAAATGGCAAGCCTGTGCCATTAAGTCAAGCTCCTTTCCTTGAAAGGTAAGCACAGACACAGGGCCTTCAGTTTTCTCCTTGGCCAAGGGCACTCCTAGCTCAGCGGCTACATGCCCAAATGCAGACATCAGCTGAAAACACTGTTGTGAGCCAGCAGGGCCCACAAAAAGAAAATTATCAAGATAATGAATGACTGCTTTACAGCCAGCCTGCCTCCTGAGAGCCCACTCAAGGAATGTACTAAAGCACTGAAAAGCTGAACACAAAATAGAACATCCCATGGGCAATGCTCGATCTACATAAAACATAACATACTGAACACAAATGCATCATTCATCAAGGGCCCCTTAGTGTAAGACAGATGATGAATGAGGGGATACTGCCCAGGATCTTTCTTAGGAGCTGTACCCAAATGAGATACCCCCAAAAAGGGCATAGGGAGATAGGCAAAAGGACCCTAAACCCTACCTTCAGCAACCTCCTTATCTATTTTCTCCTGTACCACTATTTCTATTCCAGTGACAGACTTCAAGTTCCCAGACATGTAAGGTGTATGCTTCCCAACAAATGGAATCCGGAAGCCATAACTAAAAACTTTCCCCAGATAGACTGCATCAGCATGGATAGGGTAATGATGCAACAAAGCCAAAAGCCTCTGAATTTTAATCGGAGTGGAACCGCCTACCCGGAGGCTGCCCACCAGTTCCAGGCTTCTTCCCATGCTGTGATCTCCTGAAGCCCCGTGCTCTAGGGCAACCCGTGAAGGAATGGGAGCCAGCACTGATGGAACACTCATGCTTGAACTTATAAGGGTTCCTATTACAGAAGCTGTTAGCACTTGTATGGACAACAGGACAAGCAGGGTTGAACCCCCTACCCCATGGACCCATGGGAAGGCACCAACACGGGAGACTTACTCAGAAAATGCCCACTGTCAGCTCTATCCCCCTGAATAGGACGGGCTGCCGTCATACACTGCAGCCACAATGCCAAGTCCTTCCTGTCCCACTTCCAATTCAAATCAACTGCCACCTTCATCTTAATGTATTCATCACAGGCCAACCACACTGACCCCATTCATTCAGTAACAGCCCTGAAGATGATATCCAGGTATTTTGCCAAAGCCAAAGCCTACACAGGCTGCTGCAATATAAATAAGGAACCCTGCCAGCCAATTGCCCCAGGTCCTGTCAATCTTTTTCTGTTTAAATTTTTCATTATCCCTCTCCTCTTGCTTATCCTTGTCCTTCTGCTCAGGCTCCCGATAAAGCAAGGAAAACACATCTACATATTCACCTTTCCAAATAGGCTCCTTAGTTGCCAACACTAAATGAGCCCCCAGAGGAGCAATGTCTCACCAAATGGAATTGCTCCAGTCTGAACAGAAGCCAAAGGATCTGCAACCACTTGAGCCACCCCTGCAACCTTTGAAGCTTCCTGTGTGCCCCCAGGGTGCCATAGCTGCTTTCACACAACCCAAACAGACTGGAAAAAGGAGAATCACCCTACCCATGCATATTGGGCATTGCCCCTTTATAAGCAGGGTAAAGCCACCCCTGGCCTGCACCCTAAGGCAGAAACCAGGAACCCATGCCAGGCAACCCAGGAAAACTCCACACCTGACCCTATGGCACAGATTCACCAAACTCATAAAAAACTGTTTGAACAGCACCCTCCACCTCTGGAGTCCGAGTAGCCACAGGTTCCACTTCAGGTACTGCAGTCACTGGAGCAAACTGACCAGACGAACCCTCCAAGGCAGCTAAATGGTCCAAAGCAGCATTCTAATCAGTATCACAGAGGACCTTTTTAGCCTTTTTACTCTTAACAACCTTTGCCCTCTTTTGAGTACTCTCTGAAAGCTGTCTACTCAGTCACTCCAGGGTCTCAATATGGGCCAAAACTGATGCCATATCAGGACCCTTATCATAAGATGATGAAACCTCCTGATTTGAAGGAATCTGAGCAGGGCGCTTTGGGGCCTTACCGTTCCCTTTGGGACTACCTCTGCTCTTCTTAGAAGGCATAATAAGCAAAATAAAGAAGCCCACCAAGCCAACACAATTAAGTGGGTTCTATTGTTTTTATTATTTTATATTGTTTTGTTGTTGTTTGTTGTTAAAATTTATATACCACTTGATTGTATAAAACCTCCAAGTGGTGCCAGCATATAACACCAACCACAAGGGCCAAAATAAACTTCCCAATAAATGAGGCCTTATAAGGAGGGTTTATTCAAAATACCAAGCTTCCCAACTGGAAGGGTTACCAGGCCCCTGATTCACCTTCAAACCCCATGCCAACAAAGCCTTAACAATAAACCATCTACAAAATGGGGGGGGGAGGTAAAATACCCAAACAAATTGACCCTTGATGCCAAAAATCTATTCAAAATGGCCACCACAAGCACACTGTCTCCCAAAAATGGCCACCAGGACACAAGGCCTCCAAAATGGCTCCCACAAGACAGGCTCAATCGGACCCAAAATGGCCACTGGGAACTAGGCCCACAAAATGGCCACTAAAAAGGCAGGCCTATCAGGCCAAAGGAAGGGGGCTTATAGAGTCACATATCAGTGGGCCTACCAGGCACTGAAACTATGGCTTCCTCATTGCCCACAGACCACCAACTTCAAACCATGCATGTTGTGAGCCATGCTAGCAGAGGGTGGACTGGTTTACAGGAGGGGGGCAAGAAAGACTTGGACTAGGACGTTCTAGTCAGGAAGGATCCAGCAAGAGGAGGGACGTCAATGCAGGCCCTGCTCTGGATTTTGATAAGCCACCTCCCTCAGTCCCTGTCCCGTCCAGAGCCGAAAGAATGAGGCTGGAGTGTGAGTGCAAGTAAATCTTGTTTTATTAGAGTAATGGATACATCAAAGGCATTGCGTTTCATAGGAAACCCTACACTAACTCACTAGAGTCCCTAACTATACTCTAGACATGCTCTGCAGCATGTGAAGGAAGTTGACTCAACGACCCCCCACTGGGAGCGGCAGGGTTATATAGGAAATGTTTTTGAACGTAATCTCTGACTCCTTCGTAATTCCTGTCTTTGCCCTGTCCGTTTCTCGCAGTGATGGGAACGAGGAGACAGGGGACGCGCATCCAACAGCTCATCTGAAGACACCTGCTCCCGAGCAACGGGCTCGAGGTCAGGGGGCGGTGCCACACTGGAATCCTCCTGGGAACTGCTTGGTAAAGGAGGAGCTGGCACTGACTCTGAAGCTTCCCCCCACAAGTCCTCTGCATCAACTGGGGGCGGTGCGCTCGGCTCCTCGGAAAGGGCGTTACTCGTGGGAACTGGCTGGAGAGCAGGCTGCCCCCCTCCCACACGATCCTGCTCAGACACAACAATCCCCAACTCTGCTTCTTCTGGCTGCGGAGGTGCCTGAAACTCATGCCTCCCCCCTTCCTGTCCCTTCCGAGTTGGCTGCAGTGCAACAGCCCCTGACACTTCCCAAGAGATACCACCAGACCCGCCTGTCACCCTCCACCAGATGAGGTGTCTCTCCCAGCGCCTGGCTTACTGCCAGACAGCTCTCTCCCCACAGAGGGAGAAGATGGGACAGAGATTGAAGCCCCACCTGGTCCAAGAGGTGAATGAGATGGGAGATTCAACAATCCCAGCTCAAGAGGAGCTTGCGCTTACACGTCCGCACCCAACAGTGACTCGGGCTACACGCAGGTGGGGAGCCTGCCCAGCCCTATTTAAGCTGGGCACAGGGGAAGTGTTAGTTGTGTCTTATTGCTGCCAAGTGATGCCTAGTTAGCTAGAGAGGGATGCTGAGTTCTGAGTATGTAATGCTAAGGCTACTTACAAGAGAGTAGCCGACCAACACTAACAACTCAGCCCTGAAATACAGCTGGGGGATAACGTATGACTCTCAACTCGTTATCTGCCCATGAGAGTGCTTTGCCATAGATTGGAAGCTAGGAGGGTGGGACCCTTCAAAGAAGAGGCCCAGATCAATCTGATAGCATTCCGGCTCCATTTGCCTGCTTCCATGAGGATCCACCCAATGTTCCACAGGTCGTTGCTAACCTTAGAAGAGACTCCAAGTCCTTACCGGAACACATACCGCCAATCACCGTCAATGGCCAGGAAGAATATGAGGTGGAACAGATTCTTGACTCCTGCTGGTGGCGAGGGAAATTACAGTATTTCATCCACTGGAAAGGTTTTGGACTGGAGGAAAGATCCTGGGAGGTGGTGTCTGATTTCCATGTACCAGACTAGATGAGAAAATTCCATGAAGAATACCCTGACAAACCCAAGCCTCCGAGATGGGGAGGGGCCCAGCATGGGGGGGGATGATGTGAGCCATGCTAGCAGGGGGTGGACCGGCGAGCAGGAGGGTGGCGAGGAAGACTTGAACTAGGATGTTCTAGTCGGGGAAGGACCCAGCAAGGGGAGGAACATCTACATGGGCCCCGCTCCGGATGTTGATGGGTCACCTCCCTCAGTCCCAGATACCCTCCTAGAAAGACCACCAGACCCACCTGTCACCCCTCCTCCAAATGAGGTGCCTCTCCCAGCACCCATGCTGCCACCAGACAGCTCTCCTCCTACAGAGGGAGAGGACAGGTCAGAGACTGAACCCAGACCGCCCTGGTCCAGGAGGCAAATGTAGCGGGAGATTCAACAATCCCAACTCAGGAGGAGCCTGCGATTACACGCACACACCCAACAGTGACTCAGGCTACATGCAAGTAGGGAGCCTGCCTAGCCCTATTTAAGCTGGGCACGGGGGAAATGTTAGTTGCTGAGTCAACATCTTGACATTGCCGCAAGTGATGCCTAAGTAAGCTAGACAGGGATGCTCTGAGTAAGTTGTAGATAGATTCATGAACCACACAGAACTGATTTTTTCTCTTACTTCAATAAAAGAAAAAACTACAGCTGAGTCTGAGTCTAAGTCCTTCGAGTTCGAGCAGGACAATGCACAGGCCTGCTTGTATAAGCCTGCAAAATCAGCCACTGCCGCCGCCACTGGTCTCAGCCACAAAACATGGCCGCCGCCATCTGAAATCACAACGATTGCCCAAATATTATCGCTGCCACCGCCAATCTCTCTACTCCTTCACAGTGCTGCCCACTGATGAAACAGAGCACTCCCGCCAAGCCCAACAAGACTTCCCTCAACAGAGGCATCCTGCTCCATTGCTGTGCAAGGCCAGAAAGTGGTGGGGGGGGAGGAAAGCTTAAACAGCCACCCCCTCCCTGCCCCAGTGCAGCACTTCACCATGGTAGGTGTTTTAAAGCCATACCGTACCTGGGCTCCTACTGGAAGGAAGGGCGGGGTATGAATAAAATAATAAATAAATAAATAAATAAATACCAGGCCTTCCCCTGATGTTGCTGCAGGGCCCCAGTACTGATGGAGCCCTGTGCGCTTGCCAGCAAAGCGGACATTCTGTATTGTTTTTAAACCCATACTTGGCTGTGCTCATATTGTATTGCAAATTATTTTATCTGTTTTCAAGAATATGTCCATAAACTGCCTCGGAATGCATATGAGGAAGGAGATTCACAAATTAATAAATGATGATCACCTGGCTGCTGGATCAGGCCAACGGCACAACTCATCCTGCATTCAGGTCTCCCACTGGCCAACTAGATGCCTATAGGAAGCTGGTAAGCAGGACCTGAGGACACCGGTGCTCTCCCAGCAACTGGTATGCAGAGACTGATGACTCCAACCGTGGTGGTAGAGCATAGTCGTTGTGGCTAGTAGCCATTGATAACACTATCCTTCATTAATTTGTCTATTTATTATTATTTATTTACTAGATTGATATCCCGCCCTTCCTCCCAGTAGGAGCCGAGGGCGGCAAACAAAAGCACTAAAAACACTTTAGACATCATAAAAACAGACTTTGAAATATATTTAAACAAAACAACCATTACAAACATATTAAAACAAAACATCTCTAAAAGCATTTTTTAAAGCATTAAAAACTTTTTTTTTAAGGTTTAAAAATATATTAAAAAGTAATTCCAACACAGATGCAGACTGGGATAAGGTCTCTACTTAAAAGGCTTGTTAAAAGAGGAAGATCTTCAAAAGGTGCTGAAAAGATAACAGAGATGTCGCCTGTCTAATATCTAAGGGGAGGGAATTCCAAAGAGTAGGTGCCACCACATTATAGGTCCATTTCCTATGTTGTGCAGAACGGACCTCCTGATAAGATGGTATCTGCAGGAGGCCCTCACCTGCAGAGTACAGTGATCGACTGGGTATAGAAGGGATAAGATGGTCTTTCAGGTATCCTGGTCCCAAGCTGTATAGGGCTTTGTACACCAAAACTACAACCTTGAACTTAGCCTGGTACCTAATAGGTAGCCAGTGGAATTATTTCAGTAGCAGGGTGACATGTTGGTGATACCCTGCCCCAGTGAGCAGTCTTGCTGCCGCATTTTGCATCAGCTGCAGCTTGTGGACCAACCTCAAGGGTAGCCTCATATAAAGCGCATTACAGTACAGTAATCCAGCCTGGAGGTTATCAGTGCATAAACAACAGTGGCCAGCCTATCCCAGTCCAAAAAGAACTGCACCTGCCTTATCACCAAAGCTTCTAAAAGGCACTCCTAGCCACTGAGGTCACCTGGGCCTCTAGTGATAAAGATGGATCTAGGATCACTCCCAGACTAGACCTGCTCTTTCAGAGGGAGTATGGCCTCATCCAAAGCAGGCAACTGACCAATTATCCAAACATGGGAACCACCAACCCACAGCGTCTCTGTCTTGCTATGATTAGTTTATTGGCCCTCATCCAGCCCACCACCGAGTCCAGGCACCGGTCCAGGGCTTGCACAGCCTCTCCCGATTCAGATGTTACAGAGAAACAGAGCTTGGTATCATCAGTGTACTGCTGACATCTCACCCCAAATCTCCTGATGACTGCTCCCAAGGGCTTGATATAGATGTTAAACAGCATGGGGAACAAGATGGTACATTGTGGCACCCCACAGCACAACTGCCAGGGGGCTGAAAGACAATCACCCAGTGCTATTCTCTGAAAATGACCCTGGAGATAGGATCGGAACCACTGTAAAACAGTGCCACTGCCCCCATCTCACTAAGTCGGCCCAGAAGGATACCATGGTCAATGGTATCAAAAGTATCTAATCATCTTGTTAAACCATTCAAGTTGGTGGCTTGTGGCAGTGAATTCCATAGTTTTCTTATGTCTGTCAATCTAGGGATGGACAAGTTTTAATTTTTGTCAAATTCTATCAATCTCGATTCAAATTTAATTTCTATCTGTTTTTTATTTTTCCATTCTTAAGTGCAGTTCAGATTTCCAGATCAGTTGGTGATTTCTTTAAGTCCTCATGAGAATTCATTAGCATTTTAGTGTGTATTTTTTCTAATATACATTTTTGCATGCAATTTTGACTAATATACACATCTTTCCAAAGCAATTTTCTGTAATAGAATGCCTTTTAATGTTATTTTCATGAATATATTCCTTTTTGTGCACACTTCACCCCAGTATATGCATTTTTGTACATATGATTTGGCTGGAGAATTACATTGAAAAATTCAGAGAAGTGTGAATTTCAAAGGATGGCTGGGTTTTGATTTCCATATTGTTTTGGGAAGTCCAAATTAGGTAAGTTTGCTTTAAATGTGAACTGAATTTAATTTCTTCCCCATCTCTACCTGAATCTTCCAGCATGGTGCTGGGCTTTACCTCTGAATAAACCTGCTTAAGATTAGGCTACAAATGGATCAATCACTGAGGATGAATTTTAATTGGTGAGGCTAAGAGTGAACACGCTTTTTAAAAGGTTATTTTGATCCTAGTATTCCTGTAAAATGAAAGAGATAATGATCAAAGATGGCCTTTACTTCTGACAATGATCTGTAGCTTATGTTTATTGAATTATACATTGTTTTCCAAGTCTTTCAATATCTCAAAAGGAAATCTATATTGTGATATTAGCAATATGCAAATATTTTGAAAAATATTTGACTATTAATTAGTTCAAAGTTGATTAATCAGCTAAGTTGTTTAGTCACTTGTTGGCCTTATCTTAACCACACAATCCTAAAATGTGTTGAACAGATTTTTCCCCCCTTATAGAAGAATGTATCAATCAGTGAATGTATATAAAAATTAAAGAAAGCTAATATTTAATAAAACAAGAGAAATGTCAAAATATACCATTCAGTTGCTCATTAGAGAGATGCCATAACCAGTACGTGACATCTTGCAATCTAGAACAGATAGCTTCTCTCTTTCTTGCAACTTAATATTGCATGCAGTGCCTCTTGCCATAAAAAGCTGTTCATTATGTAGAAAATGTGACAGTTTCTTTCCCCTAAGGAAGACCTAATATTATTCAAATCTACAGTGTGAAATACCAAGCCCTGTCAACCAAAGTGTACAGAAAAGAAGCTCATTTAGCAGTAAGGTTGGTGACATATAAAAATAGCCAGTGGTTAAACTAAAATCAGCATGGATATTTTAAAACACATACACACCCATCTCAAAGTCTTACCTCTTGCAAATCATCATCTTCAGTGTAATTGTTTATGGATATTAGATGAAGCTCTGACCCGTCTACAGTAGCTTGACTACTGTAGAACACAGAACCTAATCCAAAATATACACAAGGTATATAACTTTGAAGACTCCATTTGGGTAAGGTATTTGGAGCTTTGATTTTTAATAACTTAGGCCCTATTGCTTTCAATTGGAATTGGTCATAATTAACTTTAGAATGATTGGTGTAAAAATGTATAAAATGTATAAAATATATAAAAACGGCAACAGCAATTCAATGTAAGTAAGTGCAAAGTGATGCACACTGGAACAAAACCTCTAACTGATCATGCTATTGGAGCTATCCTGCTTTTGCATCAGTGTAGCAAAAATCACCAGAACCATTCAAGAAGCCATTTTATTCTAAGGTCTTTCCATGTAGGGCTGTATTGCACATTCACCTGTTTCATTTTCAGGTCAAAAGTAGTGCTTTCAGTGTAGGGAATATTTCCTGGGGGGAAATCCTTAAATGTACAAATGTTCATCTTTTTCATTACCCTTTTTTGCAAGACTTTTCTCTGATTTGGATTTCTGTGTCCTTTTTTTTTTATCATTAATTTTTATTCAAATTTTCAAAGACAAAAAACAAGACAAAACAAAAATAATTAAACAATAAAATAAAATGTTGACTTCCGATTTGTCGCAGATCAGTTATAGGTCTACAATATATAACAATCCTGTCTCTTAAATTATATTATAAAATCACTTTCCTCCAGTAGTTATCTTAATTAATCATCAAATCTCATAAACATTACTTTATTCTTTCCACAAAAAGTCAAAGAGAGGTTTCAATTCCTTGAGAGATATATCTTTCAATTTTTCTCCAAATAAACATGTCGATTAATCCATCTCGTTCAAATCTGTTAGGTCCAATAATTTCAATAGCCATTCTTCCATTATCAATGTTAATTCCATCTTCCATCTTCAATAATCCTGTTAAGTCCAGTAATTTCAGTAGCCATTCTTCCATTATCAATAATCCTGTTAAGTCCAGTAATTTCAGTAGCCATTCTTCCATTATCAGTATCCCATAATAATCTTGTTGTCATAGCCATAGTCCAAATAAACATATAGATTAATCCATCTCGTCAAACCTGTTAGATCCAATAATTTCAATAGCCATTCTTCCATTATCAATATTAATTCTATCTTCCATCTTCAATAGTCCTGTTCAGTCCAGTAATTTCAGTATCCATTCTTCCATTATCAGTATCCCATATTAATCTTGCTGTCATAGCCATAGTCATATAATAAGAGTCTGATGGGAATTTCCTTTATCACAAATATTTCCTTGCCATCAATTCTGAATATGTTGCTGAAATATTGTTGTAAAGTCATATCTCTGTTCTTCTTTTTTACAAAATGCACTGGCTCATCTCTTGAGAATTTTTCCATTGTCACATATCTGTAGTTAATTCCATAGATTTTTTCTATGTCAAGCTCCATCACATCATTCCAGTCCAGAAAATTATCCAAGACATTGATAACTTTATCTCTAATATCTTCATTAATTTCTTCAGAGACAACGTTGAATTCCAAACAGTAAACTTTGTTTCTAATATCCATAAACTCCAGATCTTTTTCCAATTCCACATTTGTTCCAATCTCCAGGGCTTGTATCTTCCCTTTAATTTTTCTTTTCTCATCTCTAATCTCATCAATCTCCTCTCTCACAAGATCCCCTATTTCTTTAAGCTCCTGCGTCATTTTGCCAAATTCAATTTTCATCTGCTGTCTACCCTGTCTCAGGGTTTGTTTCGTTATCTCAATCTCATCCATTATTTTCTGAAACATAATTTCTTCCATGGTCTCAGCCACTTTCCTGATTGCCATTCTTAAAACCACGAAAACAAAAATTATTTCAGCCACAATTGGGTTAATATTCCAGGCTTGATGACATCACAGTGTAGACAGTACAGCCTGCCTTATCTCTTATTTGTTCAGGAATACAAAACAAATTTAGTTCCCAGCTTCAAAACAGTTAGTGGCGTCGTGAACAAGTAGATTCGTCAAAATTAAATAGACCAAAAAAAATATAGTTCCGGACATATAATACTCCAAAGTTCATAAATCAAATTTATTTATTTTTTTCCCTCCTCGAAATAGAAATCCCTCTTCCATTTGTATCTTTAGAATGCACTTCCAGGCCAGCTTTTTGCAATAAAAACAAAGATAAGCTTTTTCAATTTCTTTCCTCCTTAATTTCGTGAATAAAAGAGAAGAGTTATAACTCACCCAGAAATTCTTTACAGCTGATTCATTGACAAATCTCTTTTTGCTGCAACGATTTAAACCAAGTGAAAAAAAAATAGAAAGAAGGATGCTTGCCTGTTAAAGTCCGTTTTCCTTTGAAGAAAAGATAAACGTGTCGCTTAATCAGTTAGAGCTTGTTGGAAGTCCGTCCGGCATTGCTGGCTGAACCTTCTCTCATAAATTAATGAAATCCAGTCCTCCCAACAAAAACAGGCTTTTGTGGTTAATCTCTACGTTCCTCCCTGCCCGGGAGAAAATCTTTACCAGTCAAAAAGAACGTTCTGACTGATTTTAAAACTGAAAAAGCTTCTTCTGAGACGAGAGCTCGTCTCAAAAAGCAGGCACAAGCGAAGTCACCCTTCCCAGAAGTCCGATTTCTGTGTCCTTTCTAAAGTAATCCCAGGCAATCAGGAATCATGTCGAGAACATGATGATACCATGATGCTACATAAGGCAACCAGATGCTTGATGTCACTGAGAGCAAGCAAAGCTTGTTAGGCTGCGAACAGTTCTTTCTGGACTGGACACATGGATAATCTTAGAGAATCAGGTGTCACATAGTGAACATTATAGTGAGCAAGCTGGGCTCCTCCAAACTGCAAACTGTTCTCCTCGAACCAACTTACTCCACCAGTAGTCTTACGATCTTCCCCTACTTCATTCTAGATCAAATTAGAGGCCTTCTGGGCATAACAGCAGAAAGAAAAGAGTGGGGGAGAGAACTCTTTTTTTAGTAGTTGCCCTTGTTTTTATTGTACTTTTAATGGTTTTTATTATGCAATTTTTATTTGTTGTAAATTGCTTTGATGTTTTTTGAAATGAAATAGTGGTATACAAATATGTTTATAAATGAATAAATAAACAAACCAGTGGAGGAACAGAGATGCAGTTACTATGAATGCAGTCTTGTTCAGTGCCTCCAAACATTTTAATCATAGACTCATATTCATTTTTTTTAAAAAAATTAAAACATTAACAATTATTTTAAATTATTTTCAAAATTCTGTTTACACAACTCGCATAGGTACCCCACTTCTGTGTCCCTTCCAAAATTTGTCTTTTTTTTAAAAAAAAATCTGTGACTCCCAAAATGTGTCCTTAAAAAATTGCCACACCCACTTTTACACTTTGGCTACACCCAGTTTGACATGCAGCCATCAGAGGATTGATCCTGGGTCAATGCGGCTCTTGGCCTGAAAAAGATTAGTGCCCCTGCTCTATTTCCAAGATGCAGCGTCTCTAATTATTTGTTCTTGTGAATTATAACCCAATTCTATGTGCTCTTACTAAAAGTCAGTAAAATTGAAATCAATAGCCTTTACTTCCAAGCAAATGAATTTAGGATCACTTTGTTAGTTTATTGGGAACCATGATATCAAGCAGTAATCCACCACTCATTTTCAATGGATCCCGCAGTGATATCCAAAAAGCAAGAGCTTTTATCTCTGCTAGAGTAATTTCTGTTATTGGAATCTTAGACCCTCCACACTGGGGTTCTTTTGTGGGTGTATCCTGCAGCATGCCATTGATACAATCATAGTGCATTAGTGATGGATTTATACTGGACCATCGACACATCATTCTGCTTTATAAATTGTTCTGCAACGTTTCCCCAATGTTATTGCATTATTGGCATTTGGAGGGGCAGTCTCGCACGATAGCACAACAAAAACAGGATTGAAATTAAACTGGAACATTTGTGGTATAAAAAATTACAGGATTTCAACAGGACGTTACAGGACATGCACTGACTGGAAAAGAAGCAGTATGTCCACAGGTGCAAACAGGTTTGAAAACGGGATGGCGTATAACCACCTCAATATCATCTTGAGCACAAATCATCATGGATCCACAATGAAAAGGACATCTGGAGGGGCCCTTAGCTGGGAGATGAGTGTTTAGAGTGGAGGTAGAAGGGTTCTATACTTCTCATCCAAATTCAAATTTGCTTTTAAAATTGGACAACCCCACCTCTTTCTACACGACTGGATTAGCCTTCCAACACAGAGAACTGCCACTGTCTCATTTACTTTGGCCCTGAATATGCACAGCCATGTTAGTTCCACAGATCTGAATATTGTTAGAATAGTAGAATATTTTTTATTGAGCCAACAGTAGCTGGAACACATTCCCATTGGCAATTGTGGTGCTGCAAGTGGCCTGTAGCATGGTTGCATCTCAGCCAGCTTTTTCTGCAGCTCTCAACATATTTTCTTGGGGAAAAAGCAGGACTGTGAAATATCCCTGGTACCTTATTATCTGGGCAGTGCAAAGGAAAAAAAGAAAAAGGAACTGCTGGCTCTTAATAATGTGAGACAAAATTTGAGAGCTTCGGCTATGGGGCGGTATACAAGTATAATAAATAAATAAATAAAATTTGATGCTAATTCTCTCTCTCTCTCTCAGGTATTTGAAACTTAGGTAATCAGATTGCTAGACTGAAGTGTATCATCTTATCTCTTACTTCACTGGAGATTTAAAAGGCACAACCCAAATCTCTAGGTTGAACCTTGGCAGCCGAGACAGCCTGGGATGTTTGATGCTTGAGGCAGAAAATCCAAATGGTGCCCCTCACAGTGGTAAAAATATTGTTGTTGTTATGTGCCTTCAAGTCTATTACGACTTATGGAAATCAGTGACCTCCAAGAGCATCTGTCATGAACCACCCTGTTCAGATCTTGTAAGTTCAGGTCTGTGGCTTCCTTTATGGAATCAATCCATCTCTTGTTTGGCCTTCCTCTTTTTCTACTCCCTTCTGTTTTTCCCAGCATTATTGTCTTTTCTAGTGAATCATGTCTTCTCATTATGTGTCCAAAGTATGGTAAAAATATAAACCTAAATAACTGAGAAATCTGCCAGCCTTTAATGGGATGACAAAATCTGCTGTCTGAGGCAAGCTCCACCTTGTTCCAGAGCAGACCCTTCCAGACAACCCTCCGAAACAGAAGTACAAGTTGTGTTGCTTCCAGTTCAACTTTCTTCCAAGTATTGGGAGTATTCCAGGCTCAAGAATTTAGGGCTTATATAAGTGCAAATAAGCTGTCTTACATGATTGGTGGATCATCATGAGAAAAAAAGCAAACAGAAAATATCTCTAGAGCCGTGACTCAAAGATGCAGCATTTAACAGAGAGTATGTACTTATTACAATACTCCATTCTAATGTGACTGACTGAATGCTTCATAATGATGTACAATTATTCCTACGCCCGGCAACTTATCCCAACTCCTTCTGACCATCAAAATCGGGGATGTTATTTAAAAAGCTAGTAGTTGTTGAGGGAGAAGCCATTTTATGCTTTAGGATGTTAAGCAATGTTAAGAGAGGAAGACCCTTCCCCTTTGCTTGGAGCTAAATATCGATTTATTATGCAGCTACTAACTCTGATGCCCTTTTTGGCCAAATCAAGGCCTCCTTATACTCAAAGCCCTCTCTTTTGGCCATTTGTGTATAAATGGCTGTCATGTGCACACAGACATACCTGCTTAGCTGTCCTTCTTACACCTCTGCCCTTCTGTGGTCAGCGCATTTTAAATTGGAGCACAAAACAACATTTGCTGACCCGAGGGACATAAATTACACCATTACCTAATGAAGTGCTGCAGAATTCATTTGAATATAGCTGGTCTTTCTTGGGATTGTGACGCTTGCCAGGGTTTAAAGTGATTTAGACAGCAGAGTAGTTGAAGGTAGACAATATTAATGTACAGATGAGTCACTGTATTCAACACCGGTCTGAAATCAAATGAGCTGATTCAAATTTATTTAAATCACTGGGGGGGGGGCAGAAATACTCAAATTAAATAAAAAATGATGGCAGAGTTGGTGTGGGGAGACTGTTATTTTTCTGTCATTCATAGCAGTCAGGATGTTTTCTTAGTTTGCTCTAGCTGTTCATCCAGACAGGTACAGAGACTGTATTGTTTTAGAAGTCAACTAAAATAATCCCAAGTCATTGGGATCAGAATGAAAACCTACTGAATTGACTTTTTTTATGTTACTTGAAAGGTAAGGTTATGTTGATGAAATTTGCAGTAGGGAGAGGGGGGATTGTTAATATATCTAGAGAAGGATCAGAATGTTATGCAGATAAACTGGAGCAGAAGAGAATTCAGTAGCACACAGTCCCTCTTGGAACATTCAAAAGAATATATGCAAAGGGGATTGAGGCACACTCTATTTATTTATTTGTTCAAGAGATTTACATACTACTTAAACATTAGCATTTCTAAGTGGTATACATAAAAAAATAAACCATACAGAAAATAAAACAAAATAATAAAAATTTATCCTAAAACTGAATACTACCTTAAGATGCCTGTTGGAATAAGAAAGTTTTAGTCATGGGCCCGAAGTTCAGCAAGGAGGGTGCCTGTCTAATCTCAGTTGGTAGGAAGTTCTACATGCTGGGCCCACAACACTTAAAAGCATAGTTTCCACAGTTAGGAGGCATGCATCTGAACCATAAGGACCACCAACAGAGAGTCTCCCAAAGATCTCAATGATCAGGCCAGGATATAAGGTGGTCTTTAAAATATCCTGGACCCAAGTTGTTAAGGACCTTGTAAATTAATACAAGAACCTTGAACTTGGCCTGGGAGCATTTGGGCAATCAAGCTTTTAATATGTGCAAGCCCTATCTTGGCTCTGTTAGCCAGCTGGTTTCCAATATGAGTGATACAGCTTGAAAGCCTCTATTGGAGAGAAAGGTGTTCTGCTAGTTTCTCTTCCTCTTGAGCCCACAGACTCAACTCTCCTACTGCAGTCCCCAGCAACTAGTTGTCAGAAGCATGCTGATTTGATACTGCAGGAAATGTAGCATGACTAGTAGGCATTGAGAGCCTAATCCTCCATGAATGTCTCATCCCCTTTTAAAGATATCTGAGTTGGTGGCCATCAGGTGGTGGGAACCAGTCCACTTCTGCTCTATGTCACTTTTGCATGTATTTACTCCTAAATCTCTTCCATTCCAGTTTTGCATTAATTTGTGATTTTTTAAAAAATAAGAAAAACCTGCATGAAAATTCATATTTGAACATGCATTATAATGTATTTGAAATGTATTTTCTCTCAAAACCTTTGATGTTTACATGGCTGGAATGTAGTCAATTTTACAATGGCAGGAGTCACATCCATTGTTCTGCCCACTTGTGCCTCTGGCTTTGCCCATCACTGGCATGTGTCTCCCAGAAGGTTCCCACATAGCGATGCCAGGTCTCTGGCAAACAGCCGGAGACTCTGGCCCCGCCCCTGCTTTTCTCACCTCCGGCCAGAATTGCCCCCATGTTGTTTAATCTCCGGCTATTGTGGACTCCCAGGAGCGAGGAGCCAGTCATGCAGACGCCAATTTTCCCCTTGCTTCTTCTATCTGCTTTGCCTCCTCTCTCTCTCTCTCTCTCTCTCTCCTTTGCATGCAGACGTGCACACCTCAGGGGAAGGACTCCATTTGCCTTCCCAAGCACCACCTCTCATTCTCATTCTTCCGTGGCGTGGAGCAAATTGGAGCAAGTAGGAGGTGAGTTGGCTGGCTGGCAAATGCCCCGGCTTTGAGGGTTTTAGGGAGTTCTAGCTGCTCTAGAGCTGATGAGCAGCTGTGGCCAGGGAGCAGTGGCATTCCAAGTGCAGGCAATAAGAGGATGACACATGGGCGCTGCCTCTTTTCCAGCTCCAGCTCACCCAGGATAGCGTCCCACCTTCCCCCCCCTGCATTTAGAGGCATCCTCTCTCCCTGTCCTTGACTTCCCTCCCCATTCTCCCCTCCCCCTTTGATTTCTTTGTCTGTTTATTTATTTTTATTTTGCGTGAGAAACATTGGTATTTCTCTCCCTCCCCCTTCTCTATCCCCCCTTCCGCTTCTTTCCCTCACTGATCCCAGGGCTCCCTCACCTCTTCTCTTGCATGCTTGGGAGCCTTTTTCTCCCAAGCACCAGCAGCCTGTAGCAGACTCACTCTCTGCTCGGGGTGGAGATACATGGGCTGGTGAAACCAGAAATTGCTCTCCACCCTTTCTTTCTTTCTTTCTTTCTTTCTTTCTTTCTTTCTTTCTTTCTTTCTTTCTTTCTTTCTTTCTTTCTTTCTTTCTTTCTTTCTTTCTTTCTCTGTAAGTGTTCATTTACTCAGAAAAACTTGCTGCAGCCTTGTGCCCCCTTTGGGAACCTCCTATGATAGTTACTTCCAA
The DNA here is from genome assembly GCF_030035675.1 of Rhineura floridana. Taxonomy (NCBI): domain Eukaryota; kingdom Metazoa; phylum Chordata; class Lepidosauria; order Squamata; family Rhineuridae; genus Rhineura; species Rhineura floridana. Next base: position 16,734,468 of record NC_084489.1, read on the forward strand.
GAAAGCATGTTCTTCCTCCAGGATGAAGACTGCAATCTTAAACACGCTTGGGTGGGAGAAAGCCCACTGAATTTCGTGAGGATTGCTTTGGAGTAACTAGGCTTGGGATGGGCTTTAGAGTCTTTTCCTCTAAAATGAATTGGGTCAACCAGAAGAAAGACTTCATCTTATTTTTCTGTTCTAAACATCTCAGGGCAGAGACCCGTCTTTTTTGCTTGCTATAAACTGCATTAATTATTATTGATAATCTGCAATCGCTAGGGGCATTATCAGGGGAGGTTGAGCCCTGGGTCTTTTCTGCTAGACCCAGATCTGCTACTCCCCACTTTTTAAAAACACATGTTTATTTTTATTTTGCTCATAGGGCAGCAAACTACAGTGCCAGTGAGATCCCAGGCTGCATACACACCGTACATTTAAAGTGTGCGGCTTCCCACAAAGAATTGTGGAAATGTAGTTTACCCCTCACAGCTAAAATTTCAAGCACCCTTAACAAACAACAGTTCCCAGGATTCTTTGGGGAAGGAGAAACATGCTTTAAATATATTGTGTGTACACACACTATTTTAATTTGCCCAGAAGCACTGTATACATTTATGCAGATTGTTGCCCAGAGTTTTTCAAGAACTTAGCAACAAGGGTGTAGTCGTCCAGGGTCTCGGGGAGTCTTAGATGCCTTACTTTTTTGGGAGCAGGGTCTCAGCAGAATCCCTGTGTTTCCAGCATTCTATGAGCCAATCAACATGACAGGGGAGTGTGTTAGCCACTTAGAAGAGTCTTCTAACATGCATCCTTGTCCTTTCCTGCTGATTGGAGCCAATCAGAGTAAAAGGAGGTAAGTCACTGAGCAGACTCTTCTCAGTAGCTAATACACTCCCCTTTCATGCCTATAGGCTCCTAGGGACCTCTGTTGTAGAAGAATGCATTAGCAAGGATCTCATTCTCAACCCAGCAGCAGAAGAGGGAAAGGTGGGAGGGGTGTGGCTGTGACTTTCATGAAGGGACCCTGCACTCCTGAATTTGCCACTGCATTGCTGCTAGCAACACCCTTGGCCATTATACAGCAGACGCAAGTAACAGTCTCCCAGCCCTTTTGGCTAAAGGGTGGGGTATAAATGCCTTAAATAAATAAACACAAAAAGCAGCTACTCAGAGGAAAATTCAGCAGAGGATTAAGGGTTGTTTTCACCACTGCCATCCAATATAATCATCCCCACTTCTTACTACAAACCAATACATGTCTACTCAGAAGTAAGCTCCATTGGGTTCAATGGTACTTACTCCCAGGTAAGTGTGTATTGGATTGTAGCTTAGTTACAAGCTTTGAACTAACTTCAGCTATTTAATTGTTTACACATGATCAGGTGTGTAGGTGTATAAATTCCTTTAAAATGTTGTGGGTTTGGCTCTGGTAAGTTTACCACTGGCAACCTTATGTTCTTTTATTTCAATTTTTTTTTTAAAAAAAGGGGGGGCTTTGCTTGTTTTTTTTTTTTAGGCCTTCTGGATGCAAAACATTTCAACGTTGAAGGTCACAGCCTGTTGAAGTTTTCTATAACAGCTATAGAGATGCCAACAGATCCAGCAGCATTGACTAAAAGGGACAACTTTTGGATATACTCTCTGGACACATTGGCACCACATGGCCTGAACCTGGAGGACAGTACCAGCATCACTTAGCTTCTGCAAGTGAAGCCCCTCTGAGCATTCCCTCCTCAAAGCTCTATAACTGCCACCTTGGTAACAACATTTGTATATTATCTCTCTATATAATGGACTGCTTTCAAGTTGATTCCGACTTATGACAACCCTATGAATAGGGTTTCCGTGGTAAGTGGTATTCCGAGGTGGTTTACCATTGCCTTCCTCTGAGGCTGAGAGGCAGTGGCTGGCCCAAGGTCACCCAGTGAGCTTCATGACTGTGTAGGGATTCGAACCCTGGTCTCCCAGGTCATAGTCCAGCACCTCAACCACTACACACACTACATACATAAACAATGGTTTCCCATCCCCCATAAGAAGCCAAAGACTGGTGTGTGTGTCCAGTGCTGAGATGCATTCTTACACTTGCTGTGAGGCTACCAGCTCTAGTTCTGCGACTTTGCCTATGGCCTCTGGATCAGCACTTTCATCAGGACATTATTTCCTGATTCATGGTGGCTTGAGCTCATAGCTCTTCCTGCTGCTCTCTCACCTCGGCCATCATTTCCCTTTGGTGGTGGAAACTCTCTAAATCAGAAAATGTAAGCCTGGAGTGGGAAAACATGGAGAAGTATGTCCTGTTAGTGTCAACAATACAGGGGTAGATGGATCAACAATCTGACTTGGTATAAGGCAGCGTTGTATAAGAATGCCTGAACAAACTGCTAAATCTGCACACAGAAGAGTTTTATTCAGGTGTTCTGAATAGGCCAGGTCCAGTGTCTGCTGCTGTGATGCTGTTCCCCATACTAATTCTATGCTCATAATAATGGCCCAAAATGGCTCCCGTTTCCACAGAGATTTTTTTCCTCTGGGCCTTATACCATGTTGCAGTAACACTGAAAGTCCAGCATTACATGGCTGGGATCAGCTGTCCTTCCTATGCAGTTGTTGAGCCAGGAAGGTGGGGAACAATTGTGCAATTTGCTCAGTCCATGTTATATCAGGCTTTCAAATGTTACTGCAGTGGTGTGCAGTGAAGTTATAGGGAAACAGTTTCTGTATTGCCCAGATAACTTAGGAATGAGCTCTAAGTGCAGGCCGCTTGCATCTCCCTCTTTTCCACCATAACCTCAAAATGTAAATTACTAGCAAGTGTGACCCACAAGCTTCTCAGCTTTGTCCTATAAATTAACATTATACCTTTTAATATTTTTCTTTTGTTATCATTTAATATTCGAGATCACCACTCCAAGCTGGTAAATATCAGGCCTGCAACAAGGCTGTGCGTGCGTGCATGAGTGTCTCTCTGTGTGAGATGCTCTTCCCTCTATATAACCTGCCCAATAGATGCAATAGGTGTCACCTGTCTGGATGGGTCCAGATTCCTTGGCAGTAATTTGTCACCAAGGAACAGTTTCAAGGCACTCTGCAGTTGTATGCCAGTGCTTATTTCAGGCCTTATCTTCAGCGAACATTTCATGCTAAAAGAAATTAATTCCTGCATCTGTCATTATGTGAACAATGCAAAAGCACTCATTGCAGAAGGCCATTATTCAGTACATTAGGCACTGATATGAAAGCTTTCTTCATCTCATACTTGCACGCAACAATAAGTAACCTCTCATCAATCCAAGCATTGTTTGTTTTTTGGGGGGTCACCCCCCCCCCGACAGTGTAAAAATCACATTATGAAGGCAGGGCATGGGATGCAATGTTCTCTTTTGGAAAGTCTGATGTCTGTACTAGTCTGTAAGTTGAAGTTAACATCACATTTTTAAAGGTTTTTTTTTCTTATCTGAATAATAGGAGACAATATATTTCACTTCCAGATTTCCAGTTTGCCCTGTTCATTTGTGCGTGTTCAGAAAGGTTCTGATTACTCAGAAAGAGATGGGTAGAATACTGGACTGTACCAATACTAATGGCACATATTCAAACATCTCTTTGCAGAGTAAGTTAACAAGTGAAGGAGAGGGCTATGTTAAACCTTTCTCTCTGATATACCTCGGGTTTTGCCTTTTATTAAGGTGGCGGTATCAACCACCTGTAGTCTCAATGGAGTGGGACAGTCCCCGATTTTACTATCACTGTCTACTACCAGACCTCATAACAAGGAGCTGGAGAGCCCTCACTGCTGGTCCCTTGTCTTCTTCCGGTACTATCTTCCAGCTTCGCCCTTTCTAAAGGATGGAAAGATCTGTTAGTTTTGGTTCTCACAGTTTCTCATTTTCCAACCTGAAATCCGTTCTCCACATTTCTGCAGCAATCTGTGAATCTTTTAATTAAAAAATCATCCTGAGAATTCTCCAGCATTTCAGTGTGAATTTCTCCTAATAATCACATTTTTGTAGGCAAGTTTGACTGATTTTTGCAAGCCGTTTCTCATCATATAATGCTTTTTTGCATTTTATTTTCACTCATTTATTCATTTTTATGCACACTAATATGTGCATTTTTGTAAACATTGTGTGGTTGGCAAACTGCATCACAAAATTCAAATAAATGCAAATTTGGAATGTGACTGTGTTTCAGTTATCTTGTTTTGGAAAGTGCAAATTTGACAGATTCAGCTTGAAATGCAAACTGGACTGAATTTCTTGCCCATCCCTACTTATCCTATGCTACTGTCTTATTCCCACTTCTTCAACTCTTTCAGAGACTTAATTTCACCCCACCCACACCTGTTTCACAACCCTCTTCTACACCGGCAGCCATACCTCTTGGAACCCTAAAATCACCATACATCAGGGAACGTCAATAGTTTCGAGCCAGTGGGCACATTTGGAATTTTGAGAGAATGCCATGGAAGTCAGTCATAAAATGGTATGATAAAAGGAAGGGGATGGCGCAATACAAAATGGCTCCCATGGGGTGGTGGCACAAAATGGCTACTACATCTAAAAAAGAGAGAGAGAGGTACACAAAAGGTCCAGGTATGACTCCCATCATGCCTTCCCCTAATTGATGGGGAAAAGACACCTAGATCAGCCACTGCTGTGTTCACTCACAGAGAGAAGTTCTTTGCACGTCTGTGTTCAGAATGGAAGGGAGAGTTGGTTCCAATCCTGGCATCCAATTAAATGTGGGCATGTCTGAGGGAGAATGTTGAATGTAGGAGAGTCTGGCCCAGTGCAAACAGGAACTGGCAAGGAAGAGCAAATAGTCTTTCATACATTATGGATTTGAGGGGATACATACAGAGACTTTTCTGTGCATCCAAAGAGGTATAAGCGCACTGGCACCCTCAGGCACTACATTGGTGGCGCCTGGGTAGACAGATAGACAGGCTGCAGTGACTGCTGGTGCTATCTGAATGGGGTGAGCAATTAAGGTCTGCGAGAGACTATCCCAGCTACTTGCCCCAAATGCTTCCTTCCTCAAAATGGAGGGTATGGCAGGTATGGCTGATGTATTTCCATAGGTTCTCCCAAAATATGGCACCCAGAACTTGCCACTTCCTTCTGGCCTGTCACCTGCCCTCTGACCACATGCCCATTCATCAGGGAACTCCAAGAGAGCTGCTTGTGAGACAGCTCCCCATTAACTTGCTGTTGCACCTCTGGCAGGATGGGTCAGTCTTTTCCTCCCCTGGTTTGCTGTTGTCAAGGATACTTGCATCAAAGTGCAAAGAAGGACAGGAAAATAAGCACCTATGCTTCAGGTGAGATCTTGCTGCTTGGCCCAGGCAGATCCATTGCAGACAGCTAATCTGGGCAGTCTCTCTTGTATTGATACTGTCAGTTCTATAGTTCCAAAATTATGAGCCTGCCAGGTAAAAATTATGAGCTAGGCTTTAAAATTCAAGCCACTTGAAAACATAAATCTTAGAGGTCTTTCTATAGTCAATCCCCTCCCCCACTTTGTTTTGTTATATCCACAACCATGAAAGCAGTAGTGGCTCCCCTTTGTGGGCAAGTGAGAGAGTGCTTGACTGCTTTTATAACTGTGCAGAAGAAATCTTTTTTGGTGGGCACTGTTTGACACAGCATTGCTATACCATGGAATGGAAAGCTGCATTTACAAGAATTCCCTCTTTGGTTCCACTCCAAAAAGCATCAGAGTCATCTTTTCTCTTGCATTTAATGACCGTAGCTGTCTCTCTCCAGCCTGACACTAAATATATGTTTCTTTGGAAGTGAAATCCCACTTAGTTCAATTGGACACTTACCAGTATGCTTAGGCTGCAGTCCCTAATTGCACACTTTGCTGGAAGTACGCCCCATTGCACACAGTGAGACTTACATCTGAGTAACCATGCATAGGACTGCCGTGTTTGGATTTTGTTCCTAAATACATAACATTTAAACAGCTCCCCTCTAAATCTGGGCAAGAGAGAGGGAAGAGCTATTCATCTTGGCCTTAAGTGTGTGAGAGCCTGCAGAGGGTGAAATGTGATTTGGAAAGCTCCAATTCCAATTTTACATCAGCCCTAAGTTCATTACATGACCATTAGTCAAGACACAATGCTTCCGCCTCAGCTGCCTTATCTGTAGCATGGGGATGAAAATACTGACCTGCTTCACAAGGTTGTTGACAGGGTTTCTACGATAACAGGAACAGAGGAAACAGCCTTCTGCTGAGTCTGATAATCCATATAACTGCTGGCTATGCTGACTGGCAGCCGTTTAACAGGATTGCAGTCAGGATATTTTCTTAGCCCAAACTGGAAATGCCAGGGACTGAACCTGGGGGCTTTTGCATGCCCTACATTTGAGCTACAGTACTTCTCAACCAAGGAGTGTGCAGGACATGCACAGGGTCATTGAGAGGGTGGGGCTCAACCCACACATTCCAGAGTGATCCTCCACACAATGCCCAAAGAGGGCTTTAGACATACTTAAATTCCACTGAAATAGAGAGTTAGTTGCACTAAATTACATCCCAATGATTTCAACTGAGCTTAAGTGCTTTTTTCTGGATCACGGTCTGGTCTGCCTCCTCCCCCCGCCCCACCATGGCAGCTGGCCCTGAGGTCTAAGACTGCAGCATATTGTGATCTCTATTTAAATTGCACGGCCATCATCAACACTGAAAAGTTCATCCAACACTTAGGCTGCAATCCTCTTCTGAGACACATTGTCCTGGGGATAATATAGAAACAGAGGAAGTTGCCTTATACCAAGTCAGTCCATTGGTCCACCTAGCTCACTATTGTCTACACTGACTGGCAGTGCCTCTCCCCTGTATCAGACTGGGAACATTCCCAGTCCTACCTGGAGATGCTGGGGATAGAACCTGGGGCCTTCTGCTTAAAAGCAGATGTTCTACCAATGAGCTACAGCCCTTCCTTTGGCTCAGTGGGGCTTACGTTTAGTAGATGTGCATTGGATTGCACTATACCTCTTCTAAAGAGCAACAGCAAGGAATCTCCCTCTGCTACAATGAAACAGGCCATGTGCCTACAACAGTGGTTCTCAAACTTTTTTGGTTCGTGCCACACTGTGAAACAGAAAAATTTTCTGGCGCACTTTGTGTACAAAATTAAAAATATATTAATATATTTTAAACTATGAATAAAAATAAAATAACTTAAAGTTTACAAATGGGTTTCTTCTCATTTTTTAAATATACTTTCATAATATTTGCAGCACACATAGTCACCTCTTGCGGCGCACCAGTGTGCTGCGGTGCACCATTTGAGAATCACTGGCCTACAAGTTGGCCAAACTGGGTGACCCTCCCCCTCTTCTGCCATCTGATATTCCTTGGCAGGATCTTGGTTTACAGCTCTACTACCCCTTAGTCCAGGGGGGCAACCTCAGGCTCAGGGGCCAAATGTGAACCTCCATGCATTTCCATTTGTCCCTCAAGACTGTTCCTAGACCACACACCCTCCTTGAGTGATTTTCTTACTTGCCTGGAAGTATTGAAATGAGAGGGGGGGCAGAGAAAGAGAGAGAGAGAGAGAGAATAGGAACCTCTAAGTTTTGCATGGCTTAGGAGCAGAGCTTGGAAAAGTTACTTTTTTGAACTACAACTCCCATCAGCCCAATCCAGTGGCCATGCTGGCTGGGGCTGATGGGAGCTGTAGTTCAAAACAGTAACTTTTCCAAGCTCTGCTTAGGAGTCACATCTGTTACTCTGCTCACCTTTGCATCTGGCCCTGGCCACCACTAGAATGTGGTCCCCAAAAGGCTGCCCATGAGGAAATGTCACCCTGAAGCTGAAATGGGTTCACCGCATATGCTTTAGTCAACACAAAGCATTTTCTTGGTGTTCTGGACCAATGAGTCTTTGGAATGCTAGTATTTTTATATGGATTTTTACCAATAAGCAGGTCTCACTTTTGTTTTATTGGAAAGCAGTCGTTTATAAACACTGTGTATATTAGCTATTATCTGACTGCTGTACCTAAAGGGATCTTCCCCTCTCTTTTGAACTAGGAAGCAGTACTGGATGTCTACTCAAAAGTAAGTCTTAGTGCATTCAATAGGGCTTGCTCCCAGGAAAGTGGGTGTGGGATTGTGTAGTCTATCATAGATGCCGAAGCATTTTAAAACTTGGTATTCTTATTTTTTAAAGATGTATCTGAAATTCTAAATAGTTTTAAAAAAAACCCTGCCTGTGGCATTTCTGTTTTTCCTGATTTTTTTTGTCTGTCCCATTTCCTTTATCTAGTTCTTCAAACACTCTGAAATATCCTGGTTTCCCTCTAAGGGCTATACCAATGCCCCTCAAATCTTCCAGTCTTGTTTTCAAGGAAAGATGCCCAAGGGTTTCTAAGTGATTTTTCACACACTCTGGCTTAACATCTGAGGTGTATCTATGTTTTTAAAAATTGCCCTTTGTTTGTGCTTTTCTTTTTCACTCCCAGTCTGATATTCAGAGAGAAAGAAAACAAGGCTTTCAAACCTGTTCTCATCAGTAAAAAACAAAACTTACAATCCATTGTTGTGCATACCAACACCACATACATAGTATAAAACATAGGAAGTACTTGACTAAAGCAGAAGGTGCAGTGACATGAAACGGGGGCAGAGAACAGAATGTTTTCCATCGGAGTCTTTCCAATGACTTGAACGGTGGGAGATTAAGGGCAGCCAAAAGGAAACACTTCGTCACATAGTGAATGCAAATGCAAAATGCAAATGCAAAATGTGCATTTGTTGCTCCACCCACTTTTGCCTCTGTTCCCATCCACCACTGACATGTGGCCCCCGGAAGCTTGCCCGGAAGGGAATGTGACCCTCAGACTCAAAAAGATCCCCCCCGATGCAGGATAAGGCTACCAATAGCTATTAGTCATAACTATATGCTGCCTTCAGATCAGAGGTAGCAGGTCTCTCAATGCAAGTCAGTGGGAACAAAAGCAGGAGAGGGCTATTCACCTCATATCCAGCTTATGAACTTCTCCTAGTCATCTGGCTGGGCAAACAGAATGATGGGCTAGATGTATCCTACATTAGCTGCATTCAGTTACTTGTTATTTTGCCACTGTATAGTGGTCCTCACCCGGTATGTGGTAGAAGCAGGACATCATGTCCAGGGTCCAAATTGGTATATGCCACATTCACTGCATGCGCTGTGGCTTTGCAGCCCTCATTAGATATCCCAGACCCTGCTCATGAAGAATTGGGGGGATGACTCCAGAGTAGGGAGGGAAAGTTCTGTCCATTTCAGTTCTCAGTTTCTCATTTTTCCAATCTTAAATTCAGTTCTCCACATCGCAGCAACAATTTTCAATTAACAAAAAACTCATCATGAAAATTCTCCAGCATTTTTAGTGTGAATTTCTCCTAATAGGCAGCTTTGACTAATGTGCTATTTTTGCAGGCCATTTCTTGTCATATAATGCATTTTCTCCTAATATATGCATTTTTGTAAATATTGTTAGGTTGGCGAACCACATCACAACATTCAAATAAGTGTGAAATTTGAAGGATGGCTGTATTTCGGTTATCACATTGTTTCAGAAAGTGCAAATTTGAAAGGGTCAGCTTGAAATGTGACCTGAACTGAAATTCTCGCCCACCCCTACTCCAGAGTAGTATCTCACATGGCATGAAGGGATGCATTCCGAAAGGCAAATCAACAATCCCTCCCACGTTGCTGCAGGGGTGAGACTGTGCTGGGACCATTGAGGGTAGGATGTGTGAGAATTCCGCCCAATTTGAATTTGGTACCGAATTTTCCATTAATTCACTTATTTGCTACTGTTGCGGATCAGATTTTTCTGTAGTGATCTTCCACGGCTATTTTTGGAAATGATTTTTTTTTTTTAAAAAAATGCAACTAAAATTTCAATCAATAAAATACTGAAATTTTAATCAATATTTCCTTCAAATTATCGATATTTCCTTAAAATTTTCAACATTTCCTTTCAAAATATCAATATTAATATCAACGTTTTTCCCAAGGGGAAAAGACACAGATTGGTAAAAGCAGTGTCCTGCAGACAAAGAACAAACTGTGATCGATACTAGTCTGTTAGGTCCATGGAATGCATTCAGACAGGCACCAGCCAATGGATCCCATCCCTAATCAAGAAGCAAGCTTTTCTGCCTGTGCTGCCCTCTGCCTGGACTCTTATAAGGAGGAGCTGCAAACTGAGAGAGACTGCAGGACTGCCCCTTAAAGGAAGATGTATATATTTGCCTTTTAGTTGTTGTTCTTTTAAAAAATGTGTATTCTTTGTAAGCTGCCTTGGGGAGCTTTTTGGCCAAAAGGCATATAGAAATAAACCACAACATAACATAACATGTCTGTCTGGATGCCCTTAGACTGATTCTCTCTCACACACATGCACACACACAATCTCAGTCCATCTCTCTCTCTTTCTCAAACCAACAGATGGGAGAGATGGCTATTTCATTGGCACTGCACATGAAAGTGGATTGGCAAAATAAACAAAAGCATAATATTCCACTTTGCACTTTTCAATGTATATGGAGAATACCATGCAGAGATAAAAGAAGCCCAGAAGTGAATGTGTGAAGCTTCCCTCAGTGTGATGTAAAGTAATAACAGGATGATCCTCTCACTGCATGGCAGCCAATTTTATTAAGCGGAGAACACTCTAAATGCTACAATCCAGAGGATGATCAAGCCCCTGTGGACCACAATACACTGTTGTTGTGATGAATACAGTCCAGGTGTGACATGAGTTTGATGGACCTCTCATAAAATAGCAGTTATAGGACTTGAAATAAACTCTTTAAAAAAACTCTCCATTTGGACTTTTCCAAGGGCCAAACTAGCCATGAAGCAGTGACGGAGGACTTAGCTCCCCCTTCCATCCATGATATCTAGAAGAAATTCCCATATACCACCAATACAGTATTGTTTATTTATTTATTAAATTTATATCCCACCCTTCCTCCCAGAAGGAGTCAAGGGGATATTACGGAGTGTGTGTGTGCGTGTTTGTCACTGCTAGAGCAGGCAACTTTTGGCCCTCCAAGTGATGATGGGCGAGTTCCCGTCCTCACCCATCATTGGCCATGTTGGCTGGGGCTGCTGGGAACAGGAGTCAAAAAAACACCTGGAGGTTCACCGATTAGCCACCCCTGTTCCCAGGGCAGCCATACATTGAACATCACAGCTAGTTTGGTCCTGAGTTATTCAAAGATACATGCAAAAAATTGTCAGCTTTTTCAAAAGGTTCCTTTACTTGTTTCCTTCGGTACTCTCTCTGGGTTATTTTTACATGTTGATTCCCTACTTTAACTAAATCCACACATCTTTGAATGCTGTGTAATGAGGCTAGCAGTACCTGAATGAGAAAGAAGAATTAGTTCAACTTTATTTGTATATCTATTATGTAAAGCCAGCATTTGAGATTCCAGGGTAATGAAGAGTTGAATCATATTTTGTGCCCTGATTCATTTCACTGCAGCCTTTTTTATCTTGTATATTTTGTTTCAGTAATGTCAGCATTTGTTTCTCTTGGCCAGTTCATTTCCAGATCCCTTCTAGATCATGCCACATCCATTCCATTCATTAAAATTATCTGCCGAAATTATTGATGAAGCTTTGTTTGTTCATATTTCTTACACAGGACGTCATTCCAAACAATTCTGTCTCTCACATCAGTGTATACAAAGAGGTTTCTTGTTTGTACAGCCTCCGTTCTTTGTCCTGCACTGCTTAATTAAGGACATAATGGCAGTTATTATGCTCTCTTTTTTTTTAGAGTGGCTTGGAAGTAATGAGGTCTGAGGCAAAGAACAGAATGCTGTTTAATTCAAATCAACTTACTTTTTTATAATGCCATTCACAAAAGGATTGTGTTGCTATTATGTTTGCTTCAAAAGTAGTTTGTAGCTACATATTTCTTCTTAATAATTAAACATTTAAAATTTCTTTTATCAGCCTGCATCCCACTTGACCAGTTTGGATCATATAAAGAAAGTGTCTTCCTAACTCTACAAAATATTGGGGAAGGAGGGAACCCCTCTACAAACAGTAGGCTCATGTCCTTTAGCCTGATGAAGAAAATCTAGTTTTTGATCAAATGAATGAAACATGGTGCTGAAGAAATCACACACACACACACACACATACACACACACACACACACAGAATGCCCCTTTAAATTTAGTTTCTGCTAGAAGCCAGAGTATTTTAATAATTGCTTTATGAATATTTGTTTTTTAATTGTTTTGTGGAGTTAAGCTGTGTTTTAGCTACAATTTTATTTGTACACCGCCTAGAGAGCTCTTTGATTAAGTGGTTTAAGAATGTTCTACATGAACAAAATTTCATGACGAAATAGGATTTTAAGGTTATCTATTCAGCCTCATGTCATATATGTAGCACTGAAATCAATAAGCAAATGAGCGAATAATACAATTACATAAACCAGTAAATATTGTGGCTTCTTTACAGTAGCATCAAGGGGAAAGCACCGCTGAAAAAAGTGGCATTTTCACTGCTTGCTTCATAAAGAATGGATGGTCTTACAGTTGAAAACTGTCTCTCCATTGTTGTTTCCTGCTTTCCCTGAGAACTTTTGTAACGAATTTATATCTCAATAAAGAAAATGCATCATTGTGCTCATATAAATTACTGCTGGAGCAGGGTTGGAAATGATGATTGCCACCATGGCAAATGCACCATCTGCATTTTTTTCTAGAAGGCAGATGAATCCCTGAGATGTTAAGGTGACTGCATTAAGGGTAAGGAGTCTTTTTCAGTCTG